>NC_080859.1:23737391-24048687 GCF_030435755.1 Ochotona princeps | reverse complement strand
GCTTTCCGTTCTGTTTAGAACACAGGTCAAACAGACTATCCTCTCTTTCATCCAGTACTTGGAGATGCTCCACTTCACTGTGGCCACGTCCGGGATGGGCTTAGCTTCATTGTTCCCACGGAGGGTGAGCAGTCTCTCCCAGATTTGCATATGCAGAATCTGTCCGGCGCAGGGAGCCCTGAAGGCCAGTCACACACTCGCCCCCCATCCTGGTAGATAAAAACGGGGCCTTGAAGTTTCAGCCTGTCTTTCTCACTGTTAGCTTCACCCACAGCTTGATTCCTCTTGAGACTAAAGGTGAGGGTTTTTTAAAATTAAATCGGCCGAAGCAGCTAAGCATCTGTAGTAGAACTGTAGGTCTTCTTCCGCTGTCCCTGAAACGGCTCCCACTCCAGGAGAACTCAGACTGTCAGTCCTTGGCTCGTGCCCACCCACCCGAGCATCTCCGTCCACTCACCCTGCGGCCGGCTGATGGTTCTCAGGGCTTTCCTTTGGGGACGCGTCCTTGCTTGGAAACTTCCGGTGCTGATAGCATCCCACGTCACACTGGAGTCTTAACAGCCCACTGGTTTCCACTTTCTAAAGGTAGGTTGGCGGGTTCTTTTTGTGCCGAGGAGGGGATATGTGTGCTGCCAAATCCAGTTCTCATTTGCTATTTCTGAAGTGGAACATCTGAGATCCATATTCTTTGAAAGCTACCATTTTGTTCGTGCATTTTGCTTCCACCACGCTTGGCCAGATGACGTGGTGTTCAGGCCGTTGCCCAATTTGTGCATTTCCCAAGCCTAAGTGCAATAGATAGGGATTGAGGAGCAGGTGGGAGTCGTTCCAGCCAGCACAGGGAGGCCTCTGGAGTTGCATGGGAGCGTGCATACCACATTTGCCCCTTGCAGGTGTTTGCACTACAGGCCTCAGGTGCTGTCGTATGCTTAACTGTGTTGTCCGAGAGGATCCCGGGGGACACCTGCAGCCAGCAGGGCACTCCCGACAGTGTGATCCTATCTGTACAATGGTCTTTCCCACCCACCGTCACATCCTAAAATAAGGACAAGCATTGCTGAGCCGCCGAGAGGCGCAGGTAGACCTGTCACTAGGAATGCTTAAGGACCTCAGGGTTACACGCCAGAGGAATCGTAACCACGTGGAAAGGCAGAAAGCAGGTGAAAACATCTGGCAACTTGACAGCCCTGGAGAGATGTATATATGTATATGTGCATGGACCGTGTTTCCAGTACACCCTTTCAGCAAGCAGTTCTGCAGTCGTTCAAGTACATAACAAGCAAGTGTTCAGAACAATTCTTGTGTACGTGTAGGAGTTGCTTTCTTCGCTTTGAGGTTGCTTTGTTTTTGTCTTACAGAGGTGAAAAATCGTTCACAAGTGGAGTGAGTTCACAATTCTTTGACCTTTTTTTTTTTGATCCTGTTTTGTCTTTTTTTTTTCCAAGTGACTCATTTAGGGAGTCGGTCTGGATGACCCATTTCTCTTGGTAATCCTCTCTGGTGTGTCGAGTCAAGTTTGTGTCGAAGTGAGTTGTCACTGTGGAGAACTGATCGCTGGGTCCTAGAGCTGGTTATGACTTAGTGGTGTGTGTGGGAAGTCTTACTGAAGTTCCTTCTTGGGAGAACAGTTCTGCTGGTGCAACTGCTTTTGCTATACATGGTATTCAAGTGAGTTGGCAAGTCGACTCTGGCATTGAGCTTAGGGTCATTGCAGAAAGGGGCAGTTTTAAGCACAATGCCTCACATGGGACAAAATGCCAACAATGCCAAATTCCTATTTTTTAGAAGTCTGTTCTCTAAAATACTAGCCATGGAAGTGGACGGGCTGGGAGAACAGAGTTGGGTTCATTGGAAAGATGCTCCAACTTCACGTTCAACTTGTCACCATGACATAGCATTAGCTGCCCAGAATGCTGCTATTTAACAAACAAAGCTCATTTATACGTGTGTATTTTTTAAAGCTACAATGTGTCCAATGTTTTTACAAATCTTTCTATAATGTTCAAATAAAGTTGGTCTTTTGACGAGAAGGAGGAGGTCGGTTGTAACTGCCTTTCCAAGGCCACTGGGGTGGTGGGGGGGGTTAGGGGAGTGTGCCTCCTTGACATTTTGTTCAAGTTACAGATTCAATGGCGCTCTGTCTTGTTTTTTTAAGTCGCTTTAATGCATTGTATTAGGTCTTCAAACAGAATAAAGATTGTTTTGAGACTTCGGTGATTCGCCTAAGAACTGTTTCTGAAATGGCTCGCTCTCGCTCTCCTCGCTCTCCTCGCTCTCCCCGCTCTCCTCGCTCTCCCCGCTCTCCCCGCTCTCCTCGCTCTCCTCGCTCTCCTCGCTCTCGCACTCCCTGGATTTCTAGAGGTTTGCTGCCGCAGCCTTGGGCGAATCCCACCCACCACCTTTCATCTCGTTATCACATTCCCTTATTAGACTGACAGGACCAGGACAGAGAGCCATCACATCAACCTCTGCTCAATGGTTTTGCTCTAATTTCACCATATGACATTGCAATGCTTCTCTTATATAATGAGAATGTCCACAGTCCCTCAAACCTTGACTTCCAGTTGTAACTGCACCTCGTTAGAGTCTGCCTATCTGGATCCCTCACAGCACAGGGTATGAATAGTGAGCGGCGTATCAGGGTCTGCCGGTGGGGCTACACTGCCCTCCTGATGCAAGAGCTGTGTTAGCAGCCCGCCCACCTCCTCGTGCAGGAGCCTTGCCTTTCTTGCTGGTTGTGACTCTGCTGCCTTGCATGAGTGCTCACTTTCACAGGGACAGTGAGGGTCCTGGGTAAGAAATAATGGGCAAGAGAGATATACACACATGACGGCCACGGTAGCAATACCTAATGTTGTGGCTGAAACTCTGAGCTCCACTTCCTGCTGAATCCCAGAGAGCTGCATACACATGCCATGACGCTCCTGTCCTCTGGTTCCTGGGTAATGAAGTCTCCGTGGCTCCCAGGCCTGCCAGAGAAGCAGTCCCTCCCAAGTCAGGGCAGCCACTGTACTCCAGGTCTCAACGCACCTCAGGGTACTGCCTTTTCCCAGTTCTCTCCCAGTGAACAATGGCACCTATGGGTGCCGCGCCCCTGGCATTTCTCACCATGCTGCTTGCTTCCCGAGTCCTTCCAGCAGTTAACTCCCCTGCTCTGTTCATTTCTCTGCGATTGTTTTTTTTCCCGACTGGTCACTGGTTGGCATACCATGTATGGATGTTATATGTTAAGTTCTTCTATACTTCATCCAATTCCAACTTTCCATAATTACGTTAGAAGATGCTATCCCTATTCTACGAATGGAAAAACCAAAGCACAGATGTGGGAAGACCTGTTCAGGATTAGGCGGATGTTAAAGTACAGAGCAGAGCATGCATGCGCTCTGGCTCAACCCAGTTTCTGGTTGAAATCGGACAATGAATTTGGATCATCTTGGAAATGGGGTTAGATATGCTTAGTACAACTCAATTCCACAATTCTCCATTCACACTTCGCCCGCATTTGTAACCCACCACGTGACTGGTGGGTACACATCACCCTGAGGTTGACTGAATACCAGCCCCTCATGTTGATGATGATCATGGGGAAGTATAAGGAGAACTGAAGTCTACTGATCTTGCCAATACGTTGAAAACTTATGCTTAGGTAAATCCAAGTTGTTAGCCGGGGCAAGCGTCAGCCAGCATGGTAGAGAGGATGCTTGGAGGACCACCTGCTATTTCAGATGCCTGGGTTGCACTCCTGTTCTGCTCCCAAATCCAGCTTCCTGCTAATTCACATCTAGGCAGCAGCAGAAAGGACTCCAGTAGCTATGCCCATGAACCCATGTGGGAAACCTGGATTGGGTCATGGGCTCCTGGCCTGAGCCTGAGCCAGCCTGATGTTGCAACATCTGGAGAACGAACTGGCAGAGGAGAAATATTTGTCTCCTTCTATCTCCAGTCCAATCAAATTGGCAGCCAGACTTCTGCCGTTTGCACAGAGAGTATACAAGGAAATGGCCTGTTGTCCATTGATCTACCTAAAGCGTGAAAGGTAAGAAGAGTCCATGGAATCTTCCGGGTCATGGTGGGAGGTGGGTCCGTGTCATCCACTGAGACTTCACCCAGTGTGAAGTCATTTTCAAATATTTTTTTCCAGAACATTTCCCTGCACGAGTCTAAAACCAGTACCCTATTTTAATCCTAAATGCAAATACAGAAATGGATTGTTCACTCTCCACACCTGATCATCTCAAGCATGGTACTCATGTCGCAAACCAGCTGAAGAAAGCGAAGCTGCCCTTGGAAGAAGGATCAATGAAGAACACCCACCACACTTACCTGCATCGTGTTTTCCAACAGGAAATGTAGAAATCCCTTCCTCTGTAGCTCGATCACAGAATCTAAAGCAGGGCCTCGGGCTTAACGTACAATTCAATAAAACACTGTGAAAATTGTCCCTGGTTTGACACGCGTCAAGATTTGGCCTCCAACAGGAGAGAGGGACAGTCAGCCTCCAAGTGCCACTACTCATCACATATAGGACCAAGTTCCAAGATGTCTCCATTGATCACCAGGAGGACTGCTTAGAATTACGGCTCCGACTGGGAAATACCATACATTGGCTGACTTCCCCACTGGAACCAATTTATTTCTGGAGCTTTCATTTCAGAGCCCGGTGATTTATAGTCCGGATCTCGCAAAAGGAACAATATGAGTAACTGCATCACAATGGAGAAACTAGTTGGTCACAAAGGGTCTTCAAAAACCTTATGGAAAATGAGTATCACAAAAAACAAACAAAAAAACCAATGTACAGCTTCCCAAGATCTTTGCACAAAAACTTTGAGAATCATAATCCTAGAGAGCTAGCGACAGAGAAAGCAGTGTCTTCAATCTGCTTGTTCTCTCCCTCAAATGACTGCAACCAACAGGTCTGGGCCAAGCTGAAGCCAGGAGGCGGGAACGCCACACCTTGGTTTCCCATGTGGGTAAGCGGGACCCAGGCAGTAAGCTCAGTAGCTGGAAGCTAACTTGGACACAGAGTAGCTGGGACTCCCATTGGCGCTTGGACAAGGACACTGGATATGGCAGCTTAGCTCACTGTACCACAGTGCTGCCCCCCCCCCCCAATAAATTAATTTCATGTCCTGAGAACTTTCAGAAGTACCAGTGGGTATGTATTGTCATCAACAAAAGGCCACATATCACATGATTTGCAGCTAGAAATAGTTTTGTTGACAGTGGTAATCCTCTGTTTGATTGGCCCCAGGGCTCTAAGACACCTGCTGGCTTAATGATTGCATCAAGAAAGCTCTGTTGAGTATGTACTAGATGCTGGGCAGGGAGCTGTCCTTTGGGTGTTCGACACTACAAGAAGAAGGTAGCTGTCTTCAAGGATGCCAGTCTACTGATGAAGGCAAATCTGAAACTGCTTCTCTCTCATGACAAGGTGAGGCGGACAGGGATGAGTGCCAGCCTCCAGAGCCCAGGTGAAGGACTGAGGTGGGGCTTCAGTGGAGCTGACACTTCCAATGTCACCCATACCCGAAAAGCAGGCACACGTACTGCTACTGGTCACTCTTCTCCAGGGGTAGCGGGTGTTCATGCTACCAAGACTAGACCAGTCACTTCTTAAAGGTCATTTCCCAGGTGAGAAAGTGTTCTGAGATGCCATTGTCTCCATTGTACGCTCTCTCCTGGTGCAGAGTCTCCCCATGTGTGGCTCCATGCTGCAGGTGGCTCAGACAGCTGCCACCACACCTCAGCTCCAGGCAGGCTGCTGCCCTCCCTACTCAAGCACAAATGCCAGCTCGCTTGGCTCTTTGCCTTGGCTCACTGGATGTGATGTTTTTGTGGTTGCACCTGTTCCTTTTATTCCAGATGAGGAATTCTCAACTCTAGCTGTGTAGTACAGTCACCCGGTATCAACTGAATTGGAAACTGGATCTATTAGAATCTTAGGATGGGAGGAGTCCAGCAGACCATGTGCAGAACGAAGTTGGAACATGACTGACATCTACAGAAGCCAATAAATGTAATTAGTGAGGCTCATCTGATCCGATTAACTCCCAAAGAGTTAATATCTATAATATTTGATTTAATTTTGACATACAGTGGGCTTTTTTAAATTTCTAAATATTTCATAGATTTGTGCAAATATTTACATTTACTCATAATTTCACTTAAACTTTAGAAAATATTAGTTTACTTTGATACTTAGGGTATACAGAATTGGATAATTTTAGATGTAATATATTAAACAGCATGTCATGCTGTTTCATTTACTATTTTGATTAAGACACCATAAAACATTTTAACAAACACATGACAATTTTTAAAAAATGGTCAAGATAAAATAAACAAATGGTGAAGGGGGGGGCTAGATTATCGCAAAGAAAAACAAATTGTATCTAAGGAAAGTTCCAATAATTGAAGGAAAACAGAGTTTCCTATCAGCCAGGCAAAGAAAAGACCACACAATGGGCCCATAGTCACCTTGCTCCAGGAGGAGGAGCTTGTTGGTTCACTGAGTGAAAAACACTCCCCCAACCCTGCCTGACACTTGAAAAGAATCTTCCTAAGAGGTGTTTGTAAATGATAGTGCCTCTTACACAACATGCTTGCTTTTGAAACATTTCTCTTCAAGTTAGACAAGTCCCTCCCCCCCATGTGTTACTTTTTTATTCTACTTGTGGCGGAAGCCGAATATTGTTCTAGAAACGGGGTCCTGTGCCTTTATCCACTGCTGAGCGCTTGTGGGACTGCACCTCCTTTGAGCAGCTATCCGGCAGGAAGAAAGGCCAGCTGACCTGGGACGGCTGGCACAGACTACACAGTTCATTTCAGTTGCACCCGCAAGACTTTGCAAGTCCAAATCCTCTGCCTTATCCCCAAGGGCGGGGTGGGGAGGGCTCTCATGACTGAAGAACCTTGGAGGAATTCCTGTAGAAGTTTGTGTGGGTGCAATGACACAAAGTTATGAGCGCTCTATGGTTTATGAGCGCTCTATGGTTAAAGGCCTCTGGAGGGGAAAGGCTGCTGGGCCATCCGTGACTATGTGTTGATACATGATACTATGTAACTGACACTCCAGACTGAGTCAGCAAAGCTGTGTGAGAAAAGGTTCAACCATTAGCCCCTCTGCACATTGCCAAGTCCAGAGGTAGGGTGAGCTAGTCAGCAGCATAGCGACAGCACTGTGGATTGAAACACACAACAGACGGAAAACAATCTATGCAGGAAAAGCCCACTGCGGGAAGCTGCCATTACGGCACGGTAGCTAAAGCTGCTGTGTGCAACCCCAGCATCCCATACAGGCACTGGCTCGTGTCCCAGCTGCTCCATTTCCAATCCAACGCCTTGTGATTGTCACTGGGAGAGCAGCAGATGACCCTAATGGTTGGCCCCCATGGGAGACACCCAGAAAAAACTCCAGGCTTCAGCCTGTCCCAGTCCCGGTTGCTGTGGTCACTTGGTGAGAGAACCAGCAGATGGAAATTCTCCCTCTCCACCTCTCTCTGTCACTATCAAATAAGTAGAGAAATCTTTAAAAATATTGATAAGATTTAGCAAACCAATTAAGGGAATGATGTGTTCAAAATATTTGGTAAGTTTATTTGATGTGAAGAGTATCTGTAATTATCAGTTGATTTTAAGTTTGAATATTAAATGGGTATAGCTGAACATAAGAACTAGCTCATGACATACTTGAACTTTTAGCCACTGGCTCTTATGAACTGATTTCAGGCAGTGCCAGCAGAGCACGGCCAGTGAACGGAGTATGAGCTGAAGGAAACTCTGAGCCGTGGCTGGGACGCCAGTCCACAAGACTGTCTAGACTGAAGAGCCAGTGTCCAAGTAAAAGGATGGCCACTGAGAAAAGCAGAAGTAACCCCACGCCAATCTCTTGATAAAGCCAGGTGTGAGACCTGGCCCGATTGTGGCCAATGCAGGATGAGCACTCTAAGCACAGAAAATCAACTACCTTTATCAAACATTCGACTGCATCACATCATAGTAAAGGAGTTTCCTAGTCTAGAAAACGATTTTTCCAAATGGTTAAAGTTTTAATTATTGTGAAAGTTAAAATACTTGAAAGTATGTAAGACATACAACTAACTCCCCTTTCTTCCATCATTAGAATTAAAAGATTTGACAGAGAGCTACACAAACATAGGTAGAAACCATAACTGCTCCCAGCACTAATGTACAGTCTTCCAGCTGCAGATTTTCTGAGCCAGCTGCTGGACTTGTGATAAATCTTAGATATGAAAATGGAGGGCTCGTTTTTGGAGACCCAAAGCCCATCCATCCATTTCTGAGCTGGCACTTGAGATGGAGCCACATAGATCTGCCCTGGTATCGGGGAGCCTTGTACCTGCTGGATCAGATACATTTCAACCTGTGTCACCATCAGTATGTACAGATCTGAATGCACCCCCATGATGGCACAGTCATGAGTGTGAGACATACGTATAACACAGTGTGGTGTCAGCCCAGGCATCCACAAGAACATCCCCCAACCGCTGTCCCCATCCTTAGCTCAGTAAGACGTTGGTCTCCCGGGAACAGGACAGGCAGGTGAGCTCAGGACCTTGCCTTGGTACTAAGGGCTGAACCTTCCAGGTGAGACCCAGCACAGAAAGATCCCATAGGACTCTGTTCTCAGGACATCACACCCAGAGGGAGCTGCTGGGTGTGTCCCTGTATCCGACCAGGTCCTGTGCCCCATGGGATGGACTCACTTGATCCTGTCTCACTGGCACCTTATGTGTGCCTGGCAAGAAAGTCACATGCAGCTGAGAAATTTAGCTGCAACACAGCTTGGGTCACCTAGACAGCCATACAGCTTCTTTCACAACCCTTCCCAAAACCTGCCACTTAGGAGCAGGGCTTTGAAGCACAGTACTGCATCTTGGAATTCAGGTCTGGGCTGGTAAACCACAACACAGTGCCTCTAGAGAGTGTCTGGACTGGCCCCAGGGCTAAGTGCGAGCTGTGGTCCCAGTCATCTGGATTGATAGTCTAACCAGTAGCCCCTATGGTTGGTTCTTGTGGACTGTGATGTCTTCTGCTGCAATGGGTTGACAGCCATGTAAATACTGGCCCTGCGCTCCTGCTGCATTGGCCTTGCTGGGCTGTAGCTTTGGGGTACTGTGTAGCATTGCTATATTGGTAGGTACAGGAGTGCCTAGTGCAGTCCTGCTTCAACCCCAGGCAGTAGAGAGAGGTTGTCCGCCCAGGAGAAATTCAGTAGATAGACGCCAAGACATTGCCTAGGAATCTAGGGGCTGGTCCTGTGGGAACACACATGTTCCTGATGAATTTTGGTCTAGTACTACTGGAGCTCCAAACATCTTCTTGTCACTACCAGGACCTAACTAGCCTCTAGCGCCCTAGGGCCAGCACTCTCATGAGCTCATGACAGCACCTGTGCAATCCCAGCCCTATGTGGTAGGCCCCCAGGAAGATGCATGGACTCTTACTGAGACTAAGAGGAATAATCCATGCCCCCGTGGCTGCCACCATCACTACACTGCAGACAACATAGGGATGTGCTACAGCATCCAAGCAGAACTGAAGCCAATGCAATGCACCAAGCCAACCCCTAGTGATACCTTCAGGAAGACTGACTGTCATGGAAGATGCTCTTTAAAATGTGACGATTGAGCTTCCAATCAAGGTGGGACTATAGGCATTACAAAAACCAAGGTAATAAAAGGAACACCATAAGGCCTCAGACTTCGAAAAGGAGATTGATGAAACACCTGATAGTTCAAAAGAATGATTGTAAAGATACTCAAAGAAAATCAAGTGCGCTGAAAGTTGAAAATCCAAAAAAAATAACACATGATATTAGAAATTCAGCAAACAGATGGACATGTTGAGAAAGAAACAAATAGAAACTCATGGAAATGAAGAACTTGACCAGTCATATGAAGAAGAAAGTTGAAAGCCTGGACAACAGATCAGGTCAGGGAAGAGAACTCCTCAGCTTAAATACACATCTTTGAAAATATCTCCAACAGATAAAATTCAAACACAAACATGACTTCTAAAAAAAATGATTTAGAAATGAGACAGCTTCCAGGACCTTTTGGACATCATAAAAAAATCACCAAATATTTGAATTTAGGGTTTTCTCAAGCAGAAGAGAGGAATAAAGGCATAGAATGTCTACTGAAAGGAATATTAGCTGCAAATTTAAGATACATATATTGTAATACAGGAAGTTCAAAGGACCACGAATAAAAATGACCGGAAAAGATCCTCACTGTAACACACTAGAGTCAAAACTCTCAGAAGAGCAACACAAGAGAGCAAATTCTACCAATTACAAGACATGTCAAGTAACATTTCGACCAGCAGGTTATTCAATAGAACCTTTATAGCTAAGAAGGGAATGGAAGGATATATTCTACACTCTGAAATCAAAACTTTGCCAACCAAGAATTATATACCATAAATGAGGGAGAAGTAAAGATTTTTCTAACACAACCAATATTGTGGGAAATCATCACCAACAGACGGGAAATCTACATATGGAAACAAAGGTAGCTACTGTTATGGAAATATGCGAATCACAAGACATAGTGGAAAGAATGACGAACACTTAACTAGTTCAAGTGAAAAGAAAAAATTCATAGTTTATCAATAACCTGAATGCACGTAGAACAAATTCTACCTAAAACAGAAGTTAAATGAATTAAAAAAAAAATAAGATCCAGTGACTTGTTGTCTGCAAGAACGTCGCTTCACCAAAGACACACACAGGCACAGTGACAATGAGGGAATGGAGGAGATACCTCCTGCAAACAGAGACCAAAGTGAGAGGAACAGCTGTGCTTTATTCACAAGATGATCTTTAACAGCAGACACAAAGCCACTACAGAAGGACGGGACGGAGTCACCAAGATGGATGAAGTTTTTGTAAAACAAAGATTATTAGATCTAAATGGAGAGATCATCTCTAGATTGGAAGTTACCAATGGTGCATTTTTACCAAAAGACAAATCACCTACAGAATCCTCCCCAGAGAAACAGGGCTTGTTATCTACTGAACATTGATTGCATCTGCTGAAATCTGAGTCAGCATTCTTCCCACGGTCATGTTCTTTAGAATCCACATAGTAGGCCACAAAGCAAGTTTCAACACATTAAAAAAAAAAAAAACTCATAACAATTTTTTTTTCTGACCACAAAGAAAACTAGGAATCAACTACCAATGACATTCTAGAATTAGACATAGAGACCAAGCAATATGTTTCTGAACAAATAATAGGTCATTTAAGAAGTCAAAGGGGGAGTTAAAAATCCTTTGACACGAATGAAAAGTATTACGAGAAACATAATATGCAAAAATGTATGGGATACATCAGAAGCAGTAATAAAGGTTTAAGGCAATAAGCACTTACATATAAAAAAGGAACAAGGCAAACAGGGCATCTCAAAGCTCTAGAAAAGCAAGAGCAAATCAAACCCTAAGTTAGTGAAAGAAATTGCAAAGATCAGCAATGAAATAAAGGAGACAGAGCCTAACAATACCAAAAATGACTGAGGTCAAAAGGTTTTGCAAAGATAAACAAAATCAATAAAACTAGATTATTGAAAAAAGAGATAATAATATCTATAAAAGATATTTTAACTGATACAACAGAAATACAAACCCACTATGAATAACGGTATGTCAAGAAATAGAAAATATAAACCAAACGGATAAGTTTCTGGATGCGTATAAACTTATGGAAATTGGAACATGAAGCCATGGAAAACCTGAGTAGATCAAAAATGAGCAATGTAATTAAATCATCAGAAAGCTCTCAAAGAAGAGCCCAGATTGCTTGACTGCTGAATTCTACCCAACTTTTAAAGAAGAATAAAAATTCTTACATTATTCCAAACAATGCAAAGTAACCATTCCAAGCTTACCTTGATTTCAAATGCAGACAAGGATATAACCAAAAAATTAAAGACATATCAGACTACCTCTGATGCCAGAGATGTTATATGTAAAGATGCTCTATAGAACAGCAGCCAATCAATTGCAACAATATATCATTGTTGCAAAGGATCATTTCCATGGTCAAGATTGTAAGGACAGTTCAACATATGCAAATCAACAAACATCACATCAGCAGAATGAGTAAAGACCACCTCATCTTAATAGATGCAGAAAAGACGTTAACAAACTTCCGTGCCCATGCAGAATAGAACACTGAGAAAGGTTAAGAAACAATACATGACATAATAATGATAAAATCACCATCCAGGGCTCGGCGTGATAGAGTAATGGTTAAGGTCCTCGCCTTGCATGTGCTGGGATCCCGGCAGCCCCACTTCCCATCCAGCTCCCTGCTTGTGGCCTGGGAAAACAGTCAAGGACGGCCCATAGCCTTGGGACCCTGCACCTGTGTGGGAGACCCGGAAAGAAGTTCCTGGCTTCGGATCAGCGCAGCACTGGCTGTTGCGCTCACTTGGGGAGTGAATCATTGGACGGAAGATCTTCCTCTCTGTCTCTCCTCCTCTCTGTGTATCTGTACATCTGCCTTTCCAATAAAATAAATAAATCTTTAAAAAAAAAATCACCGTCCAGAGGCCAAAACAGAGATGCAGCAGGCTGAGTCTCTGCCCTGTGGCTCCAGCATCCTATATGGGCATAGTTCATGTCTGAGTCACCCCACTTCCCATCCAGTTCCCTTTCTGTCACCTTGGAAAGCAGTGGAGTAGGGCCCTAAGCCTTGAGGCCCTGCAACCATGTGGGAGATCCGGAAGAAGCACCTGCCTCCCAGCTTTGCACCAGCTCAGCTCTGGCTGTGGCACCCATTTAAGGAGCGAGTCAACAAGTGAAAGGCCTTCTCTATGTCTCCTCCGCTCTGTAAAACCTGGCTTTCAGATCAAAAGAAATAAATCTTAAAACGCATATACAGAGGCCTGGCGGTGTGGCCTAGCAGCTAAAGTCCTCGTCTTGACTGCACCAGGATCTCATATGGGCACAGGTTCTAATCCCAGCAGCTCCACTTCCCCACAAGCAGTTCCCTGCTTGTGGCCTGGGAAGGCAGTAGAGAATGACCCAAGGCATTGGGACCCTGCACTGGTGTGGGAGACCTGGAAGGGGCTCCTGGCTCCTTGCTCCGAATCGGCACAGCAGTGGCCATCGCGCTCACTTGGGGAGTGAATCATTGGACGGAAGATCTTCCTCTCTGTCTCTCCTCCTCTCTGTATATCTGACTTTGTGATGAAAAGAAAATAATCTTAAAAAAAATGCATACACACACATAAAAGATTAAAGTCAGTAAGAAGCTAAGAGCATTTATTTTAAAATCTAGAATCAGGGAAGAATCATTTTTATTCTTACCCAATAGAATGCTGCCAAGTTTGTGTGTGTGTGTGTGCGCACGCGTGTGCGAGTGTTTGTATGAGTGTGTGAGGGTGAGTTTTAATTCATTCTCTTTTGAGAGGCTGGTGTACAGCCACTGAAGTGGGGATATAGAAATCCTTCACCCACTGGTTTGCTCCCCACATGGTCACAATTGCCAGAGCCAAGCAGTTCTGAAATTGGGAGCCAGGAGCTTTCTCCAGGTCTCCCATGAATGTACAGGGTCCTGAGGATCTGACTCAAGTCACGCTGCTTTCCCAGGCTGTAAACAGAGAGCTGGATTGGAAATGGAGCAGCTGGGATTCGAACTGGTATCTGCATGAGATGCTGGCACTGCAGGCACAAGCTCAGCCTCATAAGGCACTGCACCAGCCCCAAGCATCAATGAAGCAATAAGCAAAAGTAAAATAAAAGGAAGAAGTCAAATAACCTATGTTTGTATCTAACATGATTGCACATACAGTAAAAATCTGAAGAATCCAGTAAAATCTGTTACAAATGAAACAACAAATTCAGTCAAGTTTTAGGATACAAAAATCAATATGCAATAGCATTTTTATAAAATTCAATAGCATTTTTTGGGCCCGGCGGCGTGGCCTAGCAGTTAAAGTCCTCGCCTTGAACGCCCCGGAATCCCATATGGGCACTGGTTCTAATCCCGGCAGCTCCACTTCCCATCCAGCTCCCTGCTTGTGGCCTGGGAAAGCAGTCGAGGACGGCCCAATGCACTGGGACCCTGCACCCGCGTGGGAGACCCGGAAGAGGTTCCTGGTCCCGGCATTGGATTGGCGCAGTACCGGCCCTTTGCAGCTCACTTGGGGAGTGAAACATCGGATGGAAGATCTTTCTCTCTGTTTCTCCTCCTCTCTGTATACCCGGCTTTCCAATAAAAATAATAAAATCTTAAAAAAAAAATTCAATAGCATTTTTATTCAAAAATGACCTTTCTTGGAAACAAATGACAATAACAATCCCATTCACAAAATTTGCCACATACTTTATAATAAATGTAACCAAGGATATGAAAGATTTCTACTGTGGGAAGTACAAAACAAGACAACACAAAAAAGATTATTAAAATCGCTATTAAAGTAATTTATACATTTAATGTAACTCTCAAAATGAAGAGCTGGTTCTTTGAGGAAATCAACCAAATAGACTCCACCAGCCCAACTATTCAAAAAAGAAAAAGGGGCGAGAAGATACACATCAACAGAAGCAGAGACTAAAAAGGAAATACAACAGATACCTTGGGCATATACAGAATAATCAGGAACTATCACAAGGAACTGTGCACCAACAAATCAGAAGATCTAGAAGGAATTGGTAGATTTCTGGGCAAATAGAAGCTTCCAAAACGGAATCATGATGTAATTTAAAATCTACATAGATCTATAACCAGGACAGAGATTAAATCCATAAACACCTCCCAACCAAAAAAAAAAAAAAAAAAAAAGCAGGACCATACGGTTTCACTGTTGAATTCCACCAAACATTTCAAGAAGAGCTTACCTGTTCCTCCACAAGCTATTCCAAACACTAGAAAGGGAGGGGTAATCGTTTCAAACTCTTTCTACAAAGCCAATATCACCTTAATATCAAAGCCAAATAGAGATACACCAAAGAAAGAGAACTACAAACTGATATCCCTGATGAACATAGGAGTAAGAATCCTCAACAAAGTCCTTGCCAATGGAATCTGACAGTACATCAGCCAAGTCATTCGCCTGGATTGGGTGGGATTTATCTCTGGCATGCAGGCGTGATTTAGCGTTCAGTAAACGTGATTCACCACAAAATGAATAAAACAGATACAGAAACAGCATTTGACAAATTCATGCTACAAACCCCTCACCAAGATGGGCATAGAAGGGACAATCTGCAACATAATCAATGCGATATACAAAAACCTCCACGCCAGCATGATACTAAATAGGGACAGACCGGGAGCATTGCTGCTAACATCTGGAACCAGAGAAGGATGTCACTGTCACTATTGCTATTCAACATCGTATAGATGTCCTTGCTAGAGCTATTAGGCAAGAAAAAGAAATCCAAATTGGAAATGAGTCAGTCAAATTATCCTCATTGGCAGATGACATGACTCCATACATAAGAAAACTGAAAAACACAATAAAGAGATTATTGGAACTCATGACAGAGTTTGGCAAGCTAGCAGGGTACAAAATTAATGACCATAATACACAAACAACTCCATGGCTGAGAGGCAACTTGCAAGAACAGTCCCTTTCAAAATAGCAAAGAACCTTAAATACCTTGGAATAAACCAAACCAAAGACATGGAAGACCTCCATCATGAAAAGTAGAGAACATTTTTAAAAAAGAAATAGCAGAAGACATTAAAAGATGGGGAAATTTACCATGTTCCTGGATCGGTATGATCAACACATCAAAATGTTCATATTACTGAAATTAATATACAGGTTCAATGTGATTGCAATCAAAATCCCTCAGATTTAGAAAAGAGGATACAAAAATTCACAAGAGACCTAAAATAACCAAAGCTAGCTTAAAGAATAACAATAAAAATGGAAGAATCACAATTCCAGATCAAGACATACTACATGGTAGTAGTTATCAAAAACAATGTAATACTGGTACAGAAACAGAGATAAATGAAACAGAATAGAAATCCCGGAAGTGATCTCACACTAATCTTTACAAGAGAACTGAAAATAATCCAGGGAAAAGACTCGGTCTCTTCCACAAATGCTATTTGCACAATTGGATAGCAGCCTGCAGAAGCAAGAAGCAAGACACCCACCTGTCAACTTATATTAGCTCCAAAAGGATCTGGGACCAAGATCTGCACACAGAACCCATCCAAGTATTAGAAGAAAAATGTAGGAATGACTCTACAAAACGTAGGCATAGGTAAGGAGTTCTTAGAAAAGCCACAAAAAACACAGGCAATCAAAGCCACAGCAAACAAACGGAACACATCAAACTAAGCTGTCTCTGTACTGTGAAGGAAGTATCAACAAAGAGAAAATGCAACCCACAGAATGGGAGCCATTCTTTGCACACTACACAACAGAAAGGGGACTCATATCCAGGATTTACAAAGAGCTTCAGAGACAAAAAAAGCAAAACCAACTATGTTAAGAAATGGGTGATAGAAATGACCATTTTTCAAATGAGCAAACTTGAGAGTGGCTAATAGACATATATGAAAATGCTCAGGCTCCCTTGCTATTAAGGAAATACAAACAAAACCACATTGAGGTTCCACCTTACTCCAGTGAGAATGGCCTGCAACCAGAAATCTACAACCACCACCTGCTGGTGTGGATGTGGGGGAAAAGATACTCTACCCGCCGTCAATGAGAGTGCAGACTAGTGTAGCCACTATGGAAGTCAGTATGGAGAGTGCTAAGAGAACTGGAAATTGATCTGCCGTATGAACCTGCTGTTCCAACTGTGGGTATATATTCAAAGGATGTTAAATATACATATAAGAAACTGACTTGTAATGCTATTATTTACAGCAGCACAATTCACAATAGTGAAGACATGGAAACAACCCAGATGTCGATCAAAATAGAATAAAGAAACTGTGGTAGAGCCATTCCATGGAATACTACACAGCCATTAAAAATGATGGAATTCTGTTATTTGCAACAAAAATGGCCCCATTTAGAGACCATTATGTTCAGTAAAATAAAACAACCTCAAAAGGAAAAGTATCATTATGTTCTCTCTGGTATAAGGCAACATTTATGAAAAATTGAAAAAAATCAGTATATGGGCGGACAAGTATATACATACATTCTCATAAACGTACTATAAAATGAATACTACCATACCAGAAAGTGAAGACATGTCACAGCAGGTATCTCTACTCCCTAATAAATACAGGATTCACTGTGAAGCAGTTAAATAGACTTTGACAATGACACTGTATTTCATATCTGTCTATACTGGAATGCCATGATGTACTTAAGCAGCAGAGTGGTAAACTTATAACTGTTACTAAAGGACTATACTACTATAATAACATGGCGGGGTGGAAGAGGGAAAATGGCGGGGAGTAAGGGAGCAAGGGGGAAAAATCCCCATACCTACAAAACATAATAATTTAAAAAAGAATGTAATCATAGCATTGCGGAAAAAAATGCAGCTTAATATCATTAAGTGAAATAAGTCCAACACACAAATACCATTTGTGAAAATTTAAAACCCAAAGAAGTTTTCAGCTTCTAGAGATTACTAGTGGCTCGGAAGGAAGGCAGGAGAGGACACAGGTGGGATTAGGGGCCAAGGCACAGTTGGTTGGAATGGGCTCAGGTGTTTCCATGCAGGGCTGGGGAGACTACGTAAAGAGCCGGGAGGGGCAGGCAGAGGCGCAGTACAAGGATGAGGAAATGGAAACGTTTAATGTCCGATTGGACCAAGGTCCACCAGATACACATGTTGAAATACATTTTTGAGGTTCACCAGATGTTTTCTATATTCATAAAAATTCAATGTTTTATAGTAGTCTATACATAACCAGAGTCACATTACAAATAACATTACTAATGTTGATATTCGTGCTGTTGATAACCTGTTTTCGTACTGGCACTATTCATAAAACAAAAGATTGCATCACCAGTAATGTCGTTGTGATGAGCCAAACATTTGCTCATGTTTGAAGAGAAGTTGAAAACATTCGATATCCAAGAACCACAATGTACATTTTCCTAAAATAAAAAGATTCTCTGGCTAAATGGAAAGTGAATCAGAAGGAAGAGCACATATTTAGGGAAATTGTTTTCAACTGGTAGAGAATGGTGACGTCTCGAATAATACCCAGATATTCAGTGTTAACATGTTTAATAATGACAATGACAAATAGCCATTAGGCAGCATTTATATAAAAAAATTAAAAGGATTAAAATTTCCCCAACTGTATTGGGAGGGCAGAGGATGAATACTTGGGGTATAAAATAAATAAATAAATATGCAAAGATGTATATTGAGATTACATATTCTTGGAGTAATATTGTCTTTGACCTAAACAAAGTGTTGAATAAACAACAGTTTAGTGTGAGAAAAATACTGTAATGAAAAAATATCATAATGAAAAATACCGGGCCCGGCAGCATAGCTTAGCAGCTAAAGTCCTCACCTCAAACGTCCCGGGATCCCATATGGGCGCCGGTTCTAATCCCGGCAGCTCCACTTCCCATCCAGCTCCCTGCTTGTGGCCTGGGAAAGCAGTCGAGGACGGCCCAATGCATTGGGACCCTGCTCCCACGTGGGAGACCTGGAGGAGGTTCCTGGTTCCCAGCATCGGATTGGCGCGCATTGGCCCGTTATGGCTCATTTGGGGAGTGAAACATCAGATGGAAGATCTTCCTCTCTGTCTCTCCTCCTCTCTCTGTATATCTGACTTTGTAATAAAAATAAATCTTTAAGAAAAAAAAAAGAAAAATACCATAGTGAAAAAGTTATATATTCATATCCTATTTATAGTGAATACCATAAATAGGGAATACCATAGTGAAAAAGTTATATATTCATATCCTTGCTGGTATGTAAATATGTGATCTTTATATTCATACATAATTTTGTGAAAGAAATGCAGGGACCGACATTGTGGAGCAATGCGTCAAGCTGCCATCTGTAACAGCAGCATTCCATATAGGCACCAAGCGGAGTCCTGGCTGCTTGATCTCCAAGCCAGTACCTAGAACAGCAGCAAAGGATGGCCCAAGTGTTCTGGACTGAACCCATGTGGGAGACCTGGATGGCACTCCTGGCTCCGGCCTAACATAGCCACTGCCATTACGGCCATTTGGGGAGAGGCGTAGCAAACGGAAGATTCATCTCTCTCCCTGTCTTGCTGAAACTCTGCCTTTCAAATAAGTAAATACATCTATTTAAAAAAAAAAAAAAACCCAATGGGACCAGTATCATGGCATGCTAAATGAAGCCTCCTCTTGCTGACACCATATTGGCACCAGTTTGTGTCTTGGCTGCTTCACTTTCATCCCAGCTCTCTGCTAATGTGCTGGGGAAAGCAGCAAAAGATGGCCTATATTTTTGGTCTGCCTCCCAGGGGAGACCCAGAAGAAGCTCCAGGGTCCTGGCTTCAGATTGGCGCAATTCCAGTTCAGGGGGTGGAAGATCTTTCCTCCTCTATAAATCACCTTTCAAACAGAAATAAATAAAACCTAAAAACTCCAAAACATAATCCCATCTTGTGTAAAATATATGCATACATTTCTTTTGTTTCAAGATTTTGTTTTTATTAGAAAGGCAGATATACAGAGAGGAGATACAGAGAGGTAGGCCTTCCATCTACTGGTTCACTTCCCAAGTGGCCACGATGGTTTGAGCTGAGCCTTTGTGAAGCCAGGAGCCAGGAGCTTCTTCTGGGTCTCCCACATGAGAGCAGGTTTTAGGCTGCCCTCCCCTGCTTTCCCAGGCCATAAACAGGAAGCTGGATGGGAAATGAGTAGCTGAGATTAGAACTGGTACCTATATGGGATCCTGGGCATGAAAGGCCAGGGCTTTAGCCACTAGACTACTGCGATAAGCCCTATGCATATATTTAATATACATATATTTATATAGTTTTTCTGCAGAAATGTTAGAAGGCTATTTGATTGCTTTAGTTCAATTTCTTTCCTTTTTATCTTTAAACTTCTTTGCATGCATTTTTTACTATGTGATGTGCAGCACCCATACTATTTGGAAAAGTTAAAAGCAAGTGCTGGTATGGATATGTGGCACAGTGGTTGGGGCTGCTGCTCGGGGTGCCTGCCACATATGTCAGGGTGCTAGCTGGCGTTCTGGTACTCCTTTTCCCATTAGCTGCCTTATAATACTCCCAAACAGTTTCCTAATATCCAAGTGGAACACCAGGATGGAGCTTCTGGCTCCTGGCTCCAGTTCATCCCAGCCGTGGCTCTTGCGGACATTTGGAAGTATGGACCAGTGGATGCAAGACTGATATTTTGTGTCATTCTGCTGTTCACCTACAAAAATAAAGACGGCCATCATCTCATGGCAAGCGTGCAGCAGGATAATCACCTTACTCCTTGCCCTCTCCAATCCTGCAGAGTGCAAAGCTGGGCAAGGTGCCTCTGTGGCTCCTATGTGCATCAGATGACACCTTAGAGAGAAGGGAGAGGAGCTCGGCATTTCCGGTCACTGCTGATCCTGCCTGAGGGAGAACCTTGCAGACGAGCACAAGTCTGTGTCTGACCTGGAGCAGGGCACCCACTGAACCCGGTGAAGAAAGAGAACATTTGGCTTCTTTCCATCATCCTCCTGTGGGCTCCTGGTGGCCATTTTGACAAGGTACGAGTGTGGGTTGGAGGAGGAGGGAATTTTATACGAGGAACAAATCCATGGTCCCCACTGTCTTTGAATCTGGTCTGGAAGGTTGGCAGGATATGGGGCACCCACTGAAGCCTCTGAGGGGCTCCCCTTCACTCCATCACAGACACCTGCACTCAAATGGCCAAGGTAGAACACGACAAGCAGCTGGCTTGGTGTTCTCTCTGTGGCTGGAGCAGGCTGGTGGGATTCAAAGTGGATCCCCCACTCCCTGTGACAGTGGGAACTCTGTGTACTGAATCTGGGAATTTTGTGACTGCAGTGTAGGGTGCAGGCTGTCACTGGGGCTCTGGGCAAGTGCTGTGTCTGGCTTCAGAGGACTCAGGGGTCCCTGAGTGCCTGGGACGGGTCACTGCGGTTACATTGAGGATGGCATACATCCTTTGCACAGTTCATACACCTGCTGGCGTGGGGTGTGCTGCCACTGTGGGTTTGTCCTGAACATCGACCAGCTTGGCAGAGGGAGGGCGAGGCAATGATCATGCCAGCCAGTGCCATCATAGCCCTCTCTGGGCTGATAACAGAGGAGCTCAACCACGCCCAAGTTGGGTGTCACCCTGGACTACAGCACCCCATGACTGTCCAGAGCTCCCTGGCCTCACCCCAAACATGCCTCTGAATATCTACTGAAGGAACATACTCTCCAGTGAGCCCAGAAAGCGTATTTCAAAGATCAAAAACCATCAGAGGAGAAAACCAAGTTTTTCCAAAAATGCCTAAAAATAAACAAAAATAGGAGAAACATGAACATGGAAGGCAAGAAGACTTGCTTAAAAGAAAATACTTCAGTGTTAGACTGAACATAAAGAGATCCATGCAGTGCCTGCAAAGGAATTTGGAAGAATGATCATAAGATAACTCAAAAACACTGCAAGGCAAATTCATGAGTTAAAGAAATCCATAGTGCAGTTTGTCAAGATACAAATAGTGAAGAGAAATCAAACTGAGGTATTAGAAATAAAGAATTGAGTATGGTAAGTAAAAATAAGGGCAAAGCCTAAACAGATCTGGTGAGGCAACAAAAGGGCCCAAAACTGAAAATAATGTCCAAGACTTCCAGGACGCTCTCAAGCTACTCATATATGCATGGTAGCCTAGTGGCTGATGTCCTTGTCTTGTATGCACTGGGATCCCATATGAGCACTGGTTCATGTCCCAGTTGCTCCACTTCCCTTCTAGCTCCCTGCTTGTGACCTGAAAAAACATTGGAGGATGGCCCTAAGCCTTGGGACCCTGTACTCACGTGGGAGACCCAGAAGAAGCTCCTGGCTCCTGGCTTCAGATTGGCTCAGCTCCAGCTTTGGGAGTGAACCAGCAGATGGAAGATCTTAGGTGCTTCTCTCTGTAAATCTGATATTCCAATATAAATAAATAAATCTAAAAAAAAGAGCTCCTGGAGATGTGGAAAATGAAAATGGAGCTGAAGGCCTATTCAGGAAGAGCATAAACCATCATCCAAGTACAGAAAGCATGAAGAATTCCTGATAGATGTGACAAAACATTTTGTACCGCAGGCATTCTAACCGAACTTTCAGTAATAAAACACAAAGACAGAGTTCTAAAATGAACACAAGGGAAACACCCAATTGTTTTCAGCGGAACTTCAATTACACTAACATCTCATATCTCAGCAGAAATCTTATAGACCAGGAGGGAATGTGGAGATACAGCCCTGATCAACAATAAATACAACACCAATAAAATAAACAATAAATAAAACAACAACAAAACCCAAAGCAAAACAAAAAGCACCTCTTCCGCAAGGTGTCCTGCGAACCTCTCACAGGAATGAAGGTGAAATACAAACCTTCCAAAATGAACAGAAGTTGAAAATGTGTTATCCTTCAGCCTTAAAAATGATACTTAAAAAAAAAAGAGAAGACCCAAATGAATAAAATTAAAATAAAATGTTACAACAGACACCATTGGGAAAAAAAATCAGGAATTACCAGAAATAGCTATATGCCAACAAACTGAAAAATCTTGGAGGCATGAACAGATTTCTGGACACAGGTCCAGCAAAAATGAGTCGTGAAGCCATTAAGTCTAAATAGACCAATGACTATGACAGAGATTGAATCAGTAGTAAACACCCTCCCAACAGAAGAAAAAACCAAAAAACCAAAAAACCAAGAATGGATGACTTCACTGCCAAATTCTACCTGCCTTTTGAAACAACTCATTTTAATTCTTCTCAAATTATTGAAAACAACTGAAAGAGAAGGAATCCTTCCAAATTCTCATGAGACTAGCATCACTTTAATTCTAAAACTAGAAAATAAATATAGGATAGAATTATAGACCAAGATCTCTGTTGAACGTAAGTACAGAAATTGTCAACGCAGTACTAGCTAATCAAATCCAACAACTAAGGGGAAAGATCACGCACTCAGACCAAGTGGGATTTATCTCTGCTTTGCAGGAATGGATCAACATGTGAAAATCTTTAAATGTTCTGTATACGAGCAAAAAAAAGGTAATGAAAGCCATATTATTGTCTCAATAGACGCAAAGAAAGCATTTGACAAAATACAACGTCTGTTCTTTCATGATAAAAATCTTAAGGAATGCTCTCTTCATATTCAATCTGCTTAAGACAATCAAGGCAAAATACGGTAAGCCAACAATCAGCATCGTATGAGGAAAACTTGAAAGCATTTCTAAGAAAGTCTGGACTCAAACAAGGATGTCCACTTTTGAAATTACGATTCAAAATAGTTCTGGAAGTTTTAGCCAGAGCCACTAGGCAAGAAAAACGAAATCAAAAGGATACAAATTGAAGACGAAATAAAACTACCCTTGCTTATAGATGAAATCGTAAATCTATGACATTATATATATACAATGTATACATACAATACATATATACTATATATATTACATATGTACACATATACATATGTGTTATATAGGGAAGACAAATGGCTCCACTGAGAAACCATTGGGATTCATAAGAGATTTAGGGTAAGTGGCAAAATACGCAATCAATACAATATAAAATCAATAGCCTTCGTATACACAGATAATGCAATGACTGAGAAAAAACTTACATGATCAGTACCATTCACAACAGCTATGAAAACATTTAAATACCCTGTAACAAATTTAACCATATTGTGAAGGTTATCTACAATGAAAATTACAAAACATCAGAGAAAGAAACAAAAAGCACACACACAAAAATCTATGTGCATGGCTTGGAAGAAGAGATATCAAAATGTCCAGTCTACGAGTTCACTATGATCCCAAAATACAACTGACAGTATTCTCAGACACAGGAAGACATTGCTAAAACCTATAAGGAAATACAAAGAATTTCAAATAGCTGAAGGACTTTTAAACGACTCCAGAGGCATCACAATATTAGATTACAAGGCATATTGTAAGGAAGTTATAGTCAGAACAGCACAAAAATAGATATGCGGACAAATGGAACAAAATAGAAACCACAAGTCAGTCTACACATCTATCCCCAACTAATGTTTGACAAAGAAGCTAAAACTTTTTTTAAAAAAGATTTATTATTATTATTGGAAAGCCGGATATACAGAGAGGAGGAGAGACAGAGAGGAAGATCTTCCATCCAATGATTCACTCCCCAAGTGAGCCGCAATGGGCCGGTGCTGCGCCGATCCGGAGCCGGGAACCAGGAACCTCTTCCGGGTCTCCCACGTGGGTGCAGGGTCCCAATGCATTGGGCCGTCCTCGACTGCTTTCCCAGGCCACAAGCAGGGAGCTGGATGGGAAGTGGAGCTGCCGGGATTAGAACCGGTGCCCATATGGGATCCCGGCGCATTCAAGGTGAGGACCCAGAAGCTAAAACTTGATCCCTGAAGAAAGGACAGCTGTTCCACAAATGGTGCTGGGACTATTGGATCTATGTATGTAGAAGTATAAAGCAAGACCCTTACTTCAGACCTTACACAAAAATCAACTCAAAGTGGAGCAAGGATATAAATGAACAACATAGAAATACTAGCAGAAAACACAGGGGAAACTCTGCAAGACTTTTTCAGAGGCAAAGGCTTCTTGGAAAAGACCCCAGAAGCGCAGGCAATAAAGCAAAAACAGACAAATGGGATTACATGAAGCTAGCAAGCTTTTGCACAGCCAAGGAAGCACTCAAAGTAAATGGGCAGTAGACAAATTGATAAAATAGTTGCAAACTGTGCAAGTGATACAGGGTTACAAGGCAGACTCTATAAAGAGCCCAATAAGCAATAACAACAAAACAAACAATCCAGTTGAGAAAGGGGCAAAGGACATGAATTTATCAAAGGATGAAATTCAAGTGGCCAATGGACACATGAAAACATGCTCAGGATCTCTAACCATCAGAAAAATGCAAATAAAAACCACAATGAGGATTTGCCTCACCTCGGTTAGAATGACTATCATCCAAGAATAAACAAACAAATAACTCTAGCAAGGATGTAAGGGGAAGAACACTCCGGCCCGCTGCTGGTGGAGATGCTAAGCGGTGCAACCATTTTGAAGACAGTAGGGAGGTTCAGCAGACACCTACCATAAATCTACCACGTGACCCAGCCATAGCCATCCCATTTCTGACAATGTGTCCAAAGTAGATTCAGCATGTGTTAGAGTTCTCTGTACCCCCACGTTCATGGCAGCTCAATTCACAATAGCAAAGACATGGAATCAATCCAGCTAACCATCAAATGATGACCAAAAAAAAAAAAAAAAAGAAAATGTTATCTCTATACACCATTGAATACTATTCAGCTATGGAAACAGTGAATTGTTTGGTATATGCCAAGTGACAGCCAGGGGTCCAGAACCTATTCCAGGCCTCCAAGCGCCATCTCCCTCTGCTTTCACAGGTACATCAGCAGGGAGCTGAACTGGAAGTTGGATCTTGAACTGGCGCCCCATAGGTGTTGACAGGCTGTAGCTTAACCTACAACACCACAGCACCAGCTCCTATAGTTCTGATCTGATGTTACAGAATTCTTGTTTCCTTGGATTTTTTTTTTTTTTAATAATCTCAAGGGTCTGCTTAAAGGGCTTAAAAATAACAAATGATCTAAGTTATTTAAACACTACAGGGCAATTTGTTTCAAAGAAAACAATTCCTCAAGAATCCTCATAAAACTTAATACACCTTTGAGAGATGACATTCTTACTTGCTGGGTGGAGAGACCGGATTCTGGTGAAGCAGGCAGCCCTAGGGTGGCTTATAAATATGGACAAAGAGCTGGTGACTGAGCCCACTAATGACAGGAACACGGGTCATGTATTCACCTGTTTATCACCAAAGACTAAGTGCTTTATCTGTCATACAGCGTCTGGTTTTTATTGCTCCTATCTTGCAGATAAGGTTGAATTTTTTTTAAGATTTATTCATTTTTTATTGAAAATCCAGACCTACAGAAAGGAGGAGACCCAGAGAGAAAAATCTTTTACCCGCTGTTTCACTTCCCAAGTAGCCTCAAGGGTTGGAGCCAAGCCAAAGCCAGAAACTTCCTCGGGGTCTCCCACACAGGTACAGGATCCCAAGGCTTTGGGCTGTTCACAAGCGGGGAGCCAGAAGGGAAGTGGAGCAGCTGGGGATTAGAACCAGTGCCCACAGTATATCCCGGCGCATGCAAGGCAAGAATCCCAGTCACTAGGCCCCCGTGCCAGGCCTGAGAAATTTGAATCTTAAGGTTACACAAAGCGCTTACTCATGGAACTTCTGTGTGGGGATGCTGGGACCCCAAGCCTAGAATGTCTGATACTGGGGTCTCTGCTCTGATGAGGCTGTCATGCTGTCTCCCCAATCTTCAAGACACCGCTAGCCACATGTCACATCTTAGGGACTAGGGGTTTACCACAACCTCGCTCGGAGATGGGCAGAGACAACCGTCAGCGCAGCTTATAGCTGCATCCACGCTGGGACGTCACTGTTCATCCATCTGCTGTCTGCCATCTGTTCTCACTCCCCAGTGACCCTGACTCTGCTAAACAGCCCTCCCACCCCTTGCCAGCTCTCCCTGAACTCATCTCTCACTGATCTTTCAGAGCCTTGGTTCTCTAACATTTTCATTTGGCTTGAAAGGCTGTCTAATTTGCAAGAGAGGAATAATGTGCAAACGGAAGAATCACCCACAAGTGGCTTCAGAGAATGCGATTAAAGCCTGCACGCAGGCAGTTGCTGGGATTGGTGTGGGAGTGTAGCCGTCCACGACTGAAGCTCCTTTCTGGCTTGGATGGTCACGTGGGAGCTGCAGCCTCACATGTACAGCTTATGGACCTCAAGGAGACCTCTCCCACCATCACATTTGTGTACATGACAAGGAGAAGAAGGGAGTGGTGATGGTGACCGTCCTTTCGTGTGTGTCCCTTTCAAAAGGGAAAGGGAATTTTCTCAAATCCATCTAGCCTGTTTTTATAGCTCATTAGCCAGGGCAGGATTAAGTTGTCATCTCTGACTTTCCAGTGAGACCAGCAAAGCAAAGAAGCCACAGCTGCATCTATGTCGTGAGGTGTGCAGGGAGAAAGTACTCGAATGGCTGCTGGATTACTGAGTCAGTGGCTTGTCTGGTGCAGTGACTTTCAGCTGTTTTTGTCACCTCCAAGTAGACTCGCTGAACACACCCCCTCCCACTCACACCATTACCCTGCACAGCTGTTGTTGTATAAATACCTGTAGCACTGAGTTTATTCAGGCTAAAATACATTCCCTCGAAATACAAAGAGTGTTCTTTCTTCTGACACTTTGATAAAAATCTTGATTGAGGCACAATAAGAGAAAGAAAGCCTTTGAGACACTCCATCAAGATGTGGTTGTATTTCACTACCATGAAAAGCAAACAGAATCCATGGGCTCAGCAGGGAGGTCGCTGAGCCCAAGCTCTGTGCCTGGCCTACCTGTGCTAACCATTTCCGTGTTGGCTGACCCCGTTTCAGAGGCTGAACAGGAAATGGCACCGGAAGTCAGGCTGACGTCCGCTTTGTGTTGGTAAGCCCAATAAAGGGGCTGTGGGGGTGGATACAGAAGCTACTGGATGAAGTTGACCTTGTTGCTGCCACAATGGGCACAAGGATACTGTCCACTGAGCATTCCTAAAGCATTGCGGAGCCCTCGTCTCAGCCTCACGGCTCCTTTCACATCACCATGACTCTTGCTTGTCTGTTGGCTCTAACCATTTGTTCTTATCTCCGCCCACCCCTGCTCCCCTGAATGACCTCTGGGGAAAAAAAATGCATTTTGGGGTCATAAGTTCAGAGAATAGAAAAGAGCTGCTGGGGTGGGGACAGCTCAACTTTTAGCCAAAGTCAGCATCTCAAGCTAAGAAGTAGTTCCAACTTGAGCGACATTCGCAGAAGGAAGGATCTCAAGAGTAAAACAGCGTGCTAAGTATGTGTTTTCGTAATGTGTCAGAAGGACAAAGGGGAAATTTATGTGAAAAGCTTAGATTACACCACAAAAAAAATCCACGTACGAAGAGTCACTTTTTAAAAACGTGCTTAGCCAAGTGCCTGAAACGCGCAAAATTCTCAGTAAAAGTTGGTCATTGGTAAGAAACCATCTCACAGAGAAAATGTCTCAGGAGTGTTCATATTCCTCTCTAAAGGAAGAGCCACGTAGTCAACCATTTTGCAGAGCGTTTTTCCAAATGTTGGGCCGCTTTAAGCCACAGTTAGAACCAAGGTCACTGACAGGGCAGATGGGGCGGGGAAGAGCCAGCAGGTGGGAGAAGGCAGGCGGACAAAATGAGATGAGGAGAGGAGGGCCAAGGTCACCTGTGCATGCGGTGTCTCTGCAGATGGGAAGAAAGTCTTCCCCCTCCTGAGCACCCTGGGAGGAGCGAGGGAAACAGGGGGCCTGCCTGGTCAGTGAGAACTTAGGGCCACCTATCGATGACCTGGGTCCTCTTCGGGACAGGCACAAGGTAGTGGCAGGGCCACGGCACCTGGGATGGCCCCATTTCCTTTCTGTTACACTTTGCCTTAGCCACACCTGTTCTACAGGACTGCTGGCCTGCTGCAGGTGCAGCTGTGGCCTGCAAGGAAGGTGCCGAGCGCCCACCCCATGCTCATCCTAAGGCACCTAGAGTCATGTGTTCTCCAAAGAGGACGGCTGGAGTGGGCAAGCCTGAGTGCATAGTTTTCTGTTGAAGAACCCCAAGGGTATTGGTGGATATGATTAGGGCACAGGTCACTGTGGCTGGTCTATTAGTCTCTGATGTCACTTCCATAATAATGTTCCTACATAAAAACGCTCCTAAGCCAATCTCCCTGCCTGGTTAACAGCAACTGTTTCTTAGAGTGGTATTGAGATGTGTGTGTTGTGCTACTGCTTGTTTAGGGGACTGTGGGCTTAGGTCGGTGTGGTCTTCTTACAAGGACCTCATCCTTCCTCTCCATTCTCTCCTGCCCTCCCGCATTCTGTACCCGTGGGTTCTTAAAGTGCAGTTCTCTGGGAATCTGCAAGGAACTCAGAATCTTAGACTTTACCCGGTTGGAAATTACGGGGGACAGGACATAGAAACCTGTTACAAGAAGCCAACCAGGCGATGTTGGTGCTCAATCAAAACTTGAGGATGGCCGCTCTACCCAAAAGAGCAGCTAAAAAGACCAGTACTCCTCAAACAAGGCACTCAAACCCTTGTTAATCAACCACGCCTAGCAGGGCTCCAAGCCCTCCCCAAGCTTCCAGGTGCTGCTCATGCTCACACTAAGCAGCAAGCACCTACACCCGTGGTTCACCTGGGACCCCACATGAGCCTGGGGAAGGGCATTTGTAGAATTGGTCGAGGGGATTGGCATCCTGGTATTATCCTCAAGAAACATTCCCCCTTCATTCTCATGAAGTGAAACTTGTTGCTTAGCCTGTCACGATTGCATTCCATTTACAATGCTTGGCTCTGGTGTTTGATGCCCACCCAGGAGTGTCTGTGCTCTGAGGTGTGAGCACGTGACATTGCTAGTCTTAGGCGAATGGGGGCCCTGAAGGAGGAGGAGGAGACACTGCCCTGAAGCTAGAAAGGTTACAGGAAAAACTGCCTCTTTGAGGACCAAAGGGAATTTTTCCGTTGTAAGTGATATCAGGAAGCAACGCAAATGGGCGAAATGGGCAAACGAGATTACTGGGCGTCTGAGCTAACACACTGGGTTATCTCTCTCACCAAAGCCACAACTCAGTACGTTCAGGATACTGACAATAGTAATACAAGATGCTTTATTCACAAAAACACAAATTCTGTAGAATGGACTCTCACTGTTCACTCTGGACAATTTCATGTTTCAGCCATAAACTGGCAGCATGGGCTTGTGTACGAATGCATGAGTTCTCATTCTTTGAAACCATTTGTACCATTTCGCCAGTTTTCACATGAGTTCAGCTTATTTCATATCATTTCTACGAAAGTCATGGCTTCACCACAGCAGAGCAAAAGAAAACCTTTTAACCAAGGCCGTGGACTTCCTTGGGTAGCCAGCCGTGTAATGGCCCCCAGGGATGTCCAGGTCCTAACTTCCAGACCCCGACACTGATAGCTCCCTTGGGAGAAGATTCTACAGGTGCAATTCAGTAAAGGGTCTTCAGATGGGAAGATCACCCTGGATGGTTTAGGGAGATAAAATACAATCACATGAGAGTCCTCACACGACAGGATCACAAGAACCTGTAGCTTGGGGTTCCAGCTTCCACTCTGAGCCAATACAGTCCAGAACAAGAGGGAGGTGGTGACAACTTCCTCTCTCACTCACGCTTATCAACACACCAGAGACTTTCTGAAACATCCCATCAGCCTTAGGTCAACCTTGCACGAAGCTCTTATTCTTGTAACCTTTAAATGAGAAAGCCCAAAGTTCATGCCAAAGGCTAGCCATGTGTGGTCCTGACCTGCTCACACTCCCAAGCAGCTGGACCCACACATTCAATACCACATTGTCCAAATGAACTTCACTCTGCAAAGCCAGAGACTGCAAATGTCACTTGGACTCAGAACTTAGATTCTTGTCCAAATCCAGAAATTTATTATCCTTAAAAATGCTACTCAGAAGCCTAGTGGCTAAATCCTTGCCTTGAATATGCTAGATCCCATATGGACACCAATTTGTGTCCCGGCTGCTCCACTTCCCATCCAGATCCCTGCTTGTGGCCTGGGAAAACAGTGGAGGACGGCCCAAAGCCTTGGGACCCTGCACCCATGTAGGAGACCTGGAGGAGGCTCCTGGTTTCAGACAGGCTCAGTGCCAGGGGAGTGAACCAACAAATGGAAGATCTTTCTCTCCTTCTCTCTGTATATCTGCCTTTCCAATAAAAAGAAAGAAATCTTAAAAAAAAAAAATTACAAAGACGACTCTTTGCTCTGTTGGGCTGCTGGAGTAAATACCTTAGACTGGGTGGTTTCTAAAGAGCACATGTTTGTCACTCACAGTTTGGGAGGCATCCCAGGTCAAGGCAGCTGCAGGTTTGGCGATTGCTGGGGCCGGTTGCTCACCCTCGGGGCCTTCGACATAGCCTCCTGTGGCGGAAGTCGGAAGTTGCTTTCCACAAGCAAGCCTCGGTTGGTTGGTTCTAAGTGCGCTCCTGACCTCACCACGTCTTAAAGGGCCAAGCTCGATGGAAGATGGGATTCAATGCGGAGGGGCGTAAATACTGAGATCACACAGCATTGCTGTGTCAATCACTGCATTTAAGAAAAAATCACCCCGAAATACACTCTTTGGCTCTTGGGCATTCCCAATGGAAGACTGGCCAAGGTAGGTCACTAGCCTACCAATAAACACTACATGGTGATGGATAAGAAAGAGTTGGGACATGGGTGGGGGTGCAGAGGGTGGGGAGGCTGGCAGGATGAGCAGCTAGGGTGGGGAGGGAAGGCTCAGGACCTCAAAATTCCAAGCTCACATGGGATAGAAGAAATCCAAGTGTCCGAGGACAACTGAACTGTTGAGTTAGGGGAGTGATTTCAACGAACCTCTTTCCGGGGTAGAGCTGTGGGCCAGAGAGGCTGTGGGCCAGAGAGGCTGTGCTCCAGTTGCCGGCCTTCTGTGGATCTGCAGGAAGCCAGCCCTTCCTGCTGCCTGGGCTGCACGGCTTCACAGAGAGTGAGTCAGCAGCTGCTTGTTTGTTCCTAATAGGCGCCCTGCAGACAGCCCTCTCAAGGCGGCTCAACAGAACCCAGTTCCAGCTGCAGCAGCTATTAAGGCTGCTTTTCAAGCAATGGCACCTAGCGGGAGCTGGGAAAGGTACCAATTAGCTATTTTGATTAAGCCACAGTCAGGAGAGCAACCTGAGGGAGCTGGGTCTATCTCCAATCTGAACTTGTCACTCTCTTGGTCTAGAAGAGTGGAGAGTCCCAGTTGCAGCAAGAAATCTCCTGAGGCTCTGGGCTGTGGATTAATGAAGAAAGTCAGAGGGTGGTTCCAGGCCCAGGCCTGGCCTGACTCCTCAGAGGGGATTCCCCCGGCTGTCCTTCCTGTCCCTAAGGGGATAGCAGTGGAGCTGGGCAGGGGAAGTGAGAACCATAGAACAGAGCAAAGCGAAAGACAAAATTAGTGGAACAAATCTTGCTTTATTTCGTGATTTTTCTCTTATTATTTTGCCTTTTTAGTAGTTTTAATTGTATATATATATTTAAGATTTTTTTTTTATTACAAAGTCAGATATACAGAGAGGAGGAGAGACAGAGAGGAAGATCTTCCGTCCGATGATTCACTCCCCAAGTGACTGCAATGGCTGGTGCTGTGCTGATCAAAAGCCAGGAGCCAGGAACTTCCTCCAGGTCTCCCACACGAGTGCAGGGTCCCAAGGCTTTGGGCCGTCCTCGACTGCTTTCCCAGGCCACAAGCAGGGAGCTGGATGGGAAGTGGAGCTGCCGGGATTAGAACCGGTGCCCATATGGGATCCTGGTGCGTTCAAGCTGAGGACTTTAGCCGCTAGGTCACACTGCCGGGCCAAATTATGTATATGTTTTTAAGATTCAGCAATTTTGAGCACTTTGTTATAATTCATTTTAGATACTATAAACAAGGAAATTTTGGCTAGCATTGTGGCTCAATAGGCTAATCCTCTACCTTCAAGCACCGGCATCTCATATGAGCACTGGTTCCAGTCCCGCCTGCTCCACTTCTGATCCAGCTGTTTTAGAGCCTAGGGAGGCACCGGAGGATAGCCGCAGTCACTGAGATCCTGCACCCACACGGGAGACCTGGAAGAAGAGCCAGGCTTCGGGTTGGCTCAGTCCAGCTGTTTCTGGAGTGAACCAGCAGACAAGCTATTTCTCAGTCTCTCCTTCTCTCTGTAAATCTGCCTTTCAAATAAAGATAAAATAAATTTATTTGAAAGTAGAGTCACAGAAAGAAGCAGAGAAATAGAGAGGGCGAGATCTTCCATTTACTGGTCCACTCCTCAAATGGCCACATGAGTGAGGGCTGGGCCAGGTTGAAGCCAGGAGCAAGAGCTTCATCTGGGTCTCCCATGTGGGTGACAGGGGCCCAAAAACTTGGACTATCTTCTATGACTTTTACAGGTGCATGAGCAGAAAGTTAGAAGTAGCTGGAATGCGAACCAGTGCTCATATGGGCTGTTGGCCTCCCCAGCAGTGGCTTGACTTCTTCATGGTGACAGGGTCCCCACTATCTCACTTCTGAGTGGCATCTGCTTCCAGTTCTTTCTTTGACATGTATCTCTGAGCATTTAGCACCCTCAATCTAGATGACATCAGATGCATAGAAGGGGGAGCGTCAAAATGTTCATAGAAAACAAAATTAAAGGATGTCTACTCAATGGGCAGGTGCTTTGTTCGGCCGCTAAGCTCCTTTTTAAGAGATCTACCTCCTGTATTCGTGTGCCTAGGTTTGACACCTGGCTCCATTCCTGATTCCATCTTTCTGCTAACGCACACACTGGGAGCCAGCAGGTGACATTTGAAGTAGCTGAGTCTCGCCATCCCAGGGACACCAGTGTGGGCTCTGGACTATTGGCTTCAGCCTATATCTGACCATTCTTCATTTAGGGCAATAAACCAATCAATGGGAGACCTTTGTCTTTCTTCTTGCCTCTGAAGTAGATAAAAACATTTAGAATATATATGCTTACCTGTGTTTAAGTGCAAGAAAATTTTAGAATCATACGTAATAGAGGTCCTCTAGAAGTTCAAGAAAAACTGAGTAATGTGGAAATAAAAACTATGCCTGGATGATAGATTCTTTTCACCAAAATAAACATATCCATTAATTCTGTTTTATCCACAAAGTTTGTGAAGTACCCATTTACCTCTTGATTTATAATTTGGCATCATCATTAGAAGTCTGCTCACCTAACAACCTTGTAGCTCTCCTATTTCAATATAAACAGAATCATAATTTTTTGTTTAAATCCGTTTTATTATTTTCATTATTCTTGATGGCAAAGTCAGTGGCATATATTTGCCACATTCCCTGTATCTTTTGGTTTTCTCGGGTTTGACTATCAGCTCATATTGTATTGGCTTAGGGTTATTAACATCCGTGTCCAGTGGGTTTCCATACCACTTTTTACAACTTCAGACCCATGAGAGCACTGTGGTTCCTGTGTTTCTGGAGACCGACCTCCCAGAGTGTCCTCTCTGCTCTGCTTTGGGATGGCCCTTTATTCCTATTGCACAGCTGTTGTTCTGGAACATCTCTTGGCCATCTTCTTGCCATTTCTCTTTCTCTCCTTCCTGTGTGATGTCCTGTTTCCTAAAGTTCTTGTCTTTCTTTGTTCTCTGTTTTGACCATTCTGTCCCCTGCAAGAAGGGAAGGGGGAGGGGGAGGAGGAGGCAATTTGTCTCTCTTGAAAACATTTCTCTCCCAATCATGCAGGATGTGTGTAGAGCTCAAAAGACGGAAGTCATTTTGGGGACTTTGGCTACCCCACCCTCCTCACCTTTCACAACCTTCCCTGCCCCTACTTCTCACCATAGATTACCACCCTTGATGGCATGGATGCTGATGCGTCCCTAGAGCCCTGCAAGTGAACTGGCTTAATTTAGCTCTTCAACTGTAGATGGCTAGTTCTAGTTTGTGTGGTCTGGCCGAGGCACTGAGCAATCTTCCATCTGCTTCTCTCTCCATCGCTCATGCTTCAGGGTTTTGTTTGGCTCCTGGTTGCACAGGGCAGTGTGACTGTGTGTCTGTCCAGCTTGTTTTTAAGAGAATGAATCTAGGGAAGACACTGAGTTCTTCCCTGGATCCCCGTGCCTTCAGTGGTCAGGGTCCCAAGGTAAGGTCCGTGTCAGGGAAGACACGATCCAAAGGCAATGGATGTTCTTTCTTCAGATGGGCTGTCCACAAAGCTGGTTTGTTATCATGTCTGTGGTCAGTGGATGCTATAGAGGTCCAGGATTTGCGATTGTTTTTGCCAAACCTCAGCGTTCAGGCTTGCTCTTGTATATCTGCAAGCCCAACATTGAGCCTGGCAGGATGTTGTTTTCAGTCATTGGATAAACGTTCACACATTCAATAAAAAAGAAAAGAATTAGGTCCCCAGGACTTCTGACGCAGCAGGAGCCAAGAGCTCCCGACTTATAAGTACTCAGAATTTACCTAGATCTCACATGCAAATGGAAGGTGCTGGGCTGGGTGTCCTTGACTGCCTAACAGGTAAAGAAGTTATAGTTCAATTGTATCCCGTACTTATAAAGTAGCTACTTGTCAGTCTATATATAACTGTGTGAGCTTCATCTGGGTTATACCTTGTTTTTATAAATAATTACTACTTGTAAATTGTGGTTTGACTCTAGTGTTCAATAACCTTAGTATATGCTACAGAAGTTCTGGAAACATTAATAAGCAAACATATGTGCCAGGCATTATTCCAAGTGCTCTCCAATCACACAGTTAATTTTACTACCCTAGAGGCTACGTAACTAATTGTTCTGATTTCTTAGGTACAGAAACTAAGCAATGGTTAGACCATTTATCCAGCTCTCACAGTTAGTATCTTGAAGAGCTGGGGGTGACAGAAATAGAGCGAGCTGGTAGCCCTTGGAACAACCACTAAGAAGCTGAGGAGTTTATAACATCTGGACCCTTCCCAACGCCTCAGTAACTTCCACAGCTCAGATTCCCGATCCCTCCGTTCCCTGGTCAAGCAGGTGGCCAGGACCAGAAGCCATCCAAGGCTCTGCCAGCAGCTGTGAGAGATGCTCGACTAACACACCTGGAAGTAACTCTGGGGGTGTCATTCCGTCGTGACACTGTCATTGTGGAATCTGCACATGGGAGCAACTCCGTCATCTCAGCATGACCTCCTCGCTCCCAGCTGCTGAAGCTGCTTACACTTGAGGGCCTCAGTCTTCAAGCGACAAACATAAAAGGTGACAAACACAAAAGCAGCAACAGGCCAGAGTCCAGGCATGGGGAGTTCCGAAGCTGATACCATGAGATCAAACTTCCGGAGAATGAAGTAGGCATTTTTGGTACCTTCTCTGTCTCCACTGGTAGACAACAACTATGTAACAGAATTTACAAGGTGTCCGTGAGCTAATGCGTAAATTGTGCACTATAGGACCTGACACCAAGTGTCCAACAAATGCTAAGCATCATTTTAAAATCTCTTTGGTCATTCAAGTTTATGAGCCAGATGGAATATTTTATAACATGGCTGGATTTTATCTTTCTGATTTGGTCTCCACTTTAACCAACTTCAGAATTGTTTTTCCTCTCTAAAAATAGGCATAGCTTGATTTATGATAAAACAAATAATGAAGTCAGCCTTCTCTAATCACAACAGCCTGTAGGAATCTCTTTTGGCCTCCAGTAGCACACTTCATGCTCATTATTCACTTGAGGGTTTGTCACATAACCCGAGACCTTTTCCTAAACAATCACCACTTCCCCCTCTCCCCAGCTCCCACATCCTGATTGTAGCGCCCATTAGGGAGTTGAAGAATTGACTTTTATGTTCTGCCTGTCCCCAGCACAGGCAGGCACCAAAACATGACTTTGTGATGAATTGTCACTCTGAAGATAGTCTTGTTTAACACAAACGTGCAAGCGGAACACTGGTCCTTGTGTTATGTCTTTCCTTTCTAGCGACCCCGGCTTGGGCGTGTGCAACGCTCTTGGGCTCAGCTCCCAGGCAAGCATAGCCCTCAGTGTCTAGCTGAACCCATAGCCTTTGTCTGCCACTTTCCTCTCATGCAACCCTCACACCTGACCCCTGCAGAACTGCCAAAGCCTCTGCACAGTCCTTTAATTCACCATGAGCTTGCTCCCTGAGTTTTTCCATATACAATGTAATACATTTCCGCCATATCACATGCTGCCTAGGTGAGGCGGTTGTGTATGAATCTGCAGGTGCCGCGTTTTCCCCCAACCATAGTTTCCAACTGCTTGCTGCATTCCAGGCACTCAGCTCCTCACGGCTGCGGGTCCCACATTGTTGGATCAGAACATTCAGGGAAGACTGTGTAGCCTGGCAGTGAACATGACTGCATCCCACACTGGAGTGCTTGGATTTGGCTCTGGCTTCCAATTCCGTGACTCCAGCCTCCTATCACCACAGATCCTGGCAAGTTGCAGTGATGGTCCAACCAGTTGGGGTTCCTGCCACCAATGTGGGAGACCTGGATTACTTTTCCAACTCCTAACTTGCACCCTGACCTAGCCTGTACCAATTCAGTTATTTGTGGGAGTCAACCTGAGAATGGAAACACCCTCTAGCTCTCCACTAAACCAATAATAAAGGAATATTTGAAATACTGTGCCCATACCAAGCACACACAGACACTTCCCTTGTTATTACTCCCTAAGCCGTAACTATTTTCATGAAGCATCCGTGGTACTCAGTATTACCTAATCCAGAAAGTTAATACAGACAAGAAAATGTGTGTGGGTTATATATGTAGGCACCGTGTCTTGCAGTTTTTGCATCGTATAATTTTGATTTCCTCTTGTTGGGGCTCCTGAAATTGATCCCTTTGGATGCCAAAGGATGTCCGCACTGGGTAGTGTTTTGGGTGGATTAATTATTGCAACAAGCTTGTGAGTCAGGTGGTGCGATTGACCTCAAGATAGTTCTAAGAATCAGCATAGAGAAAAAAAGTCTTTTGAGAGTGCAAAGCTGGGTGAGCTGCTGGATCCCAGGCTCTTGGGTGTCACTGCTGCGCCCAAAAGTATGTATTCCTCAAGTCACTGTTGCTCTGAACCACTGCTGTTCTTTGCTACCCTCTCAAAGATAGACATGGGCAAACAATCGAACACCTTCACCCAATTGACCTCCGTGGGACAAAAGAGCACTAAAAATAGTTGAAACTGTGTTATTTCGATCCTGCTTTTCATCACACAGCTTTGTGATTCCATTCCAAAATTCTTTGTTGCCAGTACCCCTAGATAAACGACCTGTTGCAAAGTTGTTATTTTTTGATATCAGAAGGTTGGGGGATGCTTCTATTTGAAACATTCTCTGTTTACATTCTTCAGCCCAAAATAGTCTCAAAGTGTCCAAGTGTTATGTCTTCATGCTTCTAATAGAATTTCAGGATGTGCCATCCATAGTCACAGGGCCCTGCCAAGTCTTTCTGTCTTCTCCAGCGTTTGGGAAAGTGTATTAATGATAGTGACTGAGGTCATATTTATGAAGTGATGCCATTGTATCTTCACCCAGAATGAGAAGGAAGATAAAGCGCGCTTGGAGTGAAGCCATTGGACTGCACAGGAGCATTCTGCCCTCATCGGCTGAGCAGTGGTTCTCACAGTCACTCCCTTCTCCTGACTCCCTCGGTGCTGTGAAATGGTTCATTCCACCCCGTGCTGTTTCATCCTGACCCCAGAAGGTCTGCAGCCAAGGCCGTTCCTGTGGGCTTGCAGGGCCCAGGACGCAGCACACTCCCTAAGCTCCTTTATGGCCTCTCACAACACTGTTAATGCCCAGTCACGGTAAGCAACACCAAGGACCATCAGAGGGCGGCGGGGTCATAAACCTGCAAGATGACAGTGAGTAAAAGAGGTGGCGGTCACTTTGTTATTAGTCACTGTCACAAGACCTCTCCACTACCTGCCGTCTACGCATTCATGAACATCTAACAGGGCCAAGAAGGATGTATCTGCAGGGCAGTTTATTTGTTGAGAAGTTCCAACGTTTTGAAACAAAGTTTATTTATTTGTTTGTTTGTGAGGCAGAAGCAGGGAAGATCTGCCATCTGTTGGTTCATCACAAACTTCCACCAGGGCTGGGACAGGTCCAGGCCAGAGCCAGGAACTGAAACCAGGCCTGCCACATGGCTAGCAGGGACCTAACTATTTGAACCATCACCTGTTGCCTGCCAGGGCCCGCCCCAGCAGGAGGCTGGAGTTGGGAACAGAGTCAGGACCTCCATCCCAGGCACTCCCACCCCCAACGCCAGCACTCCAAACAGCACGTCAACCACTGGGCCAAAAACCCTTGCCTCAGTAGGTAATGCTTGAAAACGATTTTGTTCAGCTGATAACTTTGCAAAAGTTTTACAGCCATCGACTCATAATTTTTCTTTGGTCACCCTCAAAATAAACCTTGTCTCAAAAGATGAAAACTTCATGGCAGCAGTAAAGAAAAAAAAAGAGCTTTTGTTCTTAACAAAATTCTGAAACTAGTTTGATCAACTTGTCAACTCCATAAAGAGAAGGCACCCTGGAGGCACATAGTCTGTTCCCCTCCCCCTCCCCAACCATATCTTGGGCCTTAGCACCTGCAGTCAAGGCCGCTTCCAGGCCTCCAGCCAACTTTCCTCCCTGAGGGATAGTCCAATCACTTTCTCTCAGAGGCAGCTTTTGCTAGCACACCCCAGACATGTCCACTCCAAACTTTCCCCCTGGACTTCCATGCTACTGTTTTAGCACCCCCTTGAGTTATGCAGAGAGAATTCAAAGTTTCCACAGTAAGGACCAGGGCTGGCAGGCAGAGTTGACTCCTCCCTCCCTAAGGAAGCTAACAAAGCAGGCTGTCTTAGAGCCAGTCTCAGAGAGGTCTGGATCCAAAATAAGCATCAACGTGACTCCAAAAAGAAGGGGAAGTGCAGAGGAAGAGAAATATCATGAAAGGCCGACTGCCCAGCAGCTCTCCCCTGCATACTGAGCAAGGCCTGCGTGCTGTGAGCAAGGAGTTCCCAGCTCTGCTTCTTCCAAGGCCCTCGTCTGCACAGTGGATGCATTCCGAGCAAAGACATAGATAAGGTGCTAGAAAGGTAGCACTGTGGATTTGCAGAGATGAAAGAAATAACACTCTCAGAGAGAAATATGGCAACCTCTTAAGGGGACCTGAGGCTAGCCCTACTTCAGCCCCACTTCATTGGGCAAAGGGTGGTGTCGTAATTGACTACGCCAGTGGGGTGGGGTTTGGAGGGTTTCTAGGAAGGATTTATGGCATCCAGCCCACTTGGGCTCATCATGGTGTCTTCTCCATGATGAAAGAAGTTCAGGTGCCTTATGAGAAAGTGGGTGTGGTGACTTGATATGGAAGTAGGTGGAGGTGTATTTAGTCTTGTAGGTCTAAAGGACCAAAACTGCCTGAAACTTACGAACTCCTTTGTTCAGTAACTCCCTGCTTAGCCCATATCACTTCGATAGAGACTGCAATGTGGTTGTTACCAACTGTAATAGGTAAATAGTGGTGCCCGCAATGACCTCCATATCCTAGTCCTCAGGACCCGTGAGTGTGCTTTCTAACATGGCTACTGGGAGGTGGTGTTGTTGAGCAGGGGTGGAAAGAAAGGGCCTAGGGAAGGACTAGTAGGAGGCAGAGCATTCAACTTCCTTCTCACGTGTGCCATCTCCCACTTGGTGATCCCAGGAAATACTCCTGTGACCTCGTGATCTGCGTTTATTGCTTTGGTGACACTTGCTTTTTATTCTTGCAAATTAAATCTAAACATACCACTTGGGTTCTGTGTCAAAGGGAGACAGACTTTACTAACTTAGAAACTCGAAGTGTCATTGGGGTTAGACACTACATTATGGTGATATGTATGACCCACTCCTAAAAGAGAAGAATTGGACAGGGAAAAGTTATTGGGTCCAATTTAATGCATTAATATTTTTTGTAACACTTAGCTGCCATCTCTTCATGTGTGTTCTTACAATACCCTGTTTTCCACGGCCACTGCTCATGGCATTAGAGCTCTGATGGCCTTAGTGCCTAGGACAAAGCCAGGTCCAGAGAAGTTACTAAGATGCTTAGAATCCCAAGTAAATCCCAACAAATCCCAGTTTCTTCCTCATTCTCATCTCTAACCAATGGAAAACTGAAATGCTTCTCTGTTTTCATCCAAAGGATGAGATTTATAGGGTGGTGGATTTACCTCACCGGTAGGCAAAAGCTGTTCAGCAGTGAGTACTATAATAATTGTAAAATGCAGGTAATAGTATCCCCAGTTTAGAGATGACAAAACTAAGGCCTGTGTAGTTTCGCATAGAAGGAGATGTGTGGTGAGGTTCAAGTATCCACATGCTTATCCACAATGATGAACCAAGCTGCATGTTAGTTTGGGTTCCTACAAAGGTAGATCCTAAGGCAAAGACATGATTGCAGTAGGTGACTCCAAGTTCCTGAAAAGAAGGGACAGGGGAAGAAAATGCCAAAGGGAGAGGAGCAAGTGGGAGTGTGCCCTATTGATACTGTTGACCACCTGGCATCAGCTCCCAAAGACAAGTGGGCTATGGCCTTGACTCAGGGCCGCAGCATTGGGCCTTGAACTGCCTAGTTCCAGGAAGTAGATGTAAGACACCATGAGTTCAAAGTGGGTGAAAATCAGAGCAGGGCAGAGATGGTGTGCCATGGCACAGCATGGCATTCAAGGGTAGAAGTCTGCATTGCAATGGAGACTGCTACAGAGAAGTTGTGAGCACACTGGCCCAGACTGTCTTCCCATGATGCCCTGCCATTTTCTCAGTCACATAGGAGTCATCACACTTGCTCAGCTATTAAATATGCTCTATCAGCAGTGTAGTTTGGGAGAGCAATGAGAAATGTAAGCTAAGGAGATACTGTCAGTAACATTCTACTTCTTTCCATCCAAGCCAAGTGCTATTTAAGTAAGACCCCAAGTTAGCAATACTTAAAATAGACAACCAAATCCTTTGTTCGTGCATTCCAACTTCACCCAGAGGATGGGAAAAATCAAAAAGCTTCACCCGAGCCCATAAGGTGAAGCAAATGAGATCTGTACTCTTCTAAGGACAATTTTCAGGTAGCAACACAGTCACCTGGAAATGTGTCTAGAGGCTAGCATGCTAAACACAAGTGACCAACTAAAAAATAAAAAACCTGAGCTGATTTTCTAATTGCAATACATTTATTTTATAAATCCTCCTGAATTCCCATGTTAGTATCTCAAGAATATTTGGTGAGAACTGGTTTTATGCAATGACTCACAGTCTGTGGTCAAAGTAAAAAGATCCCCAGCCTGCTGCCTCCAGACCATTGACCACTGGGCTCTGTGAAATCACGTGTTAGGACTTGCGGGGAACATGGGTCAGTTCAGGTCAAATCAAAATGTGGTTCTGCCTAGTTAGGGAGCTGATCAGGATCGGACACAGCTGGCCAAAGCCTGGGGGCAGAGGCCAGCTTGGGTGGTTTGACCCCTCAGTGGACCTGCTGGCTTGGATCAATTCCATGGCCACACATTCTAACCTCTCTCTCCACACTGTGGTCTCATACATGCCTCTTTAGTGCTCATCCGGGGAACAAAAAAGAGATTGTGGGTGAATCAAAGACCCTCAAAACCTCTGCTCTTTTCCCCAATGGCTCAAAGTAGTAGGAAATGCACGAATCAATCAATGCTGAGAGAGAATGGTAAAATAGAAATAAAGGCAGCATCGTTTTCCCCGTGTTGTTTTTCTCTGCAAGTCACTGTCATCCATATTCACTTTCTCTTTGACATCTGATCACATGCATTTTCCCCTTAGTAATACACTGGTGATAATAACACAGGGCCAGTCCAGAGTCCCTGGACCAGGCTGTTGGTTACTTCCCTAGGGTATGTGCATAGAGAATAGAGGAGAATCATTTTCTCTGGAGGCACCAGATTGTGTTGAGGGTCCTATTCCAATATGCAGGAGTCTCACTTTCTATGAGAAGGACTTCCTGACAGTAACAAAAAGATTAGGAAAATTCTAGGCTGGGATGTGAGTCAGTCAGTCGGAAGGGTTCTGGTGGTAAGAAGCCTTCCCCTCACAAAGAACACAACATACTTCAAACTAAAGTGAGCCAAACCAGGAAGGTGTTGTGCTAATGTTCCTGACCCAGCAGTCTTTGTGCACAAACCTATCCTAGCAATCAGAGCAGGCCAACAGGGTCACCTGTGCTTGCTCTGAAACGCTTCATCTGTGGAGAGGCCCTCCCCTTGTGGTGGCAACATGGCCGCCCGAAGTTCCAATGTCACCATCGTGTAGAGATAAATGAGTAGGACAAGCAAATATAAGTACTGCACGTGGGAGCTTGTAGGAGGACATTGTGACCCGAAAAGGTCAGTGAGCACAGGACTACAGTTGGTTGGATAATATTTGGAGGAAAATAACCAAATGGCTACCTTTTGTATACCTTATTGGATATCATCTGCATATGTATATGAGAACACCTGGTGGAATATACAAGACAAAAGGAGTTCCAAACAAGCATTAATGGTTTTGTTGATAAGCTCAGCACTTCCTCCCTTATCTTATATGACCCTCAGAGTATAAAGTCTGATGCTACTAATAAACCTCGGCTTTTGACCATCAGTCAGGGGTCCACGCGTGTTATTATCGGCTCCGTGCACCAAGTCCATCGCTGCGGGACAGCGACAACTGGCGCCTGAACGGGGACTTGAAAGAAGAAGAGAAAGTGCAGCAGAGACCCCCACAGAAAGTGGTGAGTGGGACAATGGGCCAGAACCAGTGTAGGGCACAGTCTTTTATCTCTCTTATGCAGAATTTTTTAGTGAAAAGTGGAACGAAGATAACTAGGCAGCAATTGCATTCTTATTTAGAGCTTGTTAGTGAATATAATCCTTGGTCTCCAGATGAATGGACACTAGAAACTGGACTTAAGAATTTTACTCAGAAAAATGGTGAAAAGGCCGGAAGGATAGAAGATATTCAAGTTAGTTTTTGGATTATATCGGCTTTAATTAGAGCTATTATTATAATTTTAGAAGGGGAATCTGCAAGAAATTCCTCTAAGGGGAGACACCCCCAAAATGTAGCTAAAAAAGAAGTGTTTCATAGTAAGAACAAGGAAGAAAGAGAAAGAGAATCCTTAAGAGGCCCACCTAACAGGAAAGGACGCTGTAATATGGCTAAAAAAGAAACGCCTCATAGTACAGATGAGGAGGACAGCAAAGAGGAGCCCGTGAGAGATTTCCCTAACGGGAGACGCCACCGTAATGTGGCTAGGAAAGAAATGGCTTATACTACAGATGAAGATGAGAAAGAATGTGTGAGAGACCCTCCCACGAGGAGATGCCACTGTAATGCAGCTAAAAGAGAAAGGCCTTATACTTCAGATGTGGAAATTAGGAAAAGAAAACTTGGAAGATGTTACCATAATGTGACTGAAAATGAAATCAGAACTAAGAAAAAGAAAATTTTCAGTGTTAAACCACAGGATTTCTCTAGTGAGGTAAATGAGGCTGGGATAAAGCAACAGTTAAATATCAGCCCATGCCGTCTTGCTCTTAAATCTGATCAAAGACATTTCCAAATGTCTGATGTTCCCCGGAGACCTCATGAGTTCCGATTGCTTTTTCCAATCATACTTAGTCAAGAAAATAACCAACCTACCTATGAAAGCCTAGATGTTAATGCCATCATAGCTTTTAAAAAGGCTTGTGTGTCCTACGGACCTACTTCTTCTTATGTGTGGGAATATTTAAATGGCTGGAGCCAGGGAGCAAACTGGATTCCTTATGATTTTGAAGTAATAGCAAAAATAGGGTTTTCTCCTTCTCAATATTTACAATGGAAAATGTGGAGAAGCGATATGGCTAAGGAAAAACTGCTGGCCTTAGGAGTATCAGGTCGGCAACTCCCTGGTGGAGGACAACTGACTTATGATATGTTGGTTGGAGATGGACAGTGGGTTACTACAGAGCAACAGATACAGCTACCTCAAGCTGCGCTCATGCATATACGAGACGTAGCATTGTGGGCATGGGAGAAAACCGAAACTGGGTCTGAATTTGCAGGCAGTTATACAAAAGTCATTCAAGGAGCCAGAGAATCTTATGCTGATTTTGTAAGACGTTTGACAGACTCTATAGAAAAACAAGTTAGGGGAGAAGGCACTAGGAAATTGTTGTTAAAGCAACTGGCCTTTGATAATGCGAATGAGGACTGCCAGGCTGTTATTCGTCCTATAAAAGAAAGAGAGGATCTTCTGGGTTACCTGAAAGCCTGTCGCAACATAGGGACATTTAAGCACCATGCCCGCCTAGCAGCACTTGAAACTTTTGCTATTCAAAAACAAATGAAGGCTAAATGTTTTAATTGTGGCAAGCCAGGACACCTTAGAAAAGATTGCCGAATGCTTCCTTCAACTCAAAAATACCCTGCGGATGCTTTTAACAGTCACTCCCCTGGAATATGTCCTAAGTGCCGAAGAGGCCAACACTGGAAAAAAGAATGTAAATCCAAATTTGACCATGATGGCAGATGCCTGTGGCCAGAAGACTCTGGGAGGGGTCAGCCCCAGGTCCCAAACATTCACAGGTTTACAAAATGGGAATCTGCAGAGAAGCTGCAAACTTAAAACTGCCACTGTCTCATTGCCCCACCTGTGCTCCTCACCCTGCAAGTATAAATCCTGGAGGCTGAAATGCCAATCAGTTGTGGTGTATGCATGTTATTCATATAGTGCTCTTTCCTATACAGCATTGCTTAATCATGTATACTAATTTTTAAGTACAAGTCTTTATATTAAGTTAATTTTTATGTTCACTGCCTCATTACGTTCTCACTGTTTAAAATTAACAAAAGCGATGTTCTTGCTTTAAGGAGTGTTTGGGTGATGTCATTATATCATTATAAAGTGAATGTTTGCTGTTTTGTTTGTTAATGTACCCAAGTTGTAACCGCATGTCTTTTGGAATATCTTATAATGCTGAGGAAGCTGGCCTTCGGTTTAGTGGCTAGCTTTCACAATAATCACCAATTTCAAGGTCTTTTGTTGTGTTAGATGTTTAGCAAACTGACTTCATCTGTATATCCATTGCAACTTTTGGGAGCTTGGAATTCAAAGAAGATACTAGGCTTTTGTAAATCCTGAGGGTTTTTTGGGGGGACATTTAATAAAAATGTGAAATTTTATCATAAATAATTTGGTATAAAATTGAACTCGAACACTATTTGATTATTTCAAGGTATAAGTTAATGTGATATTCATTGTCTACAAAGTGTTTGCATGTATTAATTGCATGTATTAATGTAATTCTTGTGTTTTTGGCTGGTTATCAAATCTCTCACTGCCTTTAATGTGTCAAGGTTTTGTATTTGTTTTAAAGATATTTGAGTGATGATCTCGCATCAATAACCAATTGTAATCTATCATATGTTATGCTAATGTCAACAACAAATCTTGTTTCAGATATTTTTAGCTATCCTTAAAAAAGCATTTAAGAATTCAAAGGTTTCAAATCCTAGGGATTCCCTTGGTATTCTTACGAGGCCTCAAGAATGCCAACGGATCTATCTCCCGTTTTGTGGAGACAGTTGACCAGGCTATTGGATTATACTAAGATTATTGCCAAATAACAAATGGAGTAAAATTTTATTGTGTCAAAACGTTGTATACATCCATGGAGTTGTGAAGGTTTAATTTTAGTTTGCGTTGCTAATTATGTATTCTTAGCATGGCTGTATTGCTGGGAAGACTGAAATTTGCAATTTTAGATTGATGGAGGGATTTCATAGCATGATCAATGTTTTCGTCTGAGTTTCTCAGTTCAAAACTATTGACTTAATGGTTTCACTTACTGGTTTTTGGTGAACACTACTACTAAGCTTGGTTGAGAATAATATTTTCAAGTCCCAAAACTGTGTGTGTGTGTCTGTGTGTGCGCGCGCATACATGTGTGTCTTAACATTTTGTCCTTTGTAAAAAGTTGTTTCAAATTGTTATCATGTGTTGCTGTTTGTTTATCAAGAGCAGGTTGCCTTGGGGCTGTGGCAACCTGCAGCCACGCCCAGAGCTTTCTGATAGGATTGTAAAATCACAAAGATGTTAGTTATGCTTTAAAAGCAGAGGGGGGAATATGCTACCCCTGTAAATGCATTAATTTGGTCTTACTCACCTTAAATTTTGTTCAGATTTTGTCTCCTGGTGAGCACCAGCTCTGCGTCACTAGAGGCTGCTTGCAGGCCCAACACAAATGCCTTTGGTTTGATGGAGGGACCCAGCCACTCACAAGTGGAGAGATCCTGACCCCTTGCTAACTGTGGGAAGAGGGTTTGTTTGTGTTTTTCCAGAAACTGAGCTGCAGCCTGTGTGGGTGCCAGCTGGTAATGTAAAGCCCTGGACTCCATTCACCGGAGGAAGCGCCTGCAGTAAGACAAATTCGCGACTTCATTCTGAAAGATCCATCTCCATCAAGGAGACATTGGAGGAGGAGGAGGAGGCCAGACCCCTTCCAACACCGGGTGACGTGAGGGATCCTAAGAGATTGGTGCATCAAGCGGAACTGTCCTTGACATTATGATGCATTTGATAAACACTAATAATCCGTGGGAAAGGTTATGCTCTTGTCCCTAGAATTTCCTGATGGATCCTCAAAACTATGGCTCATCTGACCTCGAAAGTGCTGCAGCTCCCTTGAACTCAACACTGCCCCTGGAGAAGATGGAACCCCCAGTGGAGCGTCCTCTAAGAACTGAAAAGCTAAATTTCTTTAATATTCCTCTGGTTCCACTACAGGTCAGGAGTGCAGAGAAATTCTCCACCTTCTTAGAATGTTTGAGGAAGACTTTAAGTGTAACTTGTTATTTATAGATTTTAATGACCTTAGACATTAGAAAAGCCATAGAAATTTGTGGTGGCATCCAAGGACGACTCTGACACCCTCTTAAAGGAGGTTGTGTGTATAGAGCAAGGGGGATCTCAGGGTGGAGCAGGAGGATAAGAGGAGCCCTCTATCCTAGTCCCGGAGACCCCCGGAGGCCTCCCATGTGCTTTCGCTGCAGAAGCAGTGGATATCTGCCTCATCAAGGACATCGAGAACCGTATCCCGACTGCCAAGGAGATCACAAGGAAGATGAGTGCCCTTGGAGGCCGAGAACTCTGAGGTCAGTCCTTTCCTATTGGATTTCTCACAAGGGATTGAAGCAGCCCAGTACCCTGCTCATAGGGTCTGGTGACCTGGGAACTTAAGCCAGGAGCCCCGGGAGGCACTCAGAGACAAAAGGATTGTAGGAGGAGCTTCCTCTAGTTCTTAACTAGTTTCAGCCTTGGCTCCCAGCCCTCTCTTACACCAACCATCAGGGTTGCTTGTGAGCCCCATGTAGAGTTAAATTCTTCCTCACTCACTAAGTTGTTGGGGATTTCCCTGCTCACCTACCTAAAACTTTTCTATTCTTCAATTGTTAAGTGCAAAACTGTGCTTAACCTCTATAAACTGCAAAATTTAAATTGGGTGAAGAATCTCCCTGAAAAGCTTTTATTAATTTAAAACTGTTAATGCTAAACAAGATGTAACTGTAAAGAACTTTGATGTTATGTTTGAACTCAGCTGCTATGTATGTCAATGTTGGTCTTTACACTGTTCCTGTGCCACTCTGCTTTTGGTTAAATAATATTGTTTCTCCCCATTTTTCTGCTCTCCCAAGAGCATGTTTCCCCTACATACATCATTCAGGCCTAATTTTACAAAACACAGAAGGGGGATTTGTAGGAGGACATTGTGACCCGAAAAGGTCAGTGAGCACAGGACTACAGTTGGTTGGATAATATTTGGAGGAAAATAACCAAATGGCTACCTTTTGTATACCTTATTGGATATCATCTGCATATGTATATGAGAACACCTGGTGGAATATACAAGACAAAAGGAGTTCCAAACAAGCATTAATGGTTTTGTTGATAAGCTCAGCACTTCCTCCCTTATCTTATATGACCCTCAGAGTATAAAGTCTGATGCTACTAATAAACCTCGGCTTTTGACCATCAGTCAGGGGTCCACGCGTGTTATTATCGGCTCCGTGCACCAAGTCCATCGCTGCGGGACAGCGACAGGAGCTAAAATTTAAAAAATAATTAAATAACCCAAATGAGCAAAGAAATGCCTGGGTATTCAGTATTGCCACAACCGTTTTTGTGTACCTTCGTGAAACCAATAGTTTAGAATGATTGTACGACACCTTTCACGACCTGTGACTGTTGTAGCAGTTGCTCTGTGTGATGGACTTTTCATCTGGTTACTGTTGGCAGCCCTTGCCTACACGCCCACTGACCTGGCATCTTCTTCCTCGCTGAACTTTTCATTTACCGGAGGATTAAGCCTTTGGTTACAGTGTAAGTTAGAAACATGTTCTATCAAAAATGAAGGAAGAGAGAGAAAGAAATGGAAGGAAGGAAAGAGAGAAGGGAGGCAAGGGTGGGAACAAGGAACAAAAGAAAGGAAAAGAAGTAAAGTAAGGGAGGGGAGGGGCGGTATCATTGCATTGGAATCGTATCTATGAACTGCACGAATTCTAACACACACACACACACACACAGAGCGTGTGTTCTAACCTCAGACTTTTAGCACTCAGGGACTGGAGAATCCAGGGCTCTGGGAAGTCTCTGGAAGCCATTTCATCTGGTGAGTTTACTATTCAAGGAAGCCTGGTGACGCTCTGCTAGCCAGCAGTCCCCAACCAAGGCTTAACACCCCGGCCGTGCTGCCCAGTGTGTCTCCCTGGTCATTAAGGGCCTGGGGACCACGTCCACCCACAATCTGGCAGCTACATCATGTGGAACCTTAGTGCTTTTATATTTCATGGTGTAACAGAGAAGGAAACACGCAGGAGAATTCAGCGTGCACAGAATTTTGCACTGTTTCAGCCCACAGGTCACGGTACTTGTTATATTTTACTGATGAGAAATTGTCTTTCTTCCTTCCTTTTTAAAAAATCCTTTATTTCTATGAAAGCCTGAGTTCTATACATTAGCAGCGATAGCTTTTGTTCACTGGTTCACTCCCCAAACGGCTGCTGCACCATGCCAAAGCCAGGATCCAGGAGTTCTTTGAGGTTTCCTGTGTGAATGCAGGGTCCCGAGGCCCCGGGCCATTTTCTGCTGCTTTTCCAGTCACATTAGTAGGAAGTTGGATTATAAGCGAAACAACTGAACTTTCATGTTGAATGCTGGCCTTGTAGGTGGCAGCTTAACCCACTGTGCTACAATGCTGGGCCCTTTGAAAAGACTTATTAATTGACTTATTTGAAAAACAGAGAAACACAGAGAGAGAGAGAGATGAGAGAGATACCCTATCTTCTGGTTCACTCCTCAAATGGCCACAAGAAACCAGGAACTCAGAACTCCATCCAGGTCCACCAGGTGGGTAGCGAGGGCCCAAGCACTTGGCCATCTTCCACTGTTTTTCCCAGGTGCATCAGCAGCCATTGGAGGCAGGGCAACTGAGACCTGAAACACTAAGGCACTGCAAATGGCAGCTTAATGTGCTCTGTTATACTGTCAGCCCCTCGTGGCCCTTCCAAACCACAAGATGACTATGAATAAGTGGAGGATTAAGAAACCTTGACAAGTCTGGAGAGGTAGCCTAGTAGCTAAAGTCCCTGCTGATATCCCATTTTGGTGCTAGTACATATCCCGGCTATTCCACTTCCATTCCAGCTCCCTGCTCGTGGCCTGGGAAGTCGTCAAGGATGGTCCAAGGCCTTGCTTGGGACCCTGCACCCATGTGGGAGACCCAGAAGAAGCTCCTGGCTCCGGGCTTTGGGTTGGTTCAGCTTTGGCCATTGTGGCCACTTGGGGAGTGAATCAGTGGATGGAAAATATTTCTGTCTCTCCTTCTCTCTGTAAATCTAACTTTCTAATAACAATAAATAAGTCTTAAAAAAGACATAAGAAACCTTGACAAACACTGTGGACTGTTACACACCTGTAGGGTCACATACCAGCTCTAGGTCAGAACTGTGGCTGTAGATAGAAATGCTTTGATGGTGGGTCCTAGCCCTGGGCCATGCCTGGGACTGTGGGGGAAACTCCACTAAAGTGCTTCAAAGAGAACAATGACCCAAGACCTGGGGTGAATGTCCTGCCCAGAGCAAACTGAGTGATCAGGTGCCTCAAGTCTCAGAAATTTTCCTCCTCAGTGACATTTCCATGGTGAGTACACTGTGGTGGACTTGTCACAGAGTGATTCCTAAGGACCCACGGTGTGTGTCGGCTGAGCAGGAAAGGACCTTGCAATCCCTGAAAGCTGATGTGGGCCACGTGCCTGGGCAAGCTGCCGAGGGAGGCTGAGCTGGAACACTGATCAATGACCAGAAGGGGCAGATGAATGGGGGAAGCTGCTCGAAGTCCAGCACGTGATCAGCAGCGGCCCTGTCACATTTTACCTTATGAAAGAAGGATGCGTGGCCGTGGAATGCAAAATAGTGGTTCCCCAAACTGTCCCTGACCTGATCTCCATGTTCATTGTCACAGAAAATGAGAATTTACGGTGCAGATGGAGTGAAAGTTGCTGACCTTGACACAGGCATTGTGCAGCTTGGTTCAATGTAACCTCAAGAGTGTGTGTACTGGAGTTGGCACTGTAGTGTAGCTGTTTAAGTGGCAGCTGGTTTATGCTAGCATCCCACTTCACAGTGCCACTTCAAGTCCCAGTCACTCTATTTATGATCTAGCTCCATTCTAATGTATCCGGGAAGGCAGCAGAAGATGACCCAAGTGCTTGGGCTCCTGAAACTCATGTGGAAGATCAGGATGGAGTTCCTGCACCCTGGATTTGGCTTGTCCCAGACCTGGCTATTACGGTGACTTGTGGATTTTCTCATGGATAAAAAAATCTTTCCCCCTGTTTGTTTTCCCTTATCCCCGCTATAGCTCTGCCATTCACATATGTAAACAAATAAATCTTTTTTTAAAAAAGAGCAGTCTTTGTAAATGCAAGAGAAAGAGAGAGAGAAAGAGAGAGAGAGAGGACCAGAGAGGGACATAAGGTAAGACTTCACTTTGACCTTGCCACTTGCAGCGATGGGGCCATGGCCTTGGGTAGTGAGTGAAAATAGGCTCTGAGCCTGGAGAAAGAAAGCACCTCTCATGAGCCTTGCATTTCCGCCCATTGGTGAGCATTCCAATCTCCAGATCTGTCAAATGAGAAATGTCTCAGTTTAAGCCATTAAATATCTTTGCTTTTGTCACAGCAGCATGGGAGTCTGACCCACTGAAGCACAGAGATGAAGTGGTTTAGTCCTGACTGAACCCTACAGGACAAGGACTGAACTCCAAAGACTGCCTAAGCTGACCTCTGGTCAGACAGGGAAGGCAGATTCTCACTTCCTGTGATGGGGCTACAGAGACCAAACATAGAAAGTGCTGAACAGGTTGCTTCTCAACCTGCTATGCTCTTCCTGGGGTCTAGGCCATCATTTGATTACTGTTCTTATCTGCAGTGCAGACATTGGACAATATACTAAACTAAACCAAAATGCAAACAACTGCATATTTTCTCACGAGGACAAACTGTTCAGGCATTGCTCCAACTCAAACTCTGTGTGTCAAGCAGTCAGAGCCAGACCCACAGACCGAGCAAATGAGCCCAAGCTGAGCGCCAGAAACACAGCTGGGACTTGGGAAAGGCAATTTTGCTAATATATCCTCATGCCAACTGATCCTAGGATCATCAGACCGATGGAGATGGCCGTGACAGTGGTCTTGTCTCAGGGTTAACTCATCAGCTTACACACTCAGGCTCAGTGAGAACTGCAACATTTTCGTCTCTTCCATTACCTTAACTTCTGAGACGTGGACCCTGGGAGGAATGTCTTGCCTCCTTTCAGAGGTGTGAAGTCCTTGTCACCCAGAGCAGACAGACTGTGTCAACATTTGGATCATCATGCAAGTAGCAGCCACTTGCAGAAGGAGCCTCCTTAGAGAAGCCATGATAGACTTGGTGTCCCCTCTAAGAACATCTCTGCTTTGGAGCAGCTAAGGCTGAGAACAGCCAACATGCTTGGTCACCTCTGTCGAGTCTCCACTGCACGTGGCTTCTGGGACATGAGAAGATTTCACTGAGTCCAGGGCTTTAGTGACCAGACTTTGTCAAGTGCCCATCTGTCGAGTTAACTCAAGAGATAGGGGAAGCCTGCATCTATTGTGCACCCCTTTACCAGGGATACAGTTATGATAGCATTTAACCATCGCGGCAAAAACTACGCAGCTGATACTGTTATGTGCAGTTCAGAATTTGAGAAGCCTCAGCCCAGGAAACGGGACTTGTCCAAATGACAACACAAGCAAATAGCAGTGTTTGTGTTAATTTCCTGGGACACCCTGATCAGTTACACATCATGCTCCCTTTCCAAATCTTTCATCATCTTCCTCATTGTGCATATAAATGAACTTTCTTTCCAACTCTAGCATATGATTTTTCTAGTCAACGGGAAAAAAGTAAGATCATGTATTTGCAATGGTTGCCTTGAAAACAAAGGACATGCATTCAAGTGTGGTCAGGTAGCGGGAGCTCTGAGCCCAGTTTCAGAAGACTTGGATTTGACTCTGTGTTGCTCTACATCAGAGGTAAATGGAAACTATTTAACCTTGCTCCTGCTTACCATGATCAGATTTAAAATGAAGGAAATAAGCCCTACCTTATACACAAGCTTGCTATCAGGATCAAATAGAAGCAGACATGAAATTGCCACGTACGTGTAGTGTTTCGAGCTTAGAAACGAGAATATGCCGATCAAAGTGCTGTACCATGATTTCGAAAACATGAAGATCAGAAGTCGACAGCTTTGATAAAATTAGGTTTGTCTTCATTCTACTGACTCGGGAAAATGTAGTGATCATAACATTAGCTGCCATTTACTGACAGTGCCCCAACACAGATTGCTCCCTCTTTGCAGCGGATTTGATTGTCTAGAATAACACCTGGAGAAACTGAAGCCCAAAGATGTAGGTAACTTGCTCCTGTATATGACAGAGTCAGATGACGACCTACTTATGGCTAAGCAAAACTCCACAGGTTGTATCTTGGATTTCGCAGGAAAAAAAATATCAAGATGTTATTCATTTATAATGTATTTATATTTATCTCTGATTTACCAACTTCTGTAGACTGACTGTGGATCTGTTTGAATTTACATTAATTCCTAATCCCTACTGTATTTAGTGCTGATTCTTCATTTTTGCTCTCTCCTTTTTTCTTTCTCTTTTTAAAAAAATTGTGTTTATTATTTTGTGAAAGAATTGCATAGGATCTGGGATTGCCTTTCCCTTCTCCCTAAACCCCTCCCCCAAGATTCCTCCTATATTATTACAATCGTATAGTCATCCATAAGCAGTCATAAATCCATCATTCTGCTTGTATCCTGACATTGTGGGCATGGACAATGGCAGAGTCAGCATCCTATTGTCAAGATATATTGAACAGTTTCACTGGGAGTCCATCTTTGATCTGGAAGTAGAGATGCATACTGCATTGTATCCTCAAATCTGGATATGGTAATCTCTATTACATAGTTACTGCTACCTGCTTGGATGACATAGATCAGATCCCGACAAATCTAATATATCATGAGGTGGTCAGAATTTGAGTTTCCACTGAACTTTACCCTGTCAGGCTGGAGAGGGGGTGTCTGTGCTCTGCTGAGGTCAGGTTGAGGTCCAAGGGCAAAGAGAAAATTTCGTAGTAGACAAGCAGGTGACTCCAACTGTGCTAATAAATGTTCCAGCCCCAGCCACTCCTCCAGACTTCCACCCGAGCCTTCATTTCAGTTCTATAAAAAAATGCTGGAATCAACACGAGCTTACTCAAAGGCGGGGGGGGGGGTCTCTTGTTGGTGGAGGAGAGAACATTTTCAGGGAGAAAGAAGCCGCTTTAAATCTGCTTGCTCTGGGCCTGGCACGATGGCTTAGTGGTTAAATCCTTGCCTGGCATGTGCCAGGATCCTGGCTATTCCACTTCCCATCCAGCTCCCTGCTTGTGGCCTGGGAAAGCAGCAGAGGATGGCTCAAAGCCTTGGGACCCTGCACCCATGTAGGAGACCCAGAGGAAGCTCCCAGCTCCTAGCTCCAGATAGGCTCAGCTCCCATGATTGCTGGATACTTGGGGAGTGAACCAGCTGATGGAAGATCTTTTTCTAGGTATCCCCTTCTCTCTGACTTTCCAATAAAAAGAAATAAATCTAAAGGATACATTTCCCTGCTCTCCAGTCCAGATCTGTTTGTCTGAGATGTGCAAGGACATAGCAGAATGGTATGTAGCTGGAGACTGCAGACTCAGGATGCTTCAGTGCTTACCCCAGCTCAGCCACCTCTGTGCCTTGTGTCTAGAACACTTCTTCTTTTTTTAATGTTATATGTTGTGTATAAACTAAAATTGAAATGTCAATGAGGTGGTCACAGAAGGTGGTTAAGAACTCGCATTTTCTTTTACCATATTGGTTACTCATTACTATGTCAATTAATTCCATAATGATGTAAATTTTTGCTGATGGTATGTTGGAGTTTTTAGTTGACTGGGATGATACTCTGCTGGCTCTGTCTTCAGACCAGAGAGGGTATACCTAAGAAGCCGTTGATCTTGACTGGACAATAAGATGCTGGACTCTATGTTTGGTATATGCTTGCAATGGGGGAATCTCAACTGAACTTGAACTGTGGTTATGCAACAAGGTGGAGGAATCCACCATGGTGGGAGGATTTGGGGAGGGGTGGGGAGAATCTCAGTACCTATGAAACTGTGTCACATAATACAATGTAATGAATGAATTAAAAATAATAATTAAAAAAAACCAAGTACTTTGGAATAAACGCATAAACCACAGAATCACTTAGAACACTTCTTAACCTCTCAGGACATCAGTTGTGGAATACATGAGCTACTGTGAAGTAGCTGACCCTGTGAAAGCTGTAACACAGTGCCCAATGCGTAGAAAATGCTGAAAAGAGGCCACTGGTGAGAGTCAGTGGCTTAAGTGGGTGAGTATAGAGTTGTGCACCTGCTCTGCCCAATTCTAGAAGCCCTTGTGGCTCAGCCTGGGCACTGAGAGCCCTGGATGGGGCAGTTGCATTGCATTCCCTGTAGAACCGTCCCAACAGGACATGGAAAGACCTTTCTTGGTTGCTTGCTAAAATGTGACTAGATGGCAGGGCTGCATGGAGACTTCCCTTAGAAATGGTACTCATTGGCCTACAAAGCACCCGTTTAAGACAATGTCTTCGTATACTAGGATATTGGGAGCCCCCTAAGTCACAATCACCTTGAGTACCTTTAAATTGACACAGAGCCCGGTTCTGTCTTGATCTGCACAATCAGTACCTTTTGAGGGAAGTATGTGGGAAATCACAGGGTCCTTCTGTGGTCAGAACCTGTTGGGATTAGCCGGTTGAGCAAGCTAAGGCTGGCAAGAGGCTCCAGGCAGCACCCCACTGAGCATTCCTCTTCCTGCTCTTTCCACTGCCCTCTGGCCAGCCCCCGCCACTGAATTCTTAAAGACAGAGTACACTCCATGCTCTACAACTGTTTCCTCTCCATGTGAATCCCAGACAAGTACAGGGATTTCCAAGGCTTTTCCTTAATACCTCTGGTTTATCCTAATAATTGTAATCAAATACTGCCTAAGGCTTTTCCTTAATATCTTAATGTCTGCTGGGTGTTGGGATCATATGGGAATAATACGATACAATCCTATATCAGGATTCTTTGTAGATGGTTCATCGGCTGGCAAGACAAGATAGGCCTTATAACGGAATTCAGGAGGACATACATGGTGACTGGTTAACATGGCCCCAATCCCACTTTCCATGTGGTCCCTTTCATGCTGTTCACCGAAGGCCCACTTAAGGATGGCCACACCCAGGCACTCAGGACCCTGGAGGACAGAGGGTGAAGTCCCTGGGATGTGCTCCCCATTTGCTGCCTGGCTCAAGGTGAGGGAGCGGCTCTGTGATGAAGCAAGCAGGCCCCGCTACCCGACTGTAATCCCAACCCCCACCCCTCCAGACACCCATTGGAGTGTGAACCATTATTTTCTCCTCTCTGCCATTCCTTTTGGCCCTCCCAGGTTGTGCATAATCAAGTAGCATGGTTGCTAGGAACACGCTCTATAAACTGCTATGCCATAGACTCTCATTCTGCAGGAGCCCGAGCAATCCTGCCCCCAGACATGCTGCTTTCTTATGGTGATGATTTTAACCGAGGGCCCTGGGTAGGACAGGCCTTCCTCTGACTTCCCTTATCTGCCTAAAGACATCCCCTTCAAAAGGACCTCAAATGTCATGAGTCCCCACCCCAGAAATCCATCAACCAAGGGAAGCTGCGTTCACATCCCAGAGGTCATTGCAGCCAGCCAGACTGCTCTCACCTGCTCCTGGAAGAGCTCACACATCTCACCACAGCTCCCTCTCCCCCAGGGAGACAGTGTAAACTCTTAGATCTGACTGGGTTTGGTGTACTCTTTTTTGGTCCTGCAATGATGCTCTTATACATGTAACCAATGTGTGTATCCTCTGTTCTGTGAATCTGCCTGCTATCAGTTTATGAGTTCATTTCACACAGCGTCAATCTTCAAACCTTACAAGGTGGAAAGTCTCTCCTCCCCTACACTGATTACGATGGAAAAGGGTGCCCATGACCTTGGACGTGGAAGTTGTGCTAGCTGGCACAGGCAGGGGGAGGACAAGGCCGTCTGTTGTCGGGGAGAATTTTCACAAATGCCAGCTAGTGCCATTCACAGCTGTGAAGTTTTGCAAGGCACCTGCTTGTGACAGAAACCTGGTTGGAGCTCTGGCGTGTGAGGTCAGCTCCATGGTGCTTGGAATGTGCAACTTTTTTTAAAAAGAAGATTTATATTTACTGCAAAGTCAGACCTACAGAGAGGAGGAGAGACAGAGAGGAAGATCTTTTGTCCAACTGTTCACTCCCCAAGTGGCTGTGATGGCTGGAGCTTAGCCAGTCCTAAGCCAGGAGCCCGGAGCCTCTTCAGGGTGTCCCAAGTAGATGCAGAGCCCCAAGGCTTTGGGCTGTCCTCAACCACTCTCCCAGACCACAGGCATGGTGGTGGATGGGAAACAGGACTGCCAGGATTAGAACCGGTGCCCATATGGGATACCAGTGCACTCAAGGCAAGGACTTTAGCCGCCAGGCCACGGAGCTGGGCCAGGAATGTGCAACTCTTCAAATAGCAGCTCTTCACCTACTCAGCCACAAAGGAAGCGTCCTTGAGAAATAGGCGGATGTCTGACTTTGGAAGACTCCCTTCCCACTAACTGCACTCTTCAGCCATGGCAGGTGGAGCCCGAAGGTAAGGAACTGTGATGAGCCAGTGTGGTTCTCCCTCATTAAGGCCATCCTAGGGGACACAGCAGGATCTGCTGAGCCTCCTCACACCAACTGATGAGTCAGGCTCTGCCTGAGGACCTGGGTGTCCTTGAATAAAGCTTGCAGGATGGTTCCTCTGCGCCAGGCAGCAACGAGGCCCTGAGCAGAAGGAGAGACAACTGCTGGTGTCTGGGCAGGCCGGTGAGTCATCAGAGAGGTTTTCAGCCTACTCTGCTATCCTGAGAACAGCAGCGGTGGCTGATCTATATCAACATGGCTCTATTTTGGGTAGGTTTTCCTTGAATCGAGGTTTCCTGTGTTGCAGTGCAAGCTCTCAATGCCTCTTAGATTTGGTATCTTGAGCCTGTCAAATTTTCTTAGCAACCCCAGCTTTTGTGATGCCAGAGAGCAAGGGAACCTAGAAGCCAAGTTGTATTGAGTCACTTTCTTGTCCAAGTTCTCAGATTCTCATCCTCTGAGATAGTAGGATTAAATGCTGGCTACCAGACTTCATATCTGGACACAGTGGAGGCTCCATCTCTGGTGGTCCTGTGTCCTTTCCCTGTCAGACCACCTTTGGACCCATGCAGAGGTCCTTGTGGGCGTGTTCCACTGCCTGTTGGTGGCACCTGGGGCTGTTACACACAGGTGCACAGAGCCACATCCAGGAGGGCCCCTGCTGTTCAAGGTGTGGTCTGTGGAACAGCAGCTTCTTTAGAATTGCAGAATATCAGTCTCACCCCACACCTCCTAGATCCCAATCTGCATTTTAGTAAGCTCCATAGTGGTGTGTGTCTGTGTGTGTGTGTGTGTGTGTGTGTGTGTGTGTGTGTGTGATCGCTGAAGTACAGGAAGCACCCAGCTAGCTGAGCCACTACTCAAAGGCTTGGGTGAGCCTTACCACACAGCCCCAAAAGGAACAAAGCCAGGTTACAGGAGTGAGTGTCCTACTGGGTAATGGGATACCCATCATCTCCCCATTGTCCACAAGGCAGAGAAAGAGGCGCCTCCTAAGGCAACCCTCCCTCACCCATTGTACAAGTAATTTGATGCTTTGTGGCTTGACTGATCCTCATTTGCATCTCTGATTGAATAACATACTGACTGCCCAGCCAGGGCCCTGCCAGGCGTCCTGGACATCTGGCAGGCTCTGTGCGGCAAGAGGCGGCTGGTCCATTGCACTAACATGGAGGACAGAGTTTGAACTCATGGAGTCATCACGGATACCTAGAAGCCACGTCCTTCTTTTAATGACACACCTACTAAAACTACACAGCAGTATCAACACAACTGAGCAAACAAAAGGAACACACAGACTGGAAAGAATGAAGGAAGAAGGGCCAAAATGTTCCTAGGCAAGATTGCCTCTTTTTAAAGAGAGATTTAATTTGCTTTTAGATTTCAACTGCCTTTAATTTGCACAACATCACTCTCATTTTCTCAGTGCTTTCCCTAATTATTATTCAGCTTGTACGAAGCCTTTTCATCTGTGCTCAGGAACTCAGCCTGTGTGAGGTGGGGGATGGCAACAAGTCTGGGTGTTGACGTCATCAGGCTCTCTTAAGGCAACACCGTGAAGAGGGACTTCATATGGTTTCGATGTGGGAAGAGTTCCCCTCTAATTTCACAGGAAGACCAAGGGTACCAATTGTGTGATACGAAGCATCCTTAACCCTTGCAAGAGAAGCAGAAGAGAGACCTTGCAATAGAGAACAAGTTTATGCATGATCTTCCCAGTAACCTGCCTATTGCCATTACCTGTGATCTCAGTGTGTGTGAACAACAGTTCTCCACAACAGGCCAAACTCAGGAGTTTGAATAATCATTAGCTCTAGTTCACACTCAGGGAAACAACTTTGACACCCACAAAAAAAACAAAGGAGGAAACATGATGGTGCAGGTGACTGGGCTCCTGTAAGGCTTGCTGGACAGCTTTCTCTCCTGTCACCATCATTATCGTGAGGCTGGGAAAGAGGGACCATGGTGCCCATGAGCCGGCCGCCCTGCTCCTCCGAGGCTTGGGTTTTCCCAACAGCTGCCTGGACAAGTCCCAGGACACGGCCAGGAAGTGAGGGGGAGTCAGGCTCCAAGAGAATGACTGAGCAGTGGGAAACCAGGGGCAGGAAGTTTCTGGTGGATCAATTCTTCTCCATTCCTGCACCCACGCAGATGGGCCTGTGATACAGAGCGTGTGCAAAGCTTTCTGAAGGCTCCCCGTTGTAGGAGTAAAATTCCAGAAGTTTGTGCATAACAGAACTCAAAGCTAATCTCATTTTGGTGCAAAAGTATTTAAAACTCATGCATAGTTTTTTTTTTTTTCCAATAGCTGTTTTTCATGAACTTTTTTGGAAGACTCTCCTACGAACTCTTCTCCATTTCCTACATCATTCTCCCTTCTCTTCCATTCCCCAGACACGTTCCAATTGCTGACATACTGCTAACGCATCAGCTTTTGCCCTGGAGACTCCAGGCTAAGGAAGACAGCAGGGATATCGCCTCGCCTGCGACCTTGAGCACTAGGGTCAGGATAAAGAAGGAAGGTATTGTGAAAGTCAAGCAGAGAAGTGGAAGAGATCTGATCGCACGACTGGCCTGTTCAATCTCATCAACTGGGGTACTTTTTTACCTTTGGGTTTTGACTTCCTTGGGCCAGGAGTAAGTCTATTTGGATGGTTCCTACGGTTGGTCCTTTACTGTGTCGTAACTGATATCCTTCTGTAGATCACATACATTTGTAAACTCTGACAGACTCCTCCTGGCAGTCCTCATCAAAGTCAACACCAAAGTTTCCCCTTTTGATCTCAAGTTGGCATACACTGATTTCTGGTACCTACCATCCACCAATCCCTAACTGCTTTCCCTTTGATAGTAATGAAATAATCTGTGGGAAATTAAGTCTTCTAAATCACTAAAAAAATCAAATCGGTTACAAAATATAGAATATATCTATAGCCATATAGAAACACAAATTACTTTTACTTTAAAACATAAACACATGCAGTGTTCGTTACCAATACTGGAAGTTTTCCCAAATAAAAAACAAGCAACAATGGCCACAAATAACAGTTTTGGAACTAATCATTGCCAAACCAGCTTTCCCTGAGATGATGGATTTGTTAGTTAATCATTCTGAAGCCAGGATTAGTGAACAGTCAACAGTTTAATAAACCATTCATTTCCTACAGTGTGGAGTCATTCCATGAGCTTTTTACTCTTTGGCCATAAACAGGACTATAAATTGTATTAGCAATTGTTTTCGGAAAGGATGTCAGGACTTCCGTTCTAAGATGGCAATTTGAGCCTGCACATTTAACTACTCCTTTTCTGGGCCGGTGTTACGGAGTAGCAGCTTAAGCTGCCATTTGTGACACCAACATTTGGCACCAACATTCCATTTAGGAACATTGGTTCAACTCACTGCTGCTCCCTGCTGCTGTGCTTGGCGAGGCAGTGGAATATGGCTCACCTAGTTGCACCCCCGCTTCCCATGTTGGAGATTTGACTGAAGGGATGAAGCTTTTAGCTCCTGGCTTTGGTCTGGCCCACCATTGGCAGCTGTTTGGGGCAGTGAAGCAGGGAACAGAAGATATTTTCCTCTGCCCCCTTCACTGTCATTCTTTCAAATAATTAAAACAGATCTTAAAAAAAATTAACTACATGGGGCTAGCACATAGGCTCAACTGACTAATGCTGACCCTCCAAGCACTAGCACCCCAATGTGAGCACCGACTCATGTCCCAGAAGCTCAAATTTTGGTCCAGCTCTCAGGGACCTGTGAGGGCAGTGGGGGTCTGCTTAAGGCCTTGGAACTCTACACCTACGTGGGAGACCCAGAGGAGGCTCCTGGCTTCAGATCGGCTCAACTCTAGCCACTTTGGCTGTTTGGTGAATGAGCCAGTGGATGGAGGATCTTTCTGTCTCCTTCTCTCTGTAAATCTGCCTTTCCAATAGGAATACATAAGTCTTTTAACAAATAATCACTCCATTTGTTCTTCATCTCCTACGAAAATGGCTAAAAGCATATTGTAGAATGTGTAAAGATGTGTAAGGAATTATTCTGAACGACAGTGAAATGTACAATCATTAGGCCAGTAATTGGAGTTTTCTGGTCAAATAGCATGCGTAGGAGCAGGCAGATGGAAGAACCATCCCATCATCTGGCAAGTATCGGGAGAAACCCATGAACTTGAGCAGGAGCCTTCTAGCACACACTTAAACCTCCCTGCACATCAGCTGCCAAGGCACAGTTGGGCACATTGGAGGATGTGCTGCCCATAGCATGGTCTAAAGCAGGCTTCCATGTGATGCTACTCGACTCCCTGGCAGAGGAGTCATCAGTGCAGGTAGCTTCAAGTTACCACAGTAAACACAGGATAAACAAAAACAAGGCAACAGTAAAGTGAAGAAAAGAACACGGGCGTGCAGAGATGCCAAGCGCCTGGCCTTCTCCAATTGCTTTCACTTCCTGTGGTCATTGCTGAGGACTGGAAATCACTTTCCAATCACTTGCCAGGGGCTGCTGAGCCATTTTCTTCAATCACGAAGCCTGTTCAGCTTTGCTGGTGGCGTGTAAAAGGTAACGCGGCAGGAGATCTGCTGCCGTCAGGTGGAAAGGCAGACCTCCCTTGCCAGCCAATGGCTAAGGTAATGGGATCCAGGGGATTGATGGAAGTTGATTGATTTTCAATTGATGAAACATTGGCAGCGGCGTTGAGTGGTGAAATTACAACTCTCGGCTCAGAGGCTATTGCTTCTCATCTCAGCCTCACTGCCAAAGTTGACAAGTAAATGGATTTCTGGTAAACATTTATTCCATGTTTCCATCCGCACACTAAATTGGTGCATAGCAATAATGTGACCGTAATTATAGGAGGTGGCAAGGCCTTAAGTCTCACAAAGCCTGAATGTTTAAGAAATCACGTAGGCTGTCGCTGTGCCTTGCGAGTCGGTACTGGATTATTCAGGAGGAAAATGCCTATGGACGAACAGGATTTAATTCGATTCGACAACTTGGCATATGTGGGTTTTCTGGGAAGCCAGGTGCGATGCTTAAGGTTCCACTGATGGGACTTTCTTGCTTTTCGGCTTGCTCACCCTCCCTTTTTAAATACGGCTTTATTAATTCTATAAAGTCCACCGGGGAGTTGTCTATTCCCTGTGGCCTCACTGTCCGCTCCTCATGCCACAATGGCTCTGCACAGCAGGTCCTTGCATTGGATCCCTCTTGCCACTGGGGGCAGAGGTGAGGCAGTAAGGAACCAGCACTGATTCCTCAGGGTCTTACATTGTCTCCCTCTTACATATTCATGAGTCACCCTCCCTCATTTCTGCTCAAAAATGTTCTCTATGAAAAGTCTCATTAAAACCCACCTTCCAGGCCCAGCAGCATGGCTTAGTGGCTAAAGTCCTCGCCCTGAACGCCCCGGGATCCCATATGGGTGCCGGTTCTAATCCCGGCAGCTCCTCTTCCCATCCAGCTCCCTGCTTGTGGCCTGGGAAAGCAATCGAGGACGGCCCAAGACCTTGAGACCCTGCTCCCACATGGGAGACCTGGAGGAGGTTCCTGGCTACTGGCTCCTGGCTTGGGATCGGCACAGCAGCGGCCATTGCGCTCACTTGGGGAGTGAGTCATCGGATGGAAGATCTTCCTCTCTGTCTCTCCTCCTCTATGTATATCTGAGTTTCCAATAAAAATAAATAAATCTTAAATAAGAAAACACCTTCCAAATCTTCGGAAGCTCCATGCCCTTATCTGTGGAATGGGGCTGATAACTCATCCCCAGCCAACGGCATGTGAACAATCAGTAGGATAATGAATCTGAAAGCAGCTTGTATTGCTCAAGACCCAGGAGGACAGAGGTGCAGTGGAAGAGGGCTCAGACCAGAAATGGGACCCCTCCCCACCGCCCGCTGGTGACTGTATGACTCTGGGCAGACTGTTTGGCCCTGAACAACCTATTGATTTGCTTCCCCAGCAGTAAATGGTGATGTGAACATATCCAGCCATTTTATACAATTTTGGTGACATTTGGGTTGCCGTATGCCATGTTCTTAATGACAATAATTTTAAAAAACTAAAACCTTGTTCTCTTTTCACTCTGATCTATCATACATAAGAGGTGGTCCATGCCCTCGACATGGTAATAAATGGGTTGGTCCCTTGAGAGGAGCTGTGATGTGCGAGAAGCAATGCAATTCAGCTACGGAAATTCTCTGCAGTCGCAGGGTCTGGGAGTCATGAGCAGGTGCAGGGTGAGCTCTCAGGGGAAGGTCGTAGGACTCAGGAAAGCAAGCTTAAGTCTGAGGGTGGAACTGCGTGTACAGGACTAACCCTGGGCATTGATCGCCGGCTCCCCGCCCCCGCAAATGCACTTCTTTCTCACCCAGGGCTCCTGTTGGCTTCTGGCCAACTATTTTGAAAATGTTGTTGTCTGTTATGGTGCCTTAACTGGGCAAGGTCCTGGGAGACTATGATTCTCCTGAAGGTATGGGCAAACGTTCTCCCCCTTCCAAAGAGGGATTCCTGTTGTTCAGACATGACGGGAGTTTGAGGAGGGATTCGTCCGAGCGGGAAGGAGTAGAGAAACCTGCAGCAGGAGGACAGAGCCTTGCTGCCTGTCCTGACCCATAGAACTCAGGATAAACAGAATAGGGCATGGACACAAAGCCCACATAGATGCTAACGTCAAAATAACTGCATTTGAGGGTTCCTGATTTCACAGTTCTGGGTAAGTTCATCAGCACGTGTTTGAGCTCCTGGAGTCAAATCGCAGCTCTGTTTCTGCTCCAGCTTCCTGCAAAGGCACACCCCAGGAGCACACAATGGCTCAAGCCCTCTGGTCTCTGCCACTGCACAGGAAACCCTGAAGCACCTCCAGGCTCTTGACTTCCGCCTAGCCTAGATTTGGCTGTTGTGGGTATTTGGGAATTGAACCAATGGATGGAAGATATTCTCTCTCTTTCTCTCCTGCCCCCCAAAAGAATTTTTGTTAAAAAAAAAAAAAAGCCGACTCCACCACAACCTTTCTCAGGTAGGTTCTTCGAGCATACGCTCGGGCTGCCTGTTGGGGGTTTGTGCACCCACTAGGATCATCAGCCCAGCCCCTCTGAGGAGGCTCCTTGAGGCTCCTCAACAGTGCTCTGCCTTGGGGAGAACAGTCTCTTGGGAGACTGAGGGGGCCTTTCCCTAGGATGAAGGGCTTAACCTTTGCACCCCCAGATTCTCTGGCAGTTACAGCACAAAATCTCATGGGGTGGAGCTCACAGGCACGAGAGACGTGCCCGCCTATGGTTGCTTTCTGGTCATTTCACCTAACGGAGGCTCAGGTTTCCCCTGTGACATTGGGCAGGATGAGTGTTCGTGAAGAGTAATCGTAGTGGTGGGGTTGGCATACCACTCGGCTCAGAGCAGCCTGATTTATATTCAGACTCTGGGGGCATACACCCTGTTTCCATCATCTCCCAAGCAATCCATTCCTTGGAGAAATAAAAGAATCTGGCGCGCAAAAGTGCCCCACTCTTCACTTTCTTCAGCCGTTGTCAATCACCCAAACTCAGACATTCTGAGAGAGCGAGACAAAACCAGAACACCTGGCCTACCAATTAGAAGGAAGGCCAACCCACTCCTTCCTGGATCCCGGAGACCGCCTGGCTCTGCACAGCCTGCAGTGCAAGAAAGGAGGTGCCAGTGCCTCGAAGGCTGCCAAGCAAGTGTTTCCCCTGCCGAGCCCACTGCACATGCTCCGAAGTGTTGCCCAAAGCAACAAGGGCTCAGTTAGCTAAGAAAAGTGAAGACAATGCCTCTGGCAGTTTTGGATCTTGTGGCTTTTGCTCAGCAATTTAAAAAAAATGAATAAAACGAAGGTTCCAAACTGAAATAATACCCATCAGCATTTGGATGCAATTGATTGTAAAGTCTAAATTCCATGTTCCACAGGTTCCATGCAGGACATCCCACAGCCCACTGAGGGGACAAGCCTGCTTCTCACTTGCCCCCTAGAGATCAGGGGCCTCACACCCATTATCTAGTTAGGGCCTGCTTCCTGGGTGTGTGCCCTGGCATGATGCCCTTGATGTTTTGCTGGCAGCATTTGGTGGTAGTTTTAAAAATAAGGATGCAGTATTTTGCATTGGACCCTGCAAATGGTCCAGCTGATTCTTGGAGAAGTCTTCAGGCGGTATTTGTTACATAGCTGGTGTCTGCTATTGGCAGGGCATTAATTATCCATAACGCATTGCACATTGTCTCTGCATTAGTAGCCTTTTTTTTTTTAAGCCATGGACCATCAGGCCTTTCAAATCCACCCACCACCCCAGTTCAATAACCTGTACAAAAGCAACAACAAGACTAAAAGTCAGAATTGACACATAGGAGCTTGATGTGATAAATTAAATAGCAGGTACCAACAGATGATCCTCCCTCTCCCCAACACAAATAGGAATTCCTTACAAATCTTCCTTTTGCTCTGTAGTGACAGCTTCTGCTACTGGATATCTAGAAGGAATAACAGGTCAATGTGTTGGGTAGAGACGGCTGCCAAGGCTATGTGGCTTAGCTGAGAGGCGATACTGTGAAACCTTGACCCGTGAATATTCAGATCTCATCCCAATAAAGCTCTCAGGGGGCACTGTGCTTGTTGTAACAATTGTTTTGTTTTCCCTAAAGAGATTGACCATTTACAGAATATTGACTCCAGCTTGTTGTTGGGGCACTCAAGGCTGTGTCTGAACTCTGCTTAAGGACAGGAAGCTGGAAAGAAGGCTGGTATAGAAAACACTAATCAGGAGACTAACGATACAATCATTGAAAGCAATAAAACAGAATGCATCTAAAAGATGCAGCAGGAAACCTGACAAGTGGAGCTCAGAGAGCAAGAACGTGGGGTTACTGTGTTGAAGTTTGGGTTCCATTGCAATGGGTTCAATTGGCAAGGACATCAGCAGGACACATCACATAAAGCACCCTTGTCAGAGAGCAAGGCAGTGATGCTAGGATAGGGTGGAGCCATTTTACCTCAGAGGAAAATGGGACAAAGATGGAACATTCCTGTTAGACTTCTGCCTAGCAGCCTGTCACGTTGACCCTTCCCAGTGTCCTCTGCCATGCAGGCAGCAGCTGGAAAATCTCCCAGGAAGGAAAGGGTATGGCTTACTGGTCACAGTCTCTGGGTCCAATGCAGCAGAAACACCAATAGGAAGGGGGCAGGCTGAGCAGGAGAGGACCCGAGTTGCTGTTTTAGCAGCTCCTTCAAGGATTTTGAATTACAACATGCCCAGGTCCCACCAGACCTGCATGAAGGATGGCGGGCTGTTACGCCTGAAGGAGACTCTCAGGGGTAGTTTTCATTGGAGGATATTCTAGAATGGAGGACAGGAGGATGAGCCCTGGAAGAAGTAGAAAGGGGAAGTATCAGATACCGTGAAATGTACCAGGGAGCATGAACAAGAAAGCTGAAAATGCAGAGTTCTCTGAAAAAAGAAACAAATTCCCTGTAACCATAAAGGGTGCCAAGGGACTAGCAAAGAGGAAGGGCGGTCCCAGCAGGGGGTGTCACTCCTTGGGGAAGTGCCAGAAGGGTGAACATCAGAATCGCATTATTTTGTTTGCAGCTTGTTGGTGAAACTGAGATTTGTAGTTCAACACACCGCATGTGGTTCTCATTGCAGCACAGAAAACAACATAAAACTTAATATTAGACTATTGTGTCCCAATCATCCTTGGCCACTCCAACCATACAGAAATGGATGCTGGCCAATATTTTCTCTCAACCACTTCTGTTCCACATTGTTTGCTTCCCACCTACCCAACCACACTGCACCTTCTTCATAGTCACCCCTTCATGGCAGGGACCTGGCAAACCCACTCCCAGAAGCAGTGGGATCCCAATCTCCCTTGTCAACACAACTTTTCTCTGGGCCATGCCCCTTAAGATGGTCTCCTAACCAGTGATGAAGTCAAACCCTAAAAGCAATCTTACCTTTGTCCTGGCCCAACAGTTTTAACCCCAGGTGGCTCTTCAAAATGACTACTTTACCCTTCACAATTTACTATAGTATTCTTACAAAATTATAATCGGGAAGGGGTGGTGTTGGGGCACAGGGGCTTAAACCATTTCCTGAAATGTCAGCGTCAATTCAGAGCAGCTGGTTGAGTCCCGACTGCTTTGTTTCTAACCCAACTTCCTGTTAACGTTCCAGGGAAGGCAGCAGCTGATGGCCCGAGGGTGTGGGCTTCTGTGGCCCCCATGGGAAGCCAAAATGAGGTTCTAGACTCCTAGCTTCTACTTAGCACAACTCCAACCACTGCAATCACTGGGGGAGTGAAACAAAAGATGCAAGATCCAACTCATTCTCTTTCTCTCCGACACTGCCCATCAAAATACACAAATAAATCTTTCAAATACTATTTTAAATGGTGGCCTATAAGCTATTCCTCTGGAGAGAACACTTTGATAAGACAATGCCCTACTCTGGAAAGTTTTAAATTATTTAAAATGGATGCCAATATTTTACTTTTGTAAAGAAGGCTAATATAGTATGTCTATGTTTCTACTTAGGTATTTTATTGCCTGTATAGTTTATTTAAGTGTTGTGAAGTGGAACTGTCACATAAACATTGAAAATCTCAAGCAAAAATGCTGCAGTTTTCTGTATGTATTTTGAATGGCTTTCCGAAATCTTTACAAATGATGAGAACATTCATGCTCCTGCACCCTTAGCCAATGTAGGCAGTAGTTACCAGTTTTTCAGTGAGCATGTAAAAAACATAGTGTTAGCATAATTAAAGGTTAGCATAAAATAAACCATCAGACAGCCTGATGGTTAAAAACAGTATGGACTGCTATTTTTAAAGACACATTAAGCTTTCTTGCTAAGCAAAGAGGAAAACAGGGAGGAGATTTTTACATCTGCTGGTTCACTTCCCAAATGCCCTCATTGCCATTATTTCCAGAGACAGAAACCAGGAACTCCATGTGGGTCTTCCACATGAGTAGTAGGGGCCCAGGGATTTGCGCTCTTCTCTGCTTCTCTCCCAGGCGCAGCAGCAGGGAGCTGCACTAGAAATGGCACACTCCAACGAGTGCTCCCATATGAGATCCAAGTGTTGCACACAGTAGTTTTAACCCACTTCAGCACAAGTCCAGCCTCCAGACTGCCGCAGTTTAAAAGATAGAAAAGTTAAAACTTGGAAAAAGATAGACTTCCTTGGGCTTCCATCAATAAATCACTAAAAATTTCTCAGTTGCTACTTAAACATCAAAGTTGGCTGTGATTTTACATATTTTATATGGTTGGGTAGAATGATCTAAAGACTTACAAAAGCAAAAATATTAGAAGGTTTTATTACCAGCCAAGCTTTAGTTGAGCCACGGCCTCATTCATTCACATCAGAGCAAGATTATTTGGAACAACTCTCAGGCAACTTGGCCAACACATTGATACATCTCCTATTTAAAAGGCACACTTTCCCACTCTGCAGTTAGGCTGGTTAAACCATGTTTACTAATGCTTTCTCTAATTTCAGCAGTAATAGTTGAAAACTTTTTTGTCAAAGATATTAAAAAGTTACAGAGAACAGACCTTTACTTTTGACTGTGGTAGAAGAGCATATATTAGGTTTGTCATATCTAATCAAAAAGTATATAAAATGTAAAACATCCCCCCAACCCTGCCCAAAAAAGCTATAGCTCTTTGAAGAAATCAGAAAGCAACCAAAGCAGGCAGGATTTCAAAGTCTTGGACAACAAGGACATGCATTGGTTCAAGGTTGTTGTGGCTTTTCTCCATCTCAGGCTATTTGCTGAAGATTGAGGAGTGGAACCCAAAGGTTGCCACAGTCTCACTGGACTGCAGAGGCAATAATTTGCAATTCAGACAGACAGACAGACACACACACACACACACACACACACACACACACACGTGTGCCCAGGTACCTGAGAAAGGGCACGGAAAAATGAACAATTTTCACTCAGTTTCCCTTGGAGTATTTGCTGATTCCTCAGCGGATGATCAAGTTCATGTTCAGGGCAAGAGTTGAAAACCAAGTGCAAGGCAACTTCTAAGAGGCCCAAAGCTAAGCAGACACAATGAGTCCCGCAGTGCGGGGTGACGAGAGCTCTTGTTGAGAACCGGCAAGGTGGGGTGGTCCCAGCTGACACTGCAAACTGTCCTCCAACATCTTAAACAGGTTAAGGCCAAGGGGCCACACACTGCATCAGCCGAGATTCCAAAAAGAAGTGTGGCTCAGTCAATGTGATCTCTTTTAAACTTTCTCTGGCTGCCAGAGAGAAATAAATTCTGGAAGGATATAGTACCATTCAGGTCCCCCGCAGCTTGTTTTAAAATAAAATTTTCGGAATGCCATAAAACACATGTACCAGTAAAATATTATTACACACATTGGGGGGAAAAGTAATGACATACCAATAGACATGATCAGCCATAGAAACAGACTCACTAATGGTCCAAGTCTTACAGTGATCAGATGTAGCACGTTTGTGTGTTTGGTTATAGAGGCAGAGAGAAAGAATATCTGTTAGTTCAACCTCCAAATGCCCACAGCAGCTGGGTGAAAACCAGGACCTGGGAACTTAACCACTTCTCCCACATGGGTGTCAGGAACTGTCTCACTGTTGTGTAGCAGAGCCCACAGCAGCAGGAGGCTGCAGTCAAGTGCCACAGCAGAATTTTGATTCCATCTATTCTGATTCTGGATGTGGGTGTCTTAACCCGTGTCTTAATCACTAAGCTGAACATCTGCCCCAAGTCACAAACCTTAAATTCACTACACTGTCTCCAAAGGTACAACCAAGAAAGACTAACACTTGCTTCTGGTTCTTTTTAAAATATATTTATTTATACTTATTTATTTATTCTCATGATATGAAAAAGGCAAAAGGAGACCCTCTATCCAGCAGTTGACTCTGTAAATGGCTGCAATAGCCAAGGGCAGGCCAGGTTGAAGGCAAGAGCCCTGAACGTCATTTGGGTCTGCCACCTGCAGAGAGGGACCCAAGTGTCTGAGCTGTCCCCAGGAGTGCGCATCAGCAGGAAGCTGGTTGGAAAACAGAGCAGCTGCAAATCAAACCTGTCACTTGCAGGCATCACAAGCAATGACTTCACAATTGCATCAAATCTCTGCTCCTGATCATTATTTCCAGGTTGGAGGGAAGATAGGAGGGTAGGATACAGGGAGGGAGGGAGGGATGGAGGGAAAGATTATCTCTATCTCTATCTCTATCTCTATCTCTATCTCTATCTCTATCTCTATCTCTATCTCTATCTCTATATAGAAAGAGAGATACCGACCTTCCATCCACTGGTTCACTCTAAAAGTGGCCACCACAGCCAGCACAAGGACAGTCTAAGGACAGAAGCTGGGAGTTTGCTCTGGTCTTTTACATAGGTGCAGGGACCCAAGCACTTGGACCACTTTCTGCTGCTTTCCCAGGTACATTAATGGGGAACTGATTGGAAGCAGAGCAGTTGGGAGTCAAACCAAAGTGCCTATGGGATGCTGGTGGTGCAGGCAGCGACTTAACCTCACTGTGCCACAGCACCAGTCCCAACAATGTGTTTTTAAACATTAAAATGAAAGAAACTGCTAACTTCAACTGTATGCCCATCAAAATACTCTTTGAAAATTAAAATATGAAGACATTTCAGCCTATAGTAAAAGGTATCAAATTATGCAGAATCAAAATACAGGACAAAAAAAAAAACCAGCATAGGTAGCAGAAAGGGCATAAACCTATCTGCCTTTAGTTTATCTAGAAGTAGTAAAAACATTAACTTATACCATTCTGAAAGGATTCAAGAAACCTGGTTGAATGTGTTCTCTAGGACAATAACCAGCCACATGAATGAATGTCAGGAACTGTGTACCTGCAACACCAAAGAACAAAACGAAATAGAAACAAATAAGCCACATGGCAATGTGGATTAGAGAGAACATGATAGGAGCAGTAGACGAAAGACATGCTGGGCAATTGTAATAACATTACGTTACTAAAGTACATTAATTTCAATGGCTAAATGTTCAAATTAATTGTCAAAGTTTATGGGTAGAAACTCCATGAAAATTTGCTTGTAAAAGGTGTATTTTATTAAAAAGAGAGAAAAATAATCTAAGAAAATGAGGGGTGAAATATAATCCAATTAATACAAAACAAATAAATTAACAACTATTATAGTACCAGAAAAAATAGGTTTAAAGGAAGAAGTATTAGCAATAGAGAGATGAATAGTACTCTAAAAGGTATGGACACATGTGTGGATAATTAATAAAACTAGAAGTGGAATTCCACAGATTCTCAACTCACAGAAGATAAACTACTTTTTTTTTTAAAGATTTATTTTATTTTTATTACAAAGTCAGATATACTGAGAGGAGGAGAGATAGAGAGGAAGTAGAGCTGCCGGTATTAGAACCAGCAGCCATATGGGATCAAGGCAAGGACCTTAGCCACTAGGCCACACTGCTGAGCCCGATAAACTACTTTTTAAAAAAGATCAGTGAAAATATAGACATTCTAAATACAGATATGTAACCCTATGGACATAAACAACCTTGTACCTAACAATTGCAGAATAAACAGTTGTCGAGTAACACAGAATCTTACTCAGATTAACCATATGCTCCTCCAGAATGGAAGTCTCAACAAATTCAAAGAACGGGAAGAAATGCAGGTTGGGATAGTCCAAGGACAAAAAAAGTGGAGAACATCTCAATGAAAATACAAAAGCAACATAAGTCGATGAGAAACCCGATTCTAAAATGATAGGAGCAAATAAATACTTGTCTGTATTTAACACTGAATGCAAAAAGCTTACACTCATCAATTAAAAGTTAGCAGATTAGATAATGTGGGTGCAGGGGTCCAAGGACTTGGGCCATCCTCCACTGCTTCCCCAGGTTATAAGCAGGGAGATGGATGGGAAGTGGAGCAGGTGGGACTTGAACTGGCACCCTTGTGGAAGCAGGAGGTTTAGCCTCTTAGGCCATTGTGCTGGCCCCAGAGCTAAGAAGACTGATTCAGCGCACAGTTACTGGGAAGTCAATTTACATTGACTACACATACATGAATCTACAGATTTGTGTTTACCGCCCCGTGTGTGTGTGTGAAGAAGAAAACTCTGGGTTTTTAATGTCAAGAAGTTAGACCAGTAACAGCAAATCCAGCTGAAAAGCCTTTGAAAATAAGGTAAAAATAAAAAATGTGTATCAATGCTACATCACACAGATACACACAGAGCAAAGAAATTCAACAAAACCAGAAGTTTACTCTTTAAAAATACTGATAAAATTGATCAGCTTTGATTAGCAAGACTGCCCAAGAGAATTAAAACAGAAAGTCCAAACAATCAATGGAAAAAATAAAACATAGATCCTACGCACATTCCAAAGATGAGAATACTTGTGAATAATTGCATGCCAATACTTCTGCAAATGCAAATTAAAATGTAAAAATTCACTGAAAAAATCAAAACTGGGGCTGGTGTTGCAGTCTAGCAGGCAAAGCCGCTGTTTGCAACGCCTGCATCCTGGCACTGGGTGACTGTTGGAATCCTAGTTGCTGCACTTTCAATTTAGCATCCTGTGAATGGTCTGAGAAAACTCGTGCATGGTGCTGCACATCCTTGGGTCTCTGATACTGTCCTGGGAGCCCTGCAGGATGCTGCTGGCTCCTGTCCTAGGAGACCTGGAAGATGCTGCTGGTTCCTGTCCTAGCAGCCCTGCAGGATGCTGCTGGCTCCTGTCCTGGGAGACGTAGAGGATGCTGCTGGTTCCTGTCCTAGGAGACCTGCAGGATGCTGCTGGCTCCTGTCCTAGCAGCCCTGCAGGATGCTGCTGGCTCCTGTCCTGGGAGACGTGGAGGATGCTGCTGGCTCCTCTCCTGGGAGACCATGAGGACGCTGCTGGCTCCTGTCCTAGCAGCCCTGCAGGATGCTGCTGGCTCCTGGTTTTGGCCTGGCCCAGCCCTGCTTTCTAGGGAACAAACAGTAGATAGAAGATCCCCTCTCTTTTTCTCTGTCTCTCCCTCTTTCTGTTAAATTGACTTTCAAATTTTTTTTAAAAAGAGGACAGTCAAAACCTATAACAAGCTAAAATTATTAAGCAATACTTAATAATAGAAATTTTTTTCACAAAGGATATTCTAAATATCCACGGGTTTGCCAGGTTATATTTTCAAATTTGAATAATATTAATTGTGCATTCCAAGACAATAAAGAGGAGACACTTCACAGCTACTGTTATGAGACCAAGCCTTCACATCAAAATCTCATAAGCATATTGTATTTATGATCTAATCTCTCAAAGCAGAGTTATTTCAAATTATATAGTAATGGGCCATGTTAATGGAATATAAGAGAAAGGTTTTGGTCATTAGACTGAAAAAACAAGCAAACAAACAAAACAATCTATAAAACGATTCTTCAGTAAACCAAAAATAGAAAGAACTTCTTAAACTTGAGAAAGATACTTTTATAGAAGCCTTCATTAAGCTTCACATAGGTTAGTCAAACTATTTTTTAAAGCCTCTTTGAGACTGAGAAGGAGGTAAGGATGGCCCTATGGATGAGTTCTATGCAATGTCACACTCCAAGTCCCAGCCAGTCCAATAATTAAAAAAAAAATCGGGTCCAGAGTGATAGCGTAGCACTAAAGTCCTCGCCTTGATTGTGCTAGGACCCCATAGGAGTGCTGGTTCTAATCCCGGTGGCTCCACTTCCCATCCAGCTCCCCTCCTGTGGCCTGGGAAAAGCAGTTGAGGACAGTGCAAAGCTTTGGGACTCTGCATCCTTGTGGGAGACCTGGAAGAAGCTCATGGTTCCTGGCTTAGGATGGGCACAACACCAGCCGTTGTGGTCACTTGGGGAGTGAATCACTGGACCGAAGATCTTCCTTTCTGTCTCTCCTTGTCTCTGTATATTTGACGTTCCAATAAGAATAAATAAATCTTTAAAAAAATGATGTAAGGACTGGGCAGAAGGAAATAAAAGTACCAGTGTTCATAATCATATTATTATGTGTGTATGTAAAAACTACAAAAGATAAAATATTAGTATAAACAAAAGAATTTATCAAGGTCCCTACCTACAAGATCAATATATTTATATATTTAAAGATTTTTAAAAAATTTTTTATGGAAGTCAGATTTACAGAGAGGAGAGACAGAGAGAAAGATCTTCCATCCGTTGGTTCACTCCCCAGATGGTTGCAACTGCTGGAGCTGAGCTGATCCAAAGCCAGGAGTCTCTCCTGTGTCTCCTGCATGCCCAAAGACTTGAGCCATCCTCTGCTGCTTTCCCAGACCATAAGCAGGAAGCTTGAACATAAGTGGAGCCGCCAGGTCATGAATTGCCACCTGTGTGGGATACTAGCACTTGCAGCAGAAGCCTACTGAGCCAACGTGCTGGCACCCAGATCAACATATTTTTACATTTAGCGAAACACTGTGGGGAAAGGTGGTATCTTAATAGTATATACCTAAAACATCACAAAATAAATCACTTAAAAACAAATCTAATGAAAATGTGCAAACTACCAACAGAAAAATATAGAAAAATATGGATAGACATAAAAGAAGATCTAAGTCAATGTAAGCATGAAGTCGTGTTTGGATTGGACTGCTGAATATTGAAAAAACGGAAGCTTTCCACGAAAACATCTTTAGATTCCATAAAATCCCAATCAGAATTCCAACAAGCTTTTTATTGTGGTTGGTTGCAATTAACAAATGGATTTGAAATGTAAAGGAAAACACAAAGCAGAAGACAAACTTGAAAATAAACAGGTGGCGGGGGGCTTGTCTTCCTAAATGTCAAGGTGTTGCAAAGCTTATATACAACAAAACAGCAGTGTGGCCTTGGTGCAAGGATAGAAAGCTATGTGAAAAATAGAACAGAGTCCAGAAGCAGGCTTATCCTTGCACAAAAGCTATTTCATAGTAGGGCTGTCACAGCAATGCAGGGAGGGAAAAGGTAGACTTTCCTCAACAATTGATGCTTTGATGGATTGCCCGTCCATACAGACAGATACGAGTCTTAACATGTCATTGGCTTCTAGATGTAAATGTGAAGATAAAACAATAGAGCTTCTCCAAGGTAGCAAAAGAGAATATCTTCATAATTTTGGCAGCAGCAATCTAGAACCCTACTCCTACTTCAATATCTGGCTCCAAGATCATGGTCTGACTTCGGTGTGAACTGGAGCTCCTTGGTGGCTGATGCCTGTGCAGTTGACAGCATGCCCAGATGCACGCAGAGGACATGACAGCCAACCCTAGACACAGAGGACAGTGAGGGCCTCATCAGAGGATGGAATACAGAATATGTTGGACAACTCTCCTGGCCAAGCTTTGCAGCAAGTGTATGTGTCTATGGATGCAGCCAATAGACTTTGGAAAAAACCTTCTCATCCCTGGTGCAACGAAGCTGACAATGTCTCAGAATTACCAAAATCACTCAAGTAGCATCCTTGGAACATTCTTCCCCACATTAGGGTCCCTAAGGTAATGGCAAATCACCGTTCCCCCATGCTCAGGTGCTGATGTAATTTGGCAGCAAGAAGTGTTCCCCTGCCCTTTTCTCCCTGTAGACCAGAATAAAAACGAAAGAACTGAAAAAAAAGTCTGACTCATGTATAAATTACATACTATGCTGTATACAATGTTCCCTATTTATTCTAGTCCTCATATTTCTCTTCTTTTTTTAAAAGAGTTATGCTTGTGTTTCAGTCGTGTTTACATAGAGAGGGAGAGACAGTGAAAGATCTGCCCACTGGTTCACTCCCCCGACGGCCACAACATCTAGAGATGTGCTACACTGTAGTCAGGAGCTTTATCTGGGTCTTCAACTTGGATGGCAGAGACCCAAGCTCTCAGGCCATCTTTTGCTGTTTTCCAGGTCCTTAGCAAGGATCTGGATCTGAATTGGAGCATCCAGGACACGAACTGGTGCCCAACGAGGATGCTAGTTTCACAGTCAGCAGCTTTACCCACTATGCCACAACGCCAGCCCCTGATTTGCTCCTGATTGAACTTGCATCTGTTTCTCTTATAAAGACCCGCAGAGTTGAACACTCGCTGTACCTTGCTGTCAATGGCTGTCGTGTGTGTTGTTCTTGCATAAGTCCTGGATGGCTATGCAAATAACTTCTTCTGTAATGGTTTGACTGGCTTCCTTCAATCAAAGAAGACAGCTTGTTGAGATGCTGATGTTGCTGAGAGAAAACGGTGGATGAAGTGCTTGCTTCCGTGTGCATTAGTGCTATGGCTTTGGCTTGTGCCAGAGGAGCGTGGTGGTGCAGCTGTTATCTTTTAAGTGTTTACAGTGTCTCTTTTCTGCTCGTCCCTTCCAGCTCAGGTGAAGGAATTACGCAGTATACTTGTTGCCTGGCCTTTCCATGAAAGCTTCTCCTGCTGTTCTCATGACAATTAAGGATGGCGTTTCCAAAAGGGTTACAAGAAGAGGTGAGAACAACAAGAAGTCCAGATGAACTTCCCCATTCATGCCCAGTATCAGTAGGAATGTAGGGAGAGATGAAGGGTCCTGAAAACTTTGATGTTACTATAACACGGTGCTTGGGTTGCCAACTCTCATGCCTTCAGTTTGCATGCAAACAAGCGGGGAGGTAGATAGGTGGGCTGCATGTAAAAATAGTGATGACATGAATGCCATGAGAAAGGGGAACTGACACTTGCACTGTCATGAGGCAGATTCTCAGGCTCTACCCAGATCTACTGAATCAGACACTCTGGGCTGGGGCCCAGCAACGTCCAGATGGCTCTGATAGATGGTCATGTCTGAGAACACGCAGTGATGAAGAGAGAGGCCACCTGGAGTGCTCACTTCATGAAAAGGATGACACTTCTTGGTTCACTGGATAAGAAAATTATGCTGTCAGACCTTCCAATTGTATGAGGGGAAGTAACATATTCAGTTCTTGTATGATGTTGTCTGATGTTAAGTATTGATCATCACTTTAAAATAAACAAAACAAACAAAACAGAAGTCAACCAGCAGACCTCTGATGCTTAAGTAGCCAAGTTTTTTCCATTATTTATTTGAAAGGTATAGTGACAAAGAGAGAAGGAGAGACAGAAAGACATCTTCCACCTGCTGGCTGGCTACCCAAGTGGTCACCAAAGACACATCTGGGCCAAACCAAATCCAGGAGTCAGGCCCTCATCCAGTCCCCTCAGGGGTGGCAGCAGCCCCAGGACTAGGGGCTATCTGTCCCTGGTTTTCCAGGTGCATTCGTAGGGAGTTACATTAGAAAGGAAAAAGAAAAAAACTTGATCCAGTGCTTCTACATAAGGGGTCCTGGCTCAATTTGTACTTTACAAGGCCTGTGCCCCTGTGGCCAGCATTTTACCAAGCGTTATTAGTTTCCAGTCTCTAGCATTGTAATTGCAAACATAAGCTCTAGACTCAGACAGAGCAAGTTCAAATTCTACATTAAAAGAAAACACCGATTTATGTGTCTGAAAGACAAAGAGAGAATACAGGTTAGAGGTAGGCATATTCAATTCACTGGTTCCCTCCCTCCTCAACAGGCCACCACATCTTGGCTGGGCCAGGCCAAAGCCAGGAACCCAGAGTTTCTCCTAGGTCTCCCACATGAGTACAGGGGGCCAAAAACTTGGACAACTTCCACTACTTTACCAGGTGCATTACTGGGGAACTGGGCTGGGAATAGAGCAGCTGGGACTTGAACTGGTGCCCATATGGGATGCTGGCAGAGCAGGCAATGGCTTTACCGGCTAGTCCACAGCACCAGCCCCACTAGATCTTGTTACTCTTCTGTGATTCCACAGCTAATTGCTTGACTTCTCTAAGCTTTGATTTTCTTTCTTTTTAAAGATTTATTTATTTGTATTGGAAAGTCAGATGTATACAGAGGAGAGAGAAAGATATTCCATCCACCGATTTACTCCTCAAGTGGCCGCAATGGCCAGAGCTGAGCCAATCCCAAACTGTAAACCAAGGAGCCTCTTCCAGGTCTCCCACGCGGGTGCAGGGTCCCAATTCCTTGGGCCAACCTTGACTGCTTTCCCAGGCAACAAGCAGGGAGCTGGATGGGAAGTGGAGTAGCCGGGACTCAAATCAGTGCCCATATGGGATCCCAGCACAAGCAAGGCGAGGATTTAGCCACTGGGCTGTTGTGCCAGCCCAAAGCTTTGATCTTCTCCTCAGTGAAATGGCTTGCTAAAAGTACCTGGGTCCTAGGATTTTTGTGAATGTAAAATAAAGCAATGTGCACAAAGCACTTATTCAGAGACTTATTCAGGCACATAGCAAGTGAATGATACTGATAGCTTTCTCTCAGCCCTAGCATAGGATATGCTGGGTCTGTTGGGATACAAAAGGAATTTGAGTAGAAGGAGCAGGAAGACAGTTGACTACCCTAGGCTGAACTGAATGGCTGTACACACCTTGTCCAGGGAGAGGAGTGGTCTCAAGTAATGACTGGGCTGTGCTAATAGCAGGAAGGGGATTCATTTTATGAGTGTGGTCTATCAGCAGAAGAATTCCATCATTCTCAATGTCTTTATGGGTAGTCTGCTCATATGCAGTAAGAACACAGTCTGGACCCAGAGTCAAGAAACCTTGAATTCCCGAGAGCCCAAGGGAGCAGGTGCCTGCGCCTAAGCACCGACAGCCAACCAGTGACAACCAGAAGCCTAGGCCCAAGTGTGAGCCCACAAGTGGAGGGTGCGGTGAGAGGGGAAGTGGGTAAAAGATAAAAGGTAGTGTGCCTTGCAGGCCAAGTTAGCTTGCAAGGCTTGTGCTAGACCTGGCAGATGCCAGGGGCGTGGACAGCTGAGATAAACTCCAGGCCCCACAGCAGGCGGGGGCTGAGGCAGCTGATATTCTTCCTGCCTTAATCTTGGGCAGCTCAGCCCTTCAGCAGGAGTGAGCCTGATGCAGGAGGGCATTGCAGACACTCACTGTGAGTTGCAGAAAAGGGAAGCTTAGCAGATGCTGGTGGAGGCAATGAGCTTTCACTTCTTTTTTGGGGGGAGGTAGATGTTCACACACTGTGGCGAAGGGGTTAGCTGCAGGTCAGTGTATAGGACATACTGATGCACACAAGGCTGACCTTGACTAGAAGTGGCAAAAACTTGCATCAGGAACACAATTGCTCATTCCTGCACCCAAGACAGACAGCTCTGGTTGTTTCAAATATTCCCTCCTGCTCTCCTACCTGCGCCACCTAAATCTTCTCACAAGCCATCCCCTCAGGCAGGTGGAAACTGACACACAAAACTGTGGACTTGGGGGGGGTGGTCAGTTGCTGTAGCAAGGGGTCCAAATGAATGAATAACTTGGAAGATTTTCGTGAAGTAACCGCTAGGCGTCCATGCCTACATGGATGGTGAAGGTGAGAATGGAGAAGTCCAGGATTAAACATCACAGCCAGGCTCTGAGGGTTTGGAAGCAGGGGAATATTCAGGAGTGTTTAGGAAAGCATCCTTCCCCAAACCACAAAAACTATACACGCCATGCCTCCGAGAATTCAGAAAAAACATCTTGAATTTCACAATTTGCCCAGTCCATGGAGAAAGGACAATAAGCAACTTTTCCAGGCCCTGGTAGACTGCAGGTGGCAGGGAGGAGGAGGAGGAAGAGGGTAGGGGCAAGCAGGCAGTGTGGTATCCTGAACTCCTTGTGCAGGAACAGCTGAGAAACTTGGGATCTCAAGGGAAGCTGCTCCGGGAAGAGGCAAAGCATGTGTTGGAAATTCAGATGATAATGGATATATGGACACCCACACATGACTAGTCAGGACGTGTATAACCCAAACAGATGAAGCAGCACACACACACACACACACACAACAAACACACACACACACACACACACACACACACACACACACACACACACGGAGTTGGAGAAATGAGGCAAGTTACGGAAACAGAAGTTAGAGCCCAGAGAACTTCTGAACATTTCTGCACTGTGGTTTGTGCTCTGGGCATCATCCAATAAGACCACCCTCACTTGCCCTGAGAATGCAAAAGCAATCACTGAGGTTAGTATCACACAGCATCAACTTCCGAAGCCTCAAGCATATTCGAGCCACGATGTTAGCAGGCAAAAACTCTAACTCAGAGTTAGGGACTCATGAACTTATGAGTGGCAAAGACACGTCAAGTTATTATAATTCACCACCACGTATGTTCAGATCTGAATCTGTCTAGAATATATCATGCCTTGTCGGTCGGACACAGCCTTGGTGGGGTGGGGGAGGGGTGGGGGAGGGGTGGGGGAGAGGAGGGGTGGGGGAAGGAGAGGGAAGACCTAGCCGTGTTCGAGCTGGAACTGTACTTTCAAAGGCAAATAGAAAGACTGATTCAGTACTTCACTGATTCAGTACTTCTTCATTATTGCCCATTTGCTCACCAAGTCGCCCAAGCATCCTAGACAGCTCTCGGTAGCAAGTGAGAAGCGTATAGGTACGGAAGACACCTTGCGGTGGGCTTGCTCATGGAAGCAGGCCAGGGGTTCTGAATCATCTTTATTTATTTAGTCATCCATTTTGCTTTTGCTTTTTGAGAGAAGCATGACATAGAGAACATTTGTAGCTAAGGTGTTATACTTCTTAAATGCTGGCTGGATTCCATGATAACCTAGCTAAATCCCACCTGTAAGAAGGGAAGAACTGGGCTCGGCAGCGTGGCCTAGTGGCTAAGGTCCTCGCCTTGATCCCATATGGCCACTAGTTCTAATCCCGGCAGCTCCACTTCCTCTCTATCTCTCCTCCTCTCAGTATATCTGACTTTGTAATAAAAATAAAATAAATCTTTAAAAAAAAAAAAAAAGAAGGGAAGAACTGCAGGGAATCCTTTATATGTCCTGAGGATAAATAAAGGTTTTTCCATCATTAAAATGAAAAGGAAGTTGGGTCCAGCATGGTAGCCTAGTGGCTAAAGTCCTCACCTTGCATGCCACCGGGATCCCATATGGGTGCCGGTTCTTGTCCTGGTCACCCCACTTGCCACCCAGCTCCCTGCTTGTGACCCGGAAAAGCAGTAGAGGATGGTCCAAAGCCTTGGGACCCTGCACCCACGTGGGAGACCTGGAAAAAGCTCCTGGCTTGATTGAGTATCTTTCTGTCTCTCCTTCTCTCATATGCCATTCCAATAAAAAATAAATAAAATCATTTTCTTTAAAAGAACACTTCAGGCCCTTTATTGTGCTGTGTATCATTAGTTCTTCTATTTTTAAAAATTAATTTTACTTTTGGTAATTTATAAATTTTTAGTTTTGATTCAACGCTGCCCATAATATAAAATTCCCCACTTGAACCGTTTTTAGAGGAACACTCAGTACTGTTAAGCATGCCCATTGTTGTTCAAGCAATCCCTGGAACCTTTTCACCTTTGAAAAGAAATTCTACACCCATTAAACAGACATTTCCTCTTCTCTCCCCCTTGTCCAATAACCACCATTTCACTGTTTCTGTGAAGATCATTACTGTTGGACCCTTGCATAAGTAAATCAGGAGCATTTGTCTTTTGCGACTGACGTATTTCACTTAGCACGGCGTTTCCGAGGTTTATCCCAATGCAAGGGAGAGCAGCATTTCCTTCCTTTGGAAAGCTGGTGAATGCTCTGTGGCACGTCATCTCCACATCACATTTCCCCATTCATCTGTGGGTGCTTCCCCCTTCGGTTACTGTGAACAAAGCCACCATGAACTTGGGCGTGGGGATACTTCCTCAAGATTCTGTTTTCAATCATGCGTTTTTTTTTTAGATGCTTATTGAATATACTTATATTGGAGTCCATAAAGAGAGGAAGACAGAGAGAGCTGCTTTCTACCAGTTCTGACCTCAGACGCTCACAATAGCCAGGGCTAGACCAGACCAAACCCAGGAGCTAGAAAATCAATCCACGTCTCCCAACCATCTGGGCCAGCACCTGCTGCCTGCCAGGGTGTCCATTAGCAGGAAGCCGGGTTTAGGAGTACACCAAGAACGGGAACCTAGGCAACTCCAATATGGGAAGTGGATGTCCCAGTTGGGGTCTTAAGCACTAGGTAAAAAACTCACAGCCTGGTTTCAATTCTTTTGGGGATATACGCAGTGCTGGATCACCAACTAGCTCTGTTTTGACCTTTTCAAGGAACTCCCATCCTACTTCCCATAGCAGCTGCACCATTTTACATTCAGGTTGCCCATCTTTTAAAAACTGATTTTAATTGTCATAATCTGAAGCATGTACTAAATGTTGATCAGACAGATTGACTAACATCTCCTCACTTTAGTCATGCTTTTAAGACTCGATCAACACTCAAAAATTGTGCAGTGTGACATTTTTGCAAATGTATACGAGATGTACTGGTCTAATGAAAGCAATGTTGTTGTGCCTCTTCCCAGTGTTGTTCCAGGGCTGGGGGATTCATGCGTTTCCCTCTGATGTCAGTGAGGACTGTGTAGAATCCTGCCTCCATCCTTTGCGCAGGAGGAGGCCAGCTGTAGTGATGGCATTAACCAGCAGAGTAAGACCCTGCAGAGCAATGGAGTCCTAATCTGAGATTCCAGCGTAGAACACACTCACTCCCAGCTATATTTCAACTGCTGGATGACAAACCATCTCTGAATCTGTTGGACACACAGGTCATACATGTGCCTGGGAACCCTGCCCCATTGGAGAGGCTGCTTTCACTGGTGGGGCACCCTCATGAATAGCATTATGCCCTTTTAAATGTATTTTTTAGAGTACATATTTGCAAATCTTTAAATCTATTTTCATTTTATTTGAAAGGCAGCAAGTGTTTGCGTGAAAAAGTGTCTGCCACAGATTCCTACAATAGCCACGAGCTTCAGCAAGGCTGAAGCCATGAGCCCACCTCCACCCGGGCCTCCCACGTGGAAGGCAGGGACCCTAGCACTTGACCCATCATCAGCTGTCTCTCAGCTGAGCATTAGCAGGAAGGTAGAGCAGGAGCCAGGTACTCTGATGCAGGGTGTGGGCATGCCAAGAGTTGTCCAAACACCTCCCTACACTGGGACCTCTAGTGCCCAGCAGGATTCCATTTCATTGCCATCTGGGATCCTGCTGAATTTTCTTGCTGACACTCCAAGCTCAGTCTCGACTCCTCCTGCCAATGCGTTGGAGGTAGCATCAGTGTCTCTCTACAGGAAGGCTTGTATCTGCCCTGGATGCACACATCCAGCAGCCACAGTCCTAGCATTAGCATTTAGCAGACCTTCCTCTGGTGGAGGGGAATGCAAGCAAATGAGGAGCCAGGGGAACAGAAAATATTAATCTTTGCACAGCAAATGGCCACAAGGCTAAACCCTGTGATGATTCAATATTTTTAGAGCGTGACAAAAAGAGGGACTCTTGACATCAGGCTTGTAACTTTATCTGCATGCAATATGTTTCATAGCACAATTCAAGCTTGGGGACCCTTCATCCAACCTGGCTTCCCTTTGTAACACATCACAGCTGATGATTCCCAAGAGACCTACCCCCCAGTTGCAAGGCCCCCAAGGCCAGCTAAAAAACAAATCCCTTGTGCATCAACTTTCAGAAAGTAGTTCTGTTTTCCCAAGCGTTCTGTCTACCATACTTCATAATGAATGCCATTTTCTCCTGGAAGATGCTTTTTGCTCTGGGATGGTAGTTTGGCTATAGTTTGCACATGGTTCAAGTGGGTCCTGCACACGCTTGGTGCTGAGTGTGGTGGTGTGTTAGGAAATGGAGGATCCTTGAAGAGGTGGGCTCCAGCAGCGGTCCTTAGGCAACCCTGGGGATGCCACCCTTGGAAGGAATGGTGCTCCCCAGTTGTTCCCAGACTTCCTGTCTATCTGTCTCCTTTCACAGGAGCCTCCTCCATAGCCAGTCCTGGTGTGACACAGACAATGAAAATCCTAATCAGAGCTGAGCCAGAGCTGGTGCCCTGTTCTGGAACTTTCTGAACCATGACTCAGATAGATCTCTTTTCCTCGTGAAGTTACTCTATTTCAGGTGTTTTATCATAGTTAGGAACAGCCATCTTGTACAAGACACTAATGAAAATGTGAGGTAGGAATGCGTACCTGTGAATTCTGTCTGAATTGCAGTTCACTAATGAACGCTTCTGATACAGGCAGCACCTTCCCATGCATGTGGTTTCTACTTCGAAAAACATACATTGCTTCTTTAACCTGGTCCTTGAAATATGCAAGAAAAGAGAGCCATCCATTCCAGTCTTCAAGGAAAAGCTTTTGTGCCCTATTTTTTCCTTTTTAGTAAGTTATTCCCCCCCCCCCACAGGGATCTTCCATCTGCTGGTTCACCCATCCAGTGCTCATGATAACCAGAGCTGGGCCTGGCTGTTGAAATCAGGAGCCAGCAACTCCATCCAGGTTTTACTGAGATGGTAAGAACCTTGAGCCAGCACCTGCTGCCTCTCAGGGAGTGCGACAGCAGCAGTCTGGAACGGAAAGAGGAGCGAGGACTTGCGTCCAGGCACCGCAGTGTGAGCGATGGGCATCTCAAACGGCAGCTCAGCTGCTGTGTCAAACGCCCACGCTGTGTTTGCATTAGGCTTATTCAAGAAAACACGCCTCAGTGTGCAACTTCCCTACAAGGGTGTCAGCATAAGTGTGCAGCGATCCGCGCCTACTGCCAGGTGCAGCACCGCTGAACTCAGCTATGGGACTCTGCTATGTGGCCTGAAACTCAGCTTTTGGATCTGTGCTGGGAGGAATTTCACTTGAGGAGGAGGAGCAGAGGAAATAGTTGTCAGGGCAAGTTGCTAAAGGGCCTTTCCTTTTCTTTCAGTCCTTTCTTGCCCGTGACTTCTAGAAGAGCAAGAGGTAAGAGTCCCCAGTGAGAACAGACACCACGTAGCTGTGAATGGTGGGGTCAGGGGTCCTCCAACATCTGTTTCATAGTTCCTGAGGCAGCGTTTCATTATGGGATGGCTCACTGTGCTTCCTGTCAGAAACAGCCTTCTTGAACTTGATCTTGACTTGCAGCCTTGTACCTGTCATTGTATTAACTCAAACCATCCCCGCTAGGTTTCTGTAAAAGTCCACTTAGTTTGCATCTTGGTACTGTGTGTGTGCATGTGTGTGTGTGCGTGTGTGTGTGTGCGTGCGTGCGCACATACATGACCACCTGCATTTGCTGTGTAGGTGGTCTACTATGGGGCCTGTCTGAATGCTCTGGTGTGTTTTATGATACCAGAAGGACCAGTAGTATGAGTGAGCCCAGTGTAATTTACTGAACTGTGATGTATGCAAACTACACACAGGTGAAATGGGGAGAAAGAAATGGTTACCAAGGGTGAGTTATCGAACTCACACATTCCTCCCTTTTTGGTGGACTCATAAATAATCCACAGTGCAAGAATTGAAAAACAAAGTCACTCTCCTAAAGATTCCCCTCAACTTAAGCTCTCTCTTCTCTCTTTACCCCTGCTTTCTTTCAATCATACAAAACATGGACTCCAAGCCTGGTGTAGCACCACTAACCACAAGGAAAGTTTCCCAATTCCTCTTCTCCACAGCTTTCCTAGACACAAGCAAAGTAATGCTGCCCCACAGCATGTCCTAAGCCCTGGAAACCAAATATGTGAAATTGCATGGCAAGGGGAAATCAAGGTTGCTCATCAGCTGACCTTGAGATGGGGAGGATCCTCTATGTTATCCACATAGGCTCAGAGTAGTCACCCAAGTGTTGCAAATGGAAAAAGAAGGCAGCCAAGGTCAGAATGATGTGATGTGAGAAAACCTCAAAGCCAGCTTTGTGGAGTTTTAAGATTGCTAAGGAGTATGAGTGACTTCTAGAAATGGGAAAAGAATCCTTCCCCACAGCCTCCAGAAAGAAATACAGCCCTCCCAATGGCTTGGTTTTAACTCAGAGGAACTGGTGCCAACTTCTACAGAAATCTGTAATCATTTGTTAGAACAGCAATTAAAGATGAATATGTCATAAATCCAGTTGATAATAGTATATATCTTACAATAATTACTGGACCAGTACAAGTTATACACATTGTTTGATACTTAACAATGTTCTGTATATAGATGGGATTAAAAAAACTTCCCAATTTTCCCTACCTTCCTCAAAGTCAAGAATGTTGCTATCTAGGGGATCAGCTTTGTGAGATAGTGAGTAGTTGCCACCTACAGTGCTGGCATCCCACATAGGCCTCTGTTTAAATCCTGGCTGCTCCACATACAATCCAGCTCCTCATTGAGACAGTTGGGACACAGAATTCATGTGGGATACCCAGAAGAAACTCCAGGGTCCTAGTTGTGGACTGGCATTGCTCTGGCAGCTGTGGCATTGGGGGAGTGAACCAGTGGATAGGAGACCTCTCTGTAACTCTGCCTTTCAAATAAATAAATACATTTTTTTTTTTAAAGAGTGTTGGTACACTGGTGGCTCTAGGGCAAACCCTTCTGTGAATGGGCCTGGCAGAGCCAGTCAATAGCATGAGAAATCACACACCTTTCATACTTGTTTGGCCAGGGCTGAGTGTCTGCCAGTTTTCTAAGGGGATTTTCATTTTGGAAATTAAAGTGATAGATCCACCTGTCTGGATCTTTATGACCATCGGAGCCAGCTTCTGATCAAAATGCCAACTTTGCTCTGTCTATGCATTCATCCCTATTCTAACTGCTATATTATAACAGCAGACCTTGTACAACTCAGTTTTGAAGCAATGCCCTGCCCGTTACCTTTCAGAGCAGTTTATAGCCTAGGTGACTTCAATAAACACAGCATAGCCAGCAGGGTTAGTAATAGAGCTAGCCTCCCTGGGAGGTTCTCTCCTGCTCTTTCGCTAACCATAAGACTCTCCACTTACCCCATTATTCCACTAAATTCCCTAGTTCTTGGGACCTTGAAAACATTAAGTCTAAGTCTAGCTGCAGGCAACAAACAATACCTTCAGAGGAATAACTTACCTGTTGCAGGTATGCAAAAATGCTCATATAATATTTATGGTAGAAACATTGCATGCACCCATGTGTGACAGAATCTTCTCTATGTCCTGGAGAGCTGATGAGGGGTCCTTCCTTCTGGTTGTCTGGGGATTATCATGTATGCAGTTAGCCTGAAAGCCTTGCTAAACCTTATTTAGAATCCTGTAATCCCAATTACACCTCACCATTTGCATTTGTTGTCTTTGGCATAGACAATTTAAAGAGAAGAGAGAACCATTGTTGATTGCATATTTCTATAAACACAGTAGTCACAGGACTGGGGTGTGGTGGCAGGTGCAAGTTAGCAAGTGTAGTTGGGAGATGAGTTGGGGGAGCAAAGGGAAGGTTTTAGGTTGATCTTTATAGAGGATTTTCTGTTTCTCTCAGATGGGTCACATATTCCAGTTCTTTTCGTGAGATTGGGACACGTAGCTACATGTTCGTGAAAGATCAGCATTTCCGAGAATGGTGTTTTTTTTTTTTTTTACGTTTTACTTTTTTCTTCTTTTTTGAATATTACATTAGAAGCACCAACAAGAAAGCATCTTCAGATCATTCAGCTCCCCTCCCTGCAGCTTGTGTGGGGTGCCGTGACAAGCACAAAGGACCCCACATCTGTTGCAAGGTTCTTTGCTCACCATGTTTCAGACCTGAGACTCACAGAGAAGGTGGGGGCAGAGCAAACTGGAGTGAGCCAAGGAAGCAGATCACAAAAATGAGGAAATGATTTGGAGATGAGCCATGCCCAGAAGTTATATGGGAATGGGCTGTAACTGCAGAGTAAAGAGAAGGGTTTTTGTGAGGAGGGCCTAATTACAAGTGAAGGAGAGGGTGTTCGGTGGGTGTTGTAACGACCTGCTCCTTGCCCCAGTCCACAGCCAAGCACTTCAGTGGGTGTTGTGGTAACACTGTCCCACTACCTGCTCCTTGCCCCAGTCCACAGCCAAGCGCTTCAGTGGGTGTTGTGATAACACTGTCCCACTACCTGCTCCTTGCCCCAGTCCACAGCCAAGCGCTTCAGTGGGTGTTGTGATAACACTGTCCCACTACCTGCTCCTTGCCCCAGTCCACAGCCAAGCGCTTCAGTGGGTGTTGTGGTAACACTGTCCCACTACCTGCTCCTTGCCCCAGTCCACAGCCAAGCACTTCAGTGGGTGTTGTGATAACACTGTCCCACTACCTGCTCCTTGCCCCAGTCCACAGCCAAGCACTTCAGTGGGTGTTGTAACACTGTCCCACTACCTGCTCCTTGCCCCAGTCCACAGCCAAGCGCTTCAGTGGGTGTTGTGATAACACTGTCCCACTACCTGCTCCTTGCCCCAGTCCACAGCCAAGCGCTTCAGTGGGTGTTGTGATAACACTGTCCCACTACCTGCTCCTTGCCCCAGTCCACAGCCAAGCGCTTCAGTGGGTGTTGTGGTAACACTGTCCCACTACCTGCTCCTTGCCCCAGTCCACAGCCAAGCACTTCAGTGGGTGTTGTGATAACACTGTCCCACTACCTGCTCCTTGCCCCAGTCCACAGCCAAGCGCTTCAGTGGGTGTTGTGATAACACTGTCCCACTACCTGCTCCTTGCCCCAGTCCACAGCCAAGCACTTCAGTTGTGGCAGTGTGGGTGCAGTTGTGACCTAAAGACTTTCCCAACCAAGAAGATGGAAGGATGGGCTCCACCACCCCTTACCCAAACAGCTGGTTTAAATTGAACACATTTCATTAAATATATTTAATGGAATTGTCTTTCATTCTGTCAACGCATTTCAAACTTGATACTTAGAATAAATTAGAATCTCTTCATATTCTTCATCAACTTTCCCAATGAGTACAAGGTCCCTAAGAAGGTTAACCCTTAAACAATTGTATTGAAAGTCAGGCCTATCTTAACACAAATTTTGCCATCTTTCATTTTTCAAAGTCTGGTGGTTTTCCCCTTGACTTGGTATTAGACCTGGGAAAGCAGGAGCCAAACTTCAAATTTTATATTTTCAGATGGTCATATCTAAAGTTTTCTTAGTTCTAGCCACCTCTTCATCACATTATTTGGTTTTACTAAGAACGAGTGACCATCGAGGCAGTCTTAGAGAGCTGTTCTCTGGTTACCAAAGGTAAATTGCTATAGGTGAGTGGCCCTATGGGTAACGTTCAGTTCAAGTATGTTGCCGACTCCAGAGGGTCACAGGATAAGAAACAGGTTCTGAGATGATGGAAAAGCTTCTGGAACTTGGGTAGTTGGGGAAATGCTGTCCTGACTGGAAGGTAATATTAGGGGTTAGTTTTAACATATGGCTGCACTGACAATCAAGGCTGCAAACTCAAGTCCACACCTTCTAGTTGAGTCCCTGTGTTGTGTCATTGAAAAAACCAGGGGTACACCTGTAACCATAAAGCTGGGTCTGCAGAATCGTATGGGGTGGGGGGCCCTGACCTGAACTCCACCAAGCCCGGGCTGGCAAGACACACCTCTCCCTCCCATGCAGTTGTAAGTATGGTCTTACAACATGGCAGAGATTTGCTCCCACCATGGCAGTGGAAAGCAGTGACCTCTGCCTTCCAAAATAAGTAGGAATGGATTGCTTCTCTGCCTTTTGACTAAGACCAAGTGTAATAAATAGGAGTTGAGTTTCCCAGCATTGCCCGTCTTTTCCAAGTTCACTCCAGGAGCTGGATATTATACAAGATTCAAAAGGCACAGAATCTGAGAGCTCTCTGGGTCCTAGGGGAAGGTTGAAAGAGCAGCCCTAAGTCTCAGCACCTCTGGATTCCTCCCACGGCAAGTGTTCCCAGAAGTGGAGGCGAGAGAAAGACATCGTCACCAACTGCCTGTTTCACCTCCGCCAGACAGAGCAGCAAATTGACTGTCATGTACCATAAGGTTTATCTTCAGGGTTTTTTTTTGTTTGTTTGCTTCCTTTGCAGTTTTATTTAATTGGAACATTTGCCTTTGGGGAACTTTTCTTTTGCAAATGAAGGAAAAATAATTCCCCTTATGAGAAATCTGATTTTTGCAGAAGGGATACTTCATGGGCAGAATTAGGTCTGGCTTCCCTGTCTCTCCAACCTAAATCCACCACTCATAAGTGATTGGCCCTGTGGAAGCAGGAGAAGCATTTTCATGTCTAGTGAGACCACTTTGTCATCTTGAAGGATGAGACAGACATCAGAGAAAAGAAAACCAGGAAACGCCAGTTTTGGGGCAATTATCATCCCACTTGAAATCTTTGTGATGAAAATCTCTGAATGATGACTCAGACCCCAATCTCAGCTCAGAACCCATGAGATGGCAAAGCATAGGGCACCTCAGAGATGAGTTAACAAATGAGGAAGCTGAGGGAGAGGGGAATTTGTCTCCTCCAGCATCTCTCAGATTTAGTTTTGCTTTCCCCCATTTGACTTACATGATTCAAGGTGCCTTAGAAACAGAAGCACCTGCTAGGAGGTCTATAGATACCGTGGCTACCAGCATTTGGCACAGGGCCACAGACCATGCAGGCAGACGGATTATGATCAAATTCAGCTAAGAGGTCAGAAGAAGGACCACCTTGGCCCAGACTGCAACAGGAAGAGGATCACCACAAAATTACAATTTGCCAGAATGAAGACAGTCAGTGGCTTTGAAATAAGTCTGGGTTCAAGGGTGTTCCCATGTTAAGATATCATCCAGAAATTTGGTGGTAGTCTATATCCTTGATCCCCCAAATCCTGGGTTCTGGGTGAATGATCTAAGCCCCCAAAGTGGGCTTGCCCTTCTGTGAGAGCCAATGTCTGTTCCTGTCTGCTAATTACTCTGAGGACTGGAACCAAAGAACCATCAGAGCCTACACCAGGTCCACAGAGGGGAGACCAGAAATGAGACCATTAGAGAGAGGCTGAGACAGTGATGGACGGGATGTTGGGCCTATGTGGTGCTCCTCCAGTGGTCCCTTCAGTTCTGGGGGCATTCCAGGAGGGGCACCAGCAGAGTCAGACTGCCACGTGATTCTCATGTACATTAAACTTGGAGAGGCAGTGCCTGGTCTCGCTCCCAGAGACTCGGATTTAATTACCGATGGTTTGTGGCAGGGACTTGGAGACTTGGAAGGGCTCTGCAGGTGCCTCTCCAGGGCCTAGAAACACTTCTCTCAAGAAAAGGCATGGGGCTGTGGCGACATGCCCTGGACCCAGGAGACTCCTAAGCAAACAATCCTGGCCTGAGAAAGCACAGCTGATTCTCCTCTTTTTCTTTCATCTTTGTCGTCGTCGTCGTCGTCTTTTTTTTAATGAAGACATTCCTTCACAGATGTTTGGAAAGGGGGACTTTTAAAGAACAAAGTTGTAAAAGGCAGACTCAAGAAGACTTGTGGGAAGAGGTGGGAAAGATTGCATGAAAGAAGTGATTGGAAATTAGTGACTTAACAGATGCAAAGCTGTTGTTCACAAAGCAGCTTACACCCAACAAGGGCTCTGTGCACACAGGTTACTGTGGTTGTTCCGCGACGGCTTGGGACACGTGTAAGGACAGGCTACTCCAAAGCCTGGCCTGCGTTTGCTAGCTCTGAAGTGTTCAACTCCTCACACGCATCATATGACGTCATGATTGCAACAGCTATTTAAGCACTGTGTTACTGACCCCTTCTGTCCTAAGAGGATACTGAAGCTTACAGAAGTGATGTCCCCCAAATCGGAGGTCAAGCCCATGTATTTCCACCAGGACGGGGGTTATCGTTGTAGACCTGGGTATGTGGAGGAGAGAGGTTGGAAGATGCAGAAAAGGAAGGGGAATGAGGCATGATGTTAATACAGTCCGACTGGCATAGCCTCACTGGGGCCTGTCTCCTCCAAGTCCCCGGACTTTCATCCAGGTTGCTGCCAAGTCCTTAAGGATACAGCAGCACGTGGTCATCCCCACATACTCATCACTGCAGTCAAGAGAGAGGTCTTGACCCTGGCTCAGCATACTGGGTCTGTGTTCCAGCCAATTGCAAGAAAACCAGAGAAGGGCAAGAATTAACAACCAGTGCTTGCAGAACCCAACACATTTCATTCCTGAACTTTTAGAATTAGAAGAGGGTATAGATCAGGTCGGCTGTAAAAACACTCGCAGCCACCGGGATGGGAAATTGTAAAAAAGGATTTGCCAGAACAGAAGTCTGCTAAAATGGAGCTGGTATGGATCTGTGGGGGGCTTGAAAGAAATTCTTGAGTTTGTGTTGGCTGTATTTATTTATTCACTTATTTTTTTAGAGCAGTTACTATTACGGAAGACAAAAGGGGGAAAATGCTTAAGGTTATATTTGTCTAAAATTGGAAAAAGCACTTGGTAAGGTTGCACATTAAAGTGAACAGCTGCAGAAAAGGACTCGCAGTAAGGGGGTGAAAACAGCCTATGTGATCTTTGCTTCTTCACATGGTTAAATCAGGAGGCTAAGACTTTGATGGATTTTCACTATCATTTTGTCTGAGTTGAAAAGAATTGGGCCAGGCTATCTCCATATGGCCAAGCCACGCTATCTTCAAGCCTTCTCCCTTCCGATCCTTGCTTTGGTGACCAATTTGGGGAGAAAACTACCATTCCTGACACTGCTAAGGCAATGGGATAATCAGTAACCAGAGACAAAACTCCTGCTCCCCTGAAATTGGCCTTGCGGCGGACATACAAGGAAGCTATGTGCACCGTGAATGTGAACACCTGTTTTATCACCATGCACCCAGAATGGTGCCACAATTCACCCAAGAAGAATCAAAAAGGGACTGTTTGAACAAATCCTGCAGCGATTTCTTCAAAATGTTATCTGTCTATGGGGCCAGCGCTGCAGCATTATGAATAAAGCCTCTGCCCCTGGCACTTGCATCCCGTATACGTGCTGTTTTGAGTCTCAACTGCTTCATGTCCCATCCAGACCCTGGCTAACGCTCCTGGAAAGGCAGCAGAAGGTGGCCCAAGTCCTTAAGCCCCTGTGCCTATGTGGGAGACCGGGAAGAAGCTCCTGGCTTCAGATTGGCAAGCTCTGTAACAGCCATTTGCAATGTGAGGTAGTGGATGGAAGATGTCCCTCCCCTCACTTTCTTCTCTCTCACTTTCTTGCTCTTGTTCTCACTCTGTCTTTCATATAAATAAAAAAAAAAGTCTTTAAAAAAAGCTGCCTCTCTCACCAGACACTACCTAATGTAGCTTCTCAAAATCCTTCATTTCCAGTTTAGGATGAAGGGATCCTTACAAGCGTTTAGTTGTGCTTAAATATTTGATTTATCTGAAAAGCAGAATGATGGAGACGGGAGAGACTTCACATGTGAGGGAGGTTCCATCCACTAGGTGGATGGGACTCAGCCATGCCGATGCCAGTAGTCCAGAACCCCATCTGGGTCTCCAAGGTGGATGATAGGGGCCCAAATACTCAGGCCATCCTCCTCTGCTTTGTAGGTGCCCTGGCAAGGGCCAGGACGGGAAACTGCTGCCAATGTTCTTACAAGGGTTGCTGGCATTGCAGGGAGTGACAGCTCACTATGCCTCCCCACTTCCCAACATGAGTTTAGTTCTTGATGTAACTGTATTCATGCACCACTGCCTTAAGCATCAACAAAGGCAAGAATCAGGACCCCTCTTTCAGGTTCCATAGCTTTGCCTGTTTCATGGGAGACACAAGATGATGACTGAGCAGACTGTGGCTGACGGTTGTCTATCTGCACAGAAGTCAGAGGCTCAGAGATAGAATGTGGCCGTGCAGGTTGCTCGGGGTCAGAACAGCTCGGCAAGGATGTCTGCAGAGCCACCTGTCACTGGAGGTGTTTGGAGTAAAGAAAATTCTTCGAGTTTAAGGACAACTGGAGACTTCTGGAAATATGACCCTCATTTTGTCTCAACCTTGTGATAAGCATAAAAAGGCATGGTGCCTGGGGAGTTGGGTTTATGGCAGGTTCTTTGGGTATCGAAGCCTCTGGAAAGCACGTTGTTCATGAGACAGACACAAAGTAGACCTGAGCATGAAAGCCTTGATGCACGATGAACCCCGTGTCTGAGGCAGATCACTCCATGGAATCAGTGAGTTCTGATCAACTGCGGTGCCTCTGAAGCTGTTAGGGGCCAACACTGATGGCGACTGCTATGTGAGTGTCCTCAAAGTTAGTGCTCAGAGTGACCCATCTTCACTTTGCAAGCAGACCCAAAAGCATGTGGCTAGGATCCCTCTGCTGCTCTAGGGAGTGGCAGAAAGTCGATCAGCTGAAAGCAAAAGGATGAACACACCCCAAGACGCAGAGGACACAGGACTTCTAGGGTGCTGCCCAACTTTGAACCAAGGGAGAGCTCCTCCGTCCAGAGGTCCAGTGACCAAACTGCTCTTCCAGGCACCTGTCATCCCTGCTGCCGACCTTGTTCTCTCTCTCTCTCTTTCTCTCTCTCTCTTTCTCCTCTCTCTCTCTCTCTCTTTCTCTCTCTCTCTCTCTCTCACGCACACACACACACACACTTTGAAACAGTAAAGAGAAATTCACATGTCTCTGTTTAGTCCACAGCAGCGGGTTTTCTGATTGGCTGTGACTGTGATAACCATTCGTATCATACTTCTAAACAGGCGTTCTGTCCTCAATTATCTTCTTGTGTTTGAAACTGTCAGGTTTAGCTGTTGACTTGCAATTTTCATGGGCTACATTTGGACTGTGAAAATATCCTGCAATCTGGCATATGCATAAAAACAAAGTCTCGGGTCGGTGTGTGGTCCAGCTGGCCATGCCACTGCATGTGACGCCAGCATCCCATATGGGTGCTGGTTTGTGCCCTGCCCATTCCACTTCTGACTCAGCTCTCTGCTGGAGGGCTGAGAAAACAGCAGTGCAAGTCAGGCCAAGTGTTTGGGACACTGTATCAATGTGAACCACCCAGATGAGGCTCCTGGCTCCCGACTTTGTTCCAGCCCGGCATTGACCATCGCAACCATCTTGGGAGTGAACCAGAGGATAGAATATGTCCCTTATGCCTTTCCCTCCTCTCTCTGAAACTATGCTCTTCGTAATAAATAAATCCTTAGAAAGTCAGTGAAGTCTCTCTGGGAAGTACATTACCGTTATGACTGGGGACCTTGCCTGGAGTTCAAGACATAAATTACTCCTAAAATCTTCTCTCAGTGTTTCGTGTGTCATACGAAAGAGAGATCTTTCATGTGCTGGTTCACCATCCAAGTGGCTGCTAGGGCCAGAGCTGGGCCAGTCTCAAACCAGGAACCTGGAGATTTCTCTGTGTCTCTCATGTGGATGCAGGGGCCCGCATGCCTGGGTCATCCACTGCTGCTTTCCAGCCGGAAACTGGATTGGAACTGAGGTAGCCAGTGCTTGAACTGGTGTCCATATGGCATGCTGGCATCACTAGTAGAGGCTTAATGTGCAGTGCCACGGATCTGGAAACAGATGCAAGGGACCACAGATCCATTGGTTCTTTCAGATTCTTAGCTGTGCAGAAATCACAGAAGATGGGAGACGCTCCCTAACTCACAGGTGGTCAAGCCATTTTTTGCCACGTGAAGAGGAAAACAAGCGACCTTTTCTTTTGCCATTTTTGTGTGTGTATGAATCTTAGACTTTTAATCTCTCTGGATTTAGCTTCCTGAGTTTGTTCATCCTTGCTATACCCCAGTAATTAAAAAAAAAAAAGCACCAGGAAGGCAGAGAAAAAGTAGAGGAGGTAAGAGAGTCAGAGCTGTTATCTGCTAGCTCACTCCCCAGATGCTGGAAACAGCTGGGGTTGTGCCAGGACTGAAACCCAATCCTCCCACCTACGTGGCAGAAACCCAGATCCTTGAGCCATTGTTGCCTTCCCAAGATGTGCATTAGCAGGAAGCTGGAATCAGGACAGAGCAGGAATCAACCCCAAGTGCTGTGATGAGGGGCGTGAGCATCCTGGCCACTAGGCTTAATGTCCGCACCTCACGTTGAAGACGCTGCAGTTTATGGTACAGACAGAGTAACCTGCAGGGCAGGATTTGCCCACTCAGATATTGAAAGGGCCAGAGAACTGCATAAGGGAGGGATATAGTTGTTTGCATATTAAACACTGTATTTGCCATTAAACACATACTACTTTTCTGCAAAGAACCATGCTAACCCAGTATTTTCAGATACTACATTTTTCTTTCAAGGAAAGCCCCAAATCTAAACTGACCTGTACGAAGCCTTGACTTTTCATGCAGGGAATTCAATTTCAGCAATAACAAGAGATAAGAGAACGTGTGTAGACACGAAACATCTCCTGCCCTCGGGCAGTGGGCAGCCTTGATTGGTCAGCAGAGGCCCCTGATGCATCAGGAGGCTGGCAGGTGCCTGGAGGTTTTAGAGGGCACCTCTGTGTGCATTGGAAGTACTTTTCCATGCAGCAACAAAGAAGGGTTCTGTCCTGCTTCCCAAGCAGAGGCTGTGGACTGCTGGGAGGGTCCAAAGATTTGGAATTTCCTACCTGGGTGGTCCAAAGGGCTCAGACAAGTTGGGCTCTGCCACATTCCCTGCCCAGGGTCCAAGTGCCTAGCTCTGGGAGCACCTATTATTCGATTATGGCTCTGCTTCGAGGAATGTGAAAGTGCCTAGAGGTTATCGCCTCACAGCACGGGAGGCAGGAAGAGGCCGCCATTCCCTCCCCACTTTGCAGAGGAGAACCTGGCATCGGTCCAGCCACGAAACTCGATACAGACAGAAGGTTGTTCAGAGAGGCAGAAAGACACTGGTGGGGTGGGGCGCACAGATAATTAAGGCCCGAGGACCCAGCCCAATCATCATAATACTCCTAATCACCACTCTGATTGATTGACCACTGGCTCTGGGCCAGATACTGTGAGAAACCTTTTATAAGCATGATCTCATTTAATTCTTACAGATACTGAAGGAGGACTCATTTGCCCAAGGTCACCCTGCAAAGGGAAAAGCCCAGGTGCAAAATCATGCGGCCCTGCTATCAAGACCAGGTCAAGAGTAAGTGGTCGGGGTAATTTAAAAGGACAAAGATGAGCTGGGGATGAGAACCCACTCCCTAAGGGAGGACAAGGAGGGGACCCTGTTAATAACATTCAGTTTTCTTTCTTCCATAAAAGAAAAATTCACTGCTTTAGCTTTCTTCCTGGTCGTCCGGAGGCTGAAGTCTCCCCCAGTTTCTGCTGTCTTGAGAAAGTCATATGCAATGATACTTATGAAAACCCAGCTTTCTTGCCTGTTTCTTAGACCTCCTAGGCAGCATTTTATTATGTGTGTTTCTAGTAACATGATTTCAGTCATAATAAAGGAGCCATGGACCATAGAATGACCTGAATTTTTTTTTCCTTAGGAGTTCTTGCAGACACAGTGAGTGGTTTTATTTTCCTATTAAACTAAAATGGAAAGGCTCCTTTAGCAGCTTACTGCACAGACAGCCACCCCCTTGGTCCTACCCAGCAGCCAAACAGAGCCAGCAAGGACGGCACACAAACCCAATAGGCAGCGCAGCCCGACACCTCACAGCATATTCAATGTCGTGACCTTGACAAGGTCACCGCCCCCTGCTATCGAATCTATCTTCCTCTGAACTGGCAGAGGCACACGGGGTCATAAGTTCCATTTGAGACGATGGTCTGAGGGCCAAAGAGGGGAAGGGGACAGGTGATGTATCTTTACGTGCTTCTGTTTGATGAAAAGTCCATGCTGGCAGAGGACAGGAAGTTGGAAAGAGGAGAAGCAAATGAGGAGAATAGAGCTTACCTTGTGAAAGCAACCCTAGCTCCAGAGGGCCACGAAACAACCCAGCAAAGCCATGGTCAACAGCAGTCTTCCCTAGAGTTATTCCATCTGTGGCTACTGAATCCCAGAACCTGTCCCCAACTACCTTGAATCTGAGGGGCTGGCACTCAGAGCCCTGGGTTTACCGGCTTCATTGCACAGAACATTCTCGCTGCACTCAAATCTAAGTGTTAAGTGATCACTTAGGTTGGCTCTGGATTCTGCTTGGCTCTGAACTTAGAAGAGGCATAGGTGTTGTGGTGACGTGGGTTAAGCCACAGTTTCGGTATCTGCATCCTGAAGCAGAGTGCCGATTTCAGTCTTGGCTGCTCCACCTCTGATACTAAGGCACATAGAAATGTACGTACTTGGATTCTCCACACTGCTGTGAAAGACCCGGATTTGGCTTTGCAGGCATTTGGGAAGCTAACCAGCAGGTGAAAGATTTCTATCTCACTCTTTGAAGAGAAATTAAAATGCATTAGATCTGATCCTCAATCTTACAAAAACTTACATTCAGAGAATTATCAATAACAGGAAGCTGCCAGAGGAGGCCAGATACTATCTGAGGATGTGGACTCAAGGACATGACAGAAAATGTTAGCAACTGAGGAAGGAGAGTGAGATATATGGGGGCCTGAGGACTCCCAGTCGTGTCAGCACAAGAACATAACGTTCAGTGAAAAGCTCTAATTTCCTAGTTTCTTATTTCTCTAGACTTGTCACGTGTGCAAGGACTTTACAAGGGAAGAAGCTCTAGAAAAAAGATTTCTTCATTGTCTACTGTAAAGTGAGGAGTTCGAAATTAGTTATCAGCCCGTTGTTGCCGAAAGGAAGGATGATGTGGGCTGCACACACTCCATGATGATGTGCAACTGTGATTTTCCACTACATTTTAATAGGTTTTATTTTAAGTCTTTTAACATAAGTTCTGCTGTATTGGGCCAAGGTGAAGTGTTACTCTAGTGTCAGTCATCCAGGGGGTGCCAGCATTCATGCCTGCTGGGGACAGGTAGTTAACAGGAATGAATGATGTGAATGGGCCTAAGCAGGACTGTGGGGATGGAGAGGATTTTAAGGTTCTAGAAAAAAAGATGAGCCCCATTGAAAGTCATTGCAGCCATGGATGAATGTGGCCCAGGATAATCAGTGTTCCTGATTTTCAAAAGATGTTATGGTGGTTTGTACCTGAAATTCACTGATGGTTAAATCATTATTTTACACACACACACACACACACATCAAACAAAAGCCACATCTGAATTTGGCCAGTTTCATTGTTTTAAAAGTTAGAGGTGGTGAAATAAAATCTACAAAGGTGGGATGACTTAGCCAACATCATACAATGAATTAGACAGGACCAGGACTCAGTTCCCAGTTGAGAAACCCACGTTGCTTTCACTGATGACATGCCCTGTCTTATTAGAAACAGGATTGAGACGTTGTAGAAAGATCCAACTGGCCAAAGGCTGAAGTGGCACCCCTGTCATTCGCAGTCATGCCCAGGCTCCCATAGGTTTTCGTCTGATTGTTTAAAGATTGTTTATTTTATTTGAGAGGTCAGGTTACAGAGAGAGCGGGGAAAGACAGAGAAAGATCTCCCATTTGCTGGTTCACTTGCAAATGATAGCAACATCCAGGGCTGGGCCAGGCTCAAGCCAGGGGCTTCATGAAGTCATCTTCCATCACATTCCCACATGCATCAGCAGGGAGCTGGCTCACAAGTGGAGTACTAGGACTCAAACCAGCACTTGTAGGGGATGCTGGCTTTGCAAGCAGTAACTTCATCTGCTGCGTACAAGGTCCTTAAGGTTTTGGTGATTAACTCTAACGAGTGACCAAAATGGATGGTCTGGGGCCTCCAGGTGCCTTGCACAGCCTTAGCTTTAGAGTTTGTTTCCACAATAGGAATGTGCGGGAAGTTGGGGTCAGCTCCACACGAGGCAAAGAGCATCAGCTTGACTTAGGTCACTGGGGAGCTTCAAAAGAAACATCACTGCCATAACACTTTGTTGGCTGCTAGGGACTGCATTTCTGAGCTAACACTTCTAGGGTGAGCAAAGCCTTCATGACTTACAATTTGGAGTACAAGCAAGTCCTAAGCTTCATTTCGTACCAGGAGAAGACAAAGCCTCCCTAAGAAAATCATCCCCTGATGGCTGATAAAAACAGAATTGCAATTTATGCCCCTGTCCACTCCTTCTACCTGCAGGCTCTTGTGTAGTGTTTTCCGTAGTAATGATTGAGTTAGATGGATGCCTGGAGTGCCGCATCACGGCTGATGACATTAATGGTGTTGGGTTCCTTGAATTTTGATTGATTGCTATAATCTTTAAAACTATTTCAGGACATAGATTTATTATTATTAAGTCTATAAAGATGGTGTCAGGGTCAAAGCAAGCTGGTGATGGCGATGAATGCTAGCATACAAGAGGTAGATGCTCCCTTCTAAGAACAGTGAATGACTGAGGGGGCAATGGTTCATCTTTCACTCTTGACCTGTCTCAAGGTCCTCTCCCAGAGGGGGAGTGGATTGAGGCTCCACTCCCACTGGCTGAGGGTTGGGTCCAGGAATTCAAAGAAGACAAAATGTGTACTGTTTATTAATCACTTCCACTTTCGAATCCCTTTAAGAGTTCCAATACAATTTTCATTTCATTTCATTTCATTTCATTTTATCCAGATACTATCTAGCTTTCCTGGTTCTACCCGTTATTTTTGGAGTAAGAGAGAAAATACTGCTACCCCATTCAGCCTCTTTCCAAGAGAGCAGAGAAGGCTAAGCAGAGAATTGTAATGTTAGCCATAACTGTTACTTTTCTTCCTTCTCTCCGTTCAGAAGTTTCTGGCTTCAGTACTGAGAGTAGGGAACTCTGTTAGGCTATATAAAGCTGAGAAGTAATCTGTACAGAGCTCACTCATCTCTGCAAAACAATAACAAGCCAGACCATTGCACCTTTACAACTTTATCAGAAAGCTGAGGCCACAGAGGAATTAACCCACCCAACAGGTGATTGCAGAGATGGAATATCCGCACTTCTCAGACCAGAATTCATATGGATGGGCAACCAAGAATAAGCGTGGGTCAGCTAAACAAATCATGAACGAATTGGTCAAGCAAAGGCTAATGAGACTGTGTATAGAGTCCTGGGGACCACAGACTTAAAGGAAGCACACGGCTCTTTTCCACCAGCTCCCTAGAGCACTCACAGAAAAGCTAGGGCACAGCATTTCTGGGAGGGCAGTCGGGGAGAGGGGTGGAATGCCACCGAAAGAAAGGCTTGGCCATGACCCAGATGCTCCCTCTGCATCACAGCTGGAGAATAAACTGTGTTCGGAAAATGCTGTGGGGCAGGAGCAAACAGCCAACACTGTCAGCCCAATACAGGTGGGGAAGGGAGCGCACTAAGCCATGATGAAAGGCTCAGCTATACGAAAAGGCAAAAAATCCCACACTGTCATGTACTCAGTGCTGGAAAGTATTCAATATTGTACTCATTCTCATCATTAAGTACGTAATAATGTACTCAGTAATAGGAAATGAAAGGAGAAATTGGCCACTAGAGCTGGAGAGGTTACACTCTTCTCTAAGAAAGGCACACAAAACTTTGAAGAAAAACAGTAAGAATAAACACCTGAAAAGCACTATCAATTGAACAGACCTAATCGGCGTTTATGGAATACTCAACAACTGCAGAATACACACTCTTTTTAAGTGTATGTATGCCATTCCTCACTATAAGCCATCTTCTGGGCCATAAAAAAAAAAAAAAAACTATTATAAAGTTTAAAAAAAAACCCAAAAAACCAAACCTAGAAGCACACACAAAGTACATTGTCTCAGCATAACAAAAATAAACTGGAAATCAATAACAGGATGGTATCTTGGAAAATCTATAAATGTCTGGAAATTAACTAATGTATCTTTAAATCACCCAGGACTCAAAGAAAAATGCTCAAGGAAATTAACAATGTTCCTACTAGAGTGAAATTACATCAAACCTGTTATAATTTTATGAGGTACAGTTAAAGCAGTACTTAGAGGGAAATTTATAGCATAAGTACTTATATTAGACAAAAAGAAAGTTACCAAATTGTCCAACTCCTACCTTTGGAATTTAGAAGAGAAAAAGCAAATTAAACCCAAAGCAAGGACGGCAGGAACTAATCTAAAAGCACAACCGACGACATTTAAAACAGAAAAATGACAGAAGATTTCTCCTCCCCTTTACATGCTTTCTGGGCTCAAATGGTCCTGTCCTTCTAAAATACCCTAAAGACTGGCATTTCCTCAGACCACATCCTTCCCAGAGATCTTCCAGGAGAGGAGAGTTTGAGGTCACTGTCTAGGCTGGCCTTGCCACTGGGGTGGGGCCCAGGAGAGAAGGCGGCCAGCAGTACAGGATTCAACCTGAACAGCAGCAAGAGGATCTCTTCAATAGTTCCCAGTATATCTGTTCTGTCTGGAGGAAGCCACTGTGCTGTAGTGACTGTAAGCCCAGAGTTCCTGGGGACTGGGGAGAGGGTCAGCCCCGTCTACCCTGCTGTCCATTTCCAGAGATGGGGCCTTCTAAGGCCTGAGGGCTGAGAAAGCTTTCACCTGAAACAGAAAGGCAAAAAGAATCCACCTGCAACCGCTGTGACTGTTTTCATATCTAACTGAAAAAGGGCAGTTGCAGGAACTGACTAAACCAAAGAAAACAAAATATTTCTGGTTTCCATTAAAGGCCCATTTCAAATTCTTAAGTGGGCTGTTAGGTGACTGATGAACTGCCATGCCTTGGGTTGATTGTTGGCTTTTAGAAGTGGCTTCAAATATGTTCTGCTATTTTGGGGTGTTGGGGGGGCGGGCAGGGACATGCATAAGAAAGGAGCAGCTATAAATAAGTAACAAGGACTAGTCCTTTCCAAAGACAGGAACTCTTTGGTCATTAGGACCTAGATGGCAAAGTAAGGTGACTATCCATCATGTTTCAGTAAAGTCATGAATGGGGACTTGCATGAAGGCACACACACACACATACACACACTAATAAATAAAGAAGTCCTGTACCTCTACTATAACTCAGTGTAAAACAACATCCAGAGTCCTGTAAAGTCCCTTGCTGGGTCTGTCTATATTGTAAGCCACTTGACACACCAAGTGAGGTCCAATTCCTGTACATCCAAGATGGTTAATGTGAGGCATGGGTGTAGACTTAACTTCTGTGTTCAAAGCATTGCACAGAAATGGAGCCATCAGCTTTTAAAGAACCCCATGTAAGTAAAACCTCCACGGTGTGTGTGTGTGTGTGTGTGTGTGTGTGTGTGTAAGGCTTGGGAAGGCTTTCCCAGACAGGTGATCTGTCTCTGTCCTCTACAGGAGGGGCAGTATCGGAAGGTGAGACTACAGAAAGTCAAAACATTACCTTGGACTACAATGGCTATTTGTTCTCTCTTAAAAGAAACCATGCACTTCAGAAATCACCTTCAAGAACCCCTTAGAGGACGATGTGTGAAGAGCAATGAGTTTATGGAGACCAAAGGAAGGCTAGATCTAGAGTTCTCTGTGGGAGTTCAGGCTGTGGCTCTGAGGGGGAGATTAAAGCCACAGGAAGTGGAGGAGCTGCCTACTTTACCGGCTTCACACCAACACACGCCAGGAGCTTTTGGTATTGTTATAAATCAACTTCAGTCTTTGTCCTTTGAAAGAAAGATTGCTTGTCCTCTGCGGAGCATCCAGCTTGTAGGATTCCTCTTGGTACACAAGGCTTAGACCAGCTGGCCTTTATGGACAAAGAAACCCAAGAGTTGAGAAAGGAATTGAATCAGAGTGGTTGGGTTGTGTGTTTGTGTGTGTGTGTGTGTGTGTGTGTGTATGTGTGAGTATGTGTATGTATGGGTATGTGTATGTGTATGTGTGCATGTTTGTATGTGTATGTGTGTGTGTGTGTGTCTGTCTATCCAAAGGGCTCAGGACTTTTATCTCTATCCCAAACTTAGCATGTGGAACATGATCATACGATCTTTCCCATCATTTCTAGCCATAGGGAACAGACACCTGGTTTCTATAGTTCTTCTCACAAGTCTGCCAGTACTCTCATGAGAACCATGATAGCAGACAAGTAATTCTCACTGGAAAAAGACTGTGTATTGTTCTTCTCTATTTGTTCAACTAATGTTAATTGAAATCTACAATGGGCCAAGAAGTATTCAGAGCCGATCATACAATAGTGAATAAAAGACATCATCCTTGCCCTCATGTGGCTTTTCCTGGTGCAGTCACGCACTGAACAAATAGCTAGAGCTCATTAAATATTTACGACTGTTTCAGGAATCACAGAGGTGGGACAGGCATTTGGCACAGCAGTTGAGAGGTTGCTGGCGACTCTTTCATTGTGTCTTGGAGTATCTAAGATCAAATCTGAGCTCTGCTTCCGACCAGCTTCCTGGTGATGCGTAGCCTGGTGGAGCAGTGCTGTTGCTGGCTCCAGCATCTGGGTTCCTGCCACCTGTATAGAAGCCTGGCTTGAGTTCCAGGCTCCTGGATAAGGCCTGAATGTTGCAGGCGTCTGGGGAGTGAATCAGTGAGTGCCATAGCTCTCCTCTATCTCTCTCTCTCCCTCTCCATCTCCTCTTCTCTCTGGCTTTCAAATAAATAAATTAAAACCAAGTAGAATTATACAAGAAAAGGAAGACATTTCTATCCCAAGTACTTGGCTCAGCATGCATGTGCACCATAATTATTTGTCAAGTGTCTGCACATTTCTGGGTCACCTGCCTCTTCAGTAAATATCTAAGTGTATTCTGGTAATAGTTATCATTCCAGCAAAAGACTGTCACTCAAATACTTTTTGGAAGTCGCAATTTAAACCAAATGCAATAGCCTCTACCTTGTGTGAAGGTACGACATGCTGCCGTGGTGCCCTTCGCGACCCTGGGACACTGTTTCAGAAACACTTACTGAATGTTCTTACATGAATTTCAGTGCTTTTGCCTGAAGAAGGAAAGCCTCCCCACTCCTTTTTTCTTTCCACTGCCTGCAGAGGGACCTGGCAGAGCTTGGAGATGATCTGGGTTTCTCTGCTCACAATCTCTCTGTGTCCCCAAAGAACAGGCAGCAAGATATAGCTGCTTAAATACATGACTGTGGTAAGCAAGGATCACTTCCCAAAGGAATGAAAAGGGCTTCTGTGCTTCTGAGATCTGAAGATCAGGAATGAGTGTTGTAACCTGAGTGAGTGCCTGGTGACTTTGCTTAGCACCATCTGGAGTTCAAGGTTAGGGTAAGGGCGCTGATCCCATGTCAGCATACCAGGTAATAGGAGCAATAAGTATTTGCTGGATTATGTGGTGTACCATGAAATCTGCAGTAAAAGCTGATAAAAACATGGGCACAACACTCCTACGTAGGATTGCCTGGGACACACTTCCATCTGAAATGGCCATTGCATGTTGAATATTTGTGTCTGTTCAATCTAGAGAGGCTACATGGACCTCGCCTGCTGGGGCTACCTTGAGTTCCACCCTTTGGATGTTGGCTTTAGGATACAAGGAGCCAAAAAGGCTCCTGGGAAAGCAGGTGGAGCTCATGCTGCTCATTGCAAAACCAAGAAATGAAGCTGGTTCTGCCAGGAGATATATTCTGCAGAGCCAATTAGGGTTGTGGTTCTCAATAGGAAACAATCTGTCAATGTTGCTGGGGTGGTTTTGTGTTAGCACAATCGCAGGGCTGGGTTCAGAAGACCCATCCTTCAGTGTGCAGCCATTGTATATCAAAAAGTCACCCCAACATAAAAAAAAATCACCCAGCCACAATTGGCACTAATGCCAAGGACCAGAATCCCGCACTAGAGGCAAGGCCAACTTCAAGCAACTGTGTGAAGAAGAGAGTGTTGGGTACTCTATTCCTTTGGTAATCTTCCTTCTAATAATCTCACCCTCAGAGCAGTGCCCATGTCGCCCTTGCTTTCTTCATATGGGAGAAAATAGTACCTGTGAGCTACAACCAATATATGTTTATTCAACATTTTTGAAACATAATCTTGTTCAAGAAATGTTTGGCCAGACACTGCTCATTTCCTACATCTGGGCCAACCCTGCGATTTTCCTCGCTAATAGAAACCCCAACTGTGTCCAGTGAAGCACTGTACTGTTAAAAATACAGACCCTCTGGGGCAGGTGTTCATCCTGCTCCTTTCACTGCACAGTAGTTGAGCTCAAATCCCAACTCTGGTTCCATGCTCTGGCTTCCTGCCAGTGCAGGCCCTGAGAGGCGGCAGTGATGGCTCAGGTACTTTGGTCTCTGTCACCCACATGTTCCAGACACTGCTGTTATTTGGAGAGTTGAACTAGGGGATGGGAAGGAACTCATCATTACCTGTACCTCTCTCTTACACATACACACACACAGCCTTCTCTTTCATACACACATATACATTACTGAACCCTAGATATGGAATAGAACAAGAGTCTTGGGAAGGAAATGGATTTCCTAATACAAACAGACTCACCTGGAATGCAGATGTGATGGGTAGCCAAGGAGAAGCTATAATCCTATAATCAGGAAGTCCAAAGGTGCCCTCAGAAGGTGTTGGAAGAAGAGTCTGGAAGAGGCATGGGCCCTTGAGGACTTGCCCAAGCTGGTGCCCTATGCTATACTGGTTAGAATTAGACTTCTTATTGAATGTAAAGGAATAAACAACTTAGGTAAACCATCAAAGTTGAGTTTCTATTCCACGTCACCCAAATGTGTTATAACCCAAAGCACTGAATCTAATGGTGAGATCCCAGCAGCTTTAGAGATACTAAGGGGTAGTGAACTGTATTCATAAGTAGAGGATTTTTGCCACTTTTCTTGAGCCCACGCTTACATAAATTCTCTGATTTTGACCCAAGGATGTCAGTCATTGACACAACGAGTGAATACAACTCCAAGGAGATCAATACAGGAGGTCCAATGCAACTCAACATTGATCAGTTTACTTGAAGGACTTGAGGGGGGGGGTGGCTGTGACATTGCTGGCTCCTGAGAGAACAGGCCCACTATGGCTCCATGATAGGGTCTTGGGGTCCCCTTAGAATTGACATAGCATGTGTATCATCTTTTCCTATATTCTCAAGGAGAATACTTAGGTCAACTAAAGGTCCTTTTCAATATCCAAGACCTATACACAAAAATATCAGTCATCCCCTCCTTTTGCAGAACACGCTTAGTTGCCTAGTCTCGCAGGAATGGAGCCTGCAATGGTTATATCACTTATAAGGTTATATATATCCTACATTACTTATATAGATGTTACATTACAGTTGCAATAAAATGGCAACCCATCACTATTTCATACTCTGCTTTTGCCTGCCTTCCTTCAAAGGCCGTTACATGTGTATCCCAGTAAGATCAGGGTGAGCAGTACCACTTTGGAACTACATCCTTCCACAGGAGGCCGCTTACTAGGAATGGACCTTGGACATGCTTCCTGATTACCATGTGCTGTAAGTTTCTTCCTCTGTGTAATCAGTGTCGAGAATGGTACCTGCTGCCCAAGACTCTAGTGAGGATTCATCGGAATAACTAGCATAAAGTCTTGGCCTTAGGCAGGACACCTGAGCGAACCTACATCAATGCTAGCTTGAATTCCCCGAGTATCATGCCAAAATAGAATTTCAAAATGTGGCAAGGTGAAAAGGTGCTTCCTTTACTGTCTGAGTTAACCAAGACAGATGGCTTCTATCTTCCGGAAAGCAGCATGAAGAATCAGACGTTGTTATTGTTTTATCTCATGATAATCTAGCCTCACTCTCAAAGCGCTAGAAAGTCAGGCCAGGTAGCTACTGCAGTAGCTACTTCCTTGGGGGTGGGTCACAGTGTTATTTGGGCTGCCAGGTTTGCAATGCCCACTCCTTGCCCACTTGGTCTGGGATGCACTAGGCTTAAGCCCAGAGGAGGGCCCTGGAGGCTTAGAGTCACATGAGAAACCAGTCTGACCCAAGGGGGAGGGGACAGGAAGTGGCAGAGCGAGGCCAGGTGAGGGGAGGGGAAGAGAGAGCCTTTGCCCCTGAGTTTGAAGGCTTTTTTGTGAGAGCTGAGTTGGTTGGTTTGCACAAATGGTGAGGAGAAAGTCTTGGGATATTCCCACCAAAGTGCAAGACAGTAGGCTTTAATGGGAAGACACAAGGCAGCTAAACCATTAACAGGACTCCCCACTGAGGGGACAACCACACAATATGCCCTTGTCTGGGAGCCTACCTGAATTATGCCTTTGTGTAACCGAATCTGTGCAAACTGCCTCCGGGCTGGAAGCCACTGTAAGCAAGGCTGAGTCTCCCATCAGGTTTTTACCTAAAAAGCGTACCTAAGAAACACAATAGTCCATGTCTCTCAGACTTGACGGCTTTTGAAAGGCGTGTGTGTGTGTGTGCGAGTGTGTGTATGTGTGTGCACAGTGCTCACACGCATGCCGTTGCTCCCTAAGGGGGGAGGGAAGTGAGTCTAGAATCTACACACGCATCACTTGAACGTAAAAGTCTCATTTGTAAAATTTGCTGTGCAGGAAATAGTGGGCTTCAGATGCAGCACCAATGATCTCATCAAATGCCATCTTCCATAGGGCAGCACGCTAGAGATGCTCAGATATCGGAGAAGGAAATCTGGCACCCTGGGCAGCATGGAGTTACACAGGAAGCTTATTCCTGGCCACCTGCTCTTCCCAGAAGAGACTGCGCTTCCCTGGCTGTCTGCACACCTTTCCCCTAGGATGCCCAAGCAGTCTGCCCACATTACCTCATCTCTGAAGCAAGTCCCCGCCCCTTGAAGTGGTTACCACTGACGGGAAAGAGCCGACAAAGGACTATCCTATTCCCCCATCGGGGAGTAACCTCGGGGCCCCTCCCCAGTCTGAATCAAACCTCACCAAATGGTTTTCAGACACAGCATCCTGTGACTCCGTGTTTATCTGCAGATCAATGGCCAGGGGCACCCCTAAAGCTTCCTTTCCTGTAATTCTCCTGCTTGCTGATCAAAATGAGCCCCTGCTTCATGTTTTTTCTTGACGTTTGTACCTTTGTGAGTACTTTCACGACCAATTAGAGGTGAAAATAACTAGAACAAATAAAGCAACCATCAGTGGGATACATGTTAAAGCATACTACTCCTTTATCACAAAATAGTATATAGCTGTATGCATACAGGGGGGCAGGGGCAGGTTCTCCTGCACACAGATCCCTTCACCTCAACAGATATTTGTAGAGTGTCTAATAGGAGAGTACTTCAAAAGTTTATGGAGAATGGAATTAAGTCAATGTATTTTGGCCAAAAATTGGTATCTATGCATTTTTTTTTCTAAATACACTTTCATGAGGTTCTGAAGACAGCTCACATACATGGACTTCAATGTATGGCACCAAAATGATTTTTTTCTTTCAAATTCCATTTTCCATGAACCTGCTGAAATAATATAGGCGTTTGCCAATATTAGACGAAGATGATGATATTAGTTGAAATATGGACTCTCCGGAAGTCCACAGCAGCTAGGACTGGGCCAGGACTGGGCCAGAAGTCAGGCACTGCTTCTTTGTCTCCGGTGTGAATAGCAGGGGCCAAGTGCTTGTATTACCTTTTACTGCTTACTCTGATGTGTAAACAGGGAGTTGGATCAGAAAGAGAACAGCGAGCATTTCAACTGTCACTTCAGTATGAAATGGCAACACTACAAGCAATGGTGGAACTCCATGGGCCACAATGCACACCCATAATTTTTAAATTTGATACCACCTTTCCATTTTAATGACATAGTACATAAAAATTATTTAGCAATATTACTCTTTTCATGAAATTTTACTGAAACTTTTAGTTAACTTTTGAAGTTACTTTGTCATCATTCAAGCAAATCTGAATCATATAGTTTCAAGAGGATTTTGGTTCAGTTCTGTACAAGTTGTTAGACATATGGCTCTTGCATTGGAAATGGTATCACAAGCCAGAAGGGTCTGTTACCGTTGTATTAATAGGGTATTTTCACCATTCACTCTGGATACATCTGCTTCTCACTGACCTTATTTGACCTTTGAAAATGAACTTCATGCTTGTTTTCAATGTCCTGGGACATTGCATCTCAAAGACATTAACGAAAACCTCTTAAATGTATTTTTACTTTTATGTTCACTGACCTTACCCAGTGACCTCTCCAAATTAGCAAACATTAGATTTTTCTTGGTTTAAATGACTTCCACAAATTTACTGCCTCACAGGGAAGATTCCACATAAAGTCACTCTCTCTTTTCAGAAGGGGGATTTGAGGGCTTGCTTATTAAGACTGGACATGTCACAAGGGCTATGTAATGGGCTTGCTCTCTTTTTAAAGCTGAAGCACTTTCTTCTCAGGCTCACATAGGCTCTGGCAGATGGAACTGGCCAAAGATCATTCCACCTGTATATCCCATTCCACTTGCTCTTCATAGGATGCGTGTTGATATTCCCCGTAGACAGCTGTTCCCTTCTATTGAATCTGGGCAGGCCTCTGATCACAGCAGAAGACATGCTCCCAGATTTCTAGGGCTAAATCATACACGTGGTGAGATCTCCACTCAGGGTACGTGCCCTTGGAAGCCAGTTGCCATGCTGTGAAGATGTGGAAAAGTCACACGTCGGTGTCCTGACCAACAGCTCAGCTGTGCCTCTCCCACAGTCAGCATCAGCCTCCAGACACGTGATGTGTGAGCAACCCTGTGGATGACCCTGACCCCTAGTCTTCGAGCCAGCCCATTAAGGCAGAGACAGGCTGTCTTCTCCCCTAGCCCTGTGCAAGCTGCAGAGTTATCGGCAAAATTCACGTGATTCAAGTATCCAGATGTCAACACAGTTTGCTATGCAACAACAGATGACCAGGACAACGCAGATTTTTTTCAAGCCTGCTTATACAAAAACCATTTTTGCTGACTTAAAAAAAGACCTCTCATTGATGCTTCTCAATTTCTACTGGAATTATACCCAATAAACTCATGAGTACATGGAAAATATTTGGTCAAAAACACATTTGAAGCCCCTAACCTACCAGACATCGCAGGTTAGTTAGAGACCTCAGCGCAGAATGTCAGGTGTTTGTCTTGGGCAGGGTTCACTGGGCTCGCAGCTCATCGCCCTTGCCAAGCATCAGCAGAGTGTAATGACGCCATCTAACACTAGTCCAAGAGAAGATCAAAATTCAATGTAGAGTTTCTATTGAGTGCAAATTATGCTTGAACCTTATAAAACTGGGAAAATCCTAATTTGGTACTATCTGTATTTCTGTTGAAAATTGGCCTCATAGTTATAAAATGAAAACTGTTGAGACTTGGGATAATTTTTCTTGCCATCTCATATGTTACTCCTTCTCCTTAGTTTGTATTTATGTAGATGTCACACACTCAGAAAGCATGTCAGGTAATCACTTACATCACACTGGGAGAAGTAACGTAGGGTAATGGACTTTAGAATGAAATATTACTCCTCCCTGCTCCTTAATAAATGGGCTAAAGACAGGAGCAGACATGTTTCAAAAGAAGAAACACAAACAGCTAATAGACACATGAAAAAAAAATGCTCGGATTTCCTAGCTCTTAGGGAAATGCAAATCAAAACCCCACTGAGATTCCATCTAACTCCAATGAGGATGGCCTACAAACAGAAACCAACAAATAACACCCGCTGGCAAAGATGTAGGGGAAATAGTACCCTACACCATTGTTGGTGGGAGTGTAGTCTAGTGCAGACAATATGAAAGTCAATACAGAGAGTGCACAGGCAACTGAAAATTGATCTACTATATGACCTAGCTGTCTCACTCCTGGAAATATATCCAAAGGAAATGAAATCTACTTATGAGAAAGCAATCTGCAACTATTTAAAGTAGCACAATCCATAATAGCAAAGACATGGAAACAGTCTAGATGCCCAGCGAAAGAGGAACGGATAAAGAAACTGTGGAACATCTACTCTGTGGAATACTACTCAGCAATCAGAAAGAATGAAATCCTACTACTTGCAACAAAATAATCCTAACTGGAGACCATTATGCTTGGAGAAATAAGCCACTCCCAACGGAAGAGTGTCACATACTATCTCTGATAGAAGACAGCCTCTAGGCAAAGCACAAAATAAACAGATATAGGTAATCAAGTGTATACATATATTCTCACAGATGACATGTAGATCAGAGACTAGCACACTGGGAAGTAAAGTCACATTGCAGAACGCAATAATAACAGGACTTGCATTAAAACATGTCAACATAAATGTAGCCATGATAACAGATTCTCTACCTTTACCTACACCTATAATGTCATGATATATTTAAATAGCAGAAAGCTAATCTTATTACTCTTACTCAAGGACCATATTAATGTGACAATTCAGCGGGAAATGGCAGGAAGGCAAGATGGAAAGGGAGGGAGGAGTGAGGGAGGGAAGAACCCCCGCACCTGCAAAAATGTATCATGGTAAATAATAACTAGACTTGAATCTAAAAAGTCGACAATTTCTGCTTCCAAGAAATTGCAAGCTGGAAATCTAGCTTCAAGAGATAATAAAAGGTATAAAAGCCATAAAGATTTTTTTAGTGTTCATACTTTTAAAATGTTTAAACAATTTAAATATCAACAGCACAGTATTGGATAATAAATTATGCATTTTATTTACCCATAAAGGATGTATGAGGGAGACAGGCACTCAATGTACTGAATTAGACACCTGAGGTCCATATATGAATGCTAGATGTCTGGTCCTTGCTATCAAATTCCAGCTTCCCACTAGAGCTCAGCCAGGGAGGCAATGGTGATGCTGGGGCCGGTAGGAGATCGGGAGTCCGTTCCTCCAGGCTCTAGCTTGACCAACCTCTGCATTGCAGGTGTTTGGAAGGTGAACTAGCACATTGGAGCTTTCTGCTTTAATCTTATATACCTATAGCAGGCTCAAGGATGCTTCCAAAACCATGTGGAAAATAGATTTACAAGAGAGTTGATACAGGTACAAGACACTGTTAAAGTTTGTACAGTTTTGGATGATGTATTTCTCAGAAAAGACTGCTAATGTTTAAGACTTGAAAAATCAGCTGAAATCAAAATAGATGTACTTGCTAATTCCAGTTTCCCACAAACTTTTTGAGGTATCCTTAGAGAAGCTGAGGAGGTACTGTACAGAGAGTTTACAAATATACTAAAAGAAAAAAATTAAAGGGCTTATCAAAAAGCACAAATGACATTTTTCACTCCCCCAGTGCTGAATATAACCACAAATGCATCTATCCAGGTTCTTACGGGCTTAACTGAAGCTGGTAAGAATAAAGATGTTATTGTTTCTTCGTTCCTTGCTCTGTTTCTCTAAGCCTCCCTCCCTTCCTTTCTTTTTTGACTTATCTCTACTTTTCAATCAATTCACGCTGCTTTAATAATAATAATAAAAAGACCATTAGAATCATCTTAGCATAAAAGATGCTCACGACAGTGTGCTCTCCAGGAAAAACCAAATAAGAACAGAAAATCAGAAGTAGCAGGAAGTGGAGTTGTATATTCCCAGAAAGGAAACTAGTGACGGCGCAACAACAACTTGGTTTGTACGGGTAAGAAAGGTGTCCAATGCCAAGTCTATAACGTGAGTGGGCAAGCTGCACACCCAGCAGAGCCCCGGCAGAGGGCCAGACCCAAGGGCAGCAGGTGCACAACCCCAAAGAGCCCCTTTATGATCACAGTTGGAATCACAAAAGGAGGAAAGAGTTACATCCCAGTTTGCAGGGCAGATTCTCCCTTCCTCTTCCCAGGGCTGGTCAGCCTTTTTATTCTATGCAGGTCCTGGACTCATTGTTTATAGAACCCACCCATGTTAGGGAGGGTAATCCACTTTGGCTCGGTCTACAGATTTAAATGTTAGCCTCATGCAAGACACAGGGAAAATCCCAGATTAATGTTTGACCTAGCATCCGGGCATCCCATGACTCAGTGAAACTGACACACAAAATTAACCAACACAAACAGGGGTGGGAAAAGTGCCGTACAAAGTCGAGTGGGGAAAAAAAAATGTAACAATCCAGGGAGAAAAAGTGATTCCTGTTGGACTGAAAATGTTTTCTGAGCCTTTTCAATCATTCCTCCAGGCCAACACCTTCTGTTGCTGTGATCCACATGTGTTTGGGAGTTAAAATATGTGGTGTTTGCTCTTCCCTTTGCTTGACTCTACTTGCAAGCTAACTCTCAAAGTTCTTGGGACCATGCCCTTGCCTTCCGCCCAGTCCCACAATCCTGTCACCGCACTCCATGTCCTTGTCACCCGTGACACTGATGAGAATACTCACACTGAGTGGGATGACTATGGAGCCCTGTAGGGTACAAAAAGCACTTTGCTACTGGTTTATCTTTGTTGTTGCTGTTTTTTTTTTCACATCTATTCTTGTTGTCAGCTGCCCTTGAGCAAGATCCTCCAGTTAGGTAACAGGCTATATAACTCATGTATCAGTTAAGGCTTAAAATGCCACAACTGTAAAATTCTTAATTCTTCTGGTGGAGCTCTCATGGTGGGAATTCAGCTTGCTACTGTCCTCAAGAGCCTGATACTGTAGTGGCTTTACAAATACTAACTGGTGGGCCTGGTACCACAGCCTAGTGGTTAAAGTCCTCGCCTTGCACACACCAGGATCCAATATGGGTGTCAGTTCATATCTCAGCTGCTCCACTTCCCTTCCAGCTCCCTGCTTATAGCCTGGGAAAGCAATACAGGATGGTACAAAGCCTTGGAACCCTGTACCCACGTGGGAACCCTGGAATAAGCTCCTGGCTCCTGGCTTCAGATCAACTCAGTTCTGGCCATTGTAGTTACTTGAGGAGTGAACCAATGGACGGAAGATCTTTCTGTTTCTCCTCTGTCTCTAAGTCTGATTTTCTAATTAAAAAAATCTTAAAAAAAATACTGACTGGTGACATTCAGGCAGTCATTTCTGACAGTCATTACACGACAAAGCAAACACAGGAACATCGAGACAAAGCACATCCGGGAGTTTTTACAACGTTTAGAATCTCTCTCTCTCTTTTTAAAGATTTATTTATTTTTACCACAAAGTCAGATACACAGAGAGGAGGAGAGACAGAGAGGAAGATCTTCCATCCGATGATTCACTCCCCAAGTGAGCCACAACGGCCAGTGTTGTGCAGATCCGAAGCCAGGAGCCAGGAACTTCTTCTGGGTCTCCCACATGAGCGCAGGATCCTAAAGCATTGGGCCGTCCTCAGCTGCCTTCCCAGGCCACAAGCAGGGAGCTGGATGGGAAGTGGAGCTGCCGGGATTAGAACCGGCGCCCATATGGGATCCTGGCACGTTCAAGGCGAGGACTTTAACCACTAGGCCACACCGCCGGGTTCCAGAATCTCCTTTTTAAAAGATTTATTAATTTATTTGAAAGACAGGGTAATAGAGCGAGATGCTGAAGGAGAAATGAGATCTTTCATTCCCTGGTGAACTCTCCAAATGGCCGCTAATGTCTGGGCGTGGACAAGGAGAAGAGCCAGCAGTCATAGTGTCTATCCTGTCCCCAACACAAGTGCAGGGACCACGTCCTGTGCCACCCCCCACTGCTTTCCCAGAGACACTGGCAGACAGCTGGGCATGGAAGTGGGAGTCACCATCACTGGAACAGTGCCAACAGAGGTGACGGGCATGGCAGGTCGCAGCCTAACTCACAGCCCCAGAACCTCTAGTTTTGAAAATTGCTGGGACATTGCAAACACTCATGAGTTTTACCAGAAATTGTATATCATGGAATGGGAAAAATAAGGCAAGATGAACCAATGACTAATGAAGATAACTAATTGAGTTTTTCCTAGAAATGAAAGATATGGCAGCCAAGAGTAGAACTGTGTGTCTTGCCTCATATGCAAATCGTGAAATACTTGTGTGATCCCTACTCCATTAAAATGCTATCACATAAATTTGCATATGTTTAAATTCATACTAACACAAAAAATTGTTTGAAAAGTTAAAAAAAAACTTTTAAAAAATTGTCCATGAAAAACAAGTTTAAGCTGTGCTAAAAATACATATTTATATATAAATATATATAAATAAATGTAATCAGAAACTTATTGCAATGTTGTCATCTATAAAAATACTCTAACAATTCCAATAACAGTTTTATCAGTAGATTTTTCTCAAAGTTAAAAAATTATTTTCAATATTAAATTTGTCAAGATAATTGACATAATGTGTAGTATGCTTATAAATGGAGTGGCTAAAAGTATAAATTCTGTTGACATCATAATGAATTGGCAGGAAAGTGAAATTTAAAAGTCATAAGAGAAATCAAGATATTAATGTATTGTGCTTATTGACGGTATAAAATTATGGCAGCAAAATATTACATTTTTCTATTTGTAAGTTTTTATTGTTATCCATCACTATTATTCCTGTCATGTTTTATAAGTAATAAAATACTTTTTAAGGAAAAATATCTATATTTTAGTAAATTTAATGGCATTCTTTCTCTTTTTTTTTTTTTGAGCATCAGTCTTACCTTTTCATTTTGCACTAAGTTCTGAAAATTTTAGAGCTGGCCCTTGTTATAAAACTACTTTGAGTCAACAAATGTACATTGAGTTGTTGATTTTACTAAGAAATATGAGGCTTAGTTAAGATGAAAGAGATAAGAAACCTACCCTGTAGGATTTCAAGTCACTAATACAATAAGAGTGTATCATGTAAAAAGCATGGAGTATCCTAGAAATATATAGAGATGATTGAATTAATGATTTGATTTCTGACCCTCTGGGATTGTGCTCTCAAGGCAGTGGGCTCCCTGGATGCTGGCAGATTCCAGCCAAATGGTCAGGTTGGATCCCAGCTCCTCCCCCTGGCACCTGAGTAGGGTTAGCCTCCTCACTCAGTCCCCTGTCACATCTGGCTGCACAGTTGGATAAGTTAAGGATAGTTACCTGCAAAGTTTTGTGAGATTTTTAATTAATATTCATTAAGTATCTGGTAAGGTTTGAAGCATTAAATATTAGAGATGAAAATAGAAACATGGATTTATTTTTGCTAAGAGACTTCCCAATCAACAAACAGATCCTATGAGCAAATTTCACCTTTTAACCAAACTGAGTTCAGGAAACTAACGATACAGGAATGAAACTTGGAATAAGAACGAATGCCCAGGAGGGGTGCTTGGTAAATATGGCTTTAAACATGGCTTAAAATTGGGCCCGGCGGCGTGGCCTAGCAGCTAAAGTCCTTGCCTTGAAAGCCCCGGGATCCCATATGGGCGCCGGTTCTAATCCCGGCAGCTCCACTTCCCATCCAGCTCCCTGCTTGTGGCCTGGGAAAGCAGTCGAGGACGGCCCAAAGCTTTAGGACCCTGCACCCACGTGGGAGACCCGTACTGACCTGTACCGGCCCGTTGCGGCTCACTTGGGGAGTGAAACATCGGATGGAAGATCTTCCTCTCTGTCTCTCCTCCTCTCTGTATATCCGGCTTTCCAATAACAATTAAAAAAAAATCTTTAAAAAAAAGAAAACATGGCTTAAAATTGTGTTTAGGTTGCTGGTTCATGGTGGAAACATCTCTACATCAGAATTTGACCAATATTCTAGATTAGGGCTTTGTTTCACAAGGAATTCAGGTTCTCAGATGTGTAATGAAGAGTCAATGAGAAGATGTGTTAGGTTGTAATGCACCCTGAACATTCGTGTTAACATTTGGCTCCCAGTTGGCCTTTTCTATCTTTGATCTCAGCTCTATTTTGTTCCACCCACATAAGGGTCTCTCAGTGTTTCTCCGGAACCCTCACTTGTGTCCTGGAGCACAGGGAAGAGAAAGTGGGGCTCCCTGAGAGACAGGTGGGCTCCTTGAGAAATGTGCCATTCACGATCTCAGCTTCAATGCCATCAGGCGTGAACATCACAAAATCCTTCCGTTTGTGCTACAGGATTTTCTAAGCATTCTCAACTCTATATTAATTGCACCTCATTTATATTTGAGAATAAAGACTATGATTCTGAAACACAGGAAGGGCAGGCTGAGAAAGGTAATTATAATTAAACAATGAAAGGACTTTAAATTCCCCCAATGGTTTGAAATTCTAGCACTGGGTCATTACCGCATGTTTATAAAGTCCACTTCCTGCCAACCTGGACCACACTCTGTTTTTTTCTTCTTCCCCAGCCCGACCCTCCTCAGCAGGGCTGCTTTGGTCTCTTCTTTGAGCACTTTCTACTCTGGTATTTTTGCTGCCCCTTTCCTGAGTTGCCCACATTGCTAAAATTCATTTTATAGAAAGATTAATTTGCAAGGAAGAACAAGAGAGGAGAGACAGAGAAAGCGAGATCTTCCATCTGCTGGTTCGTGCCCCCACATGCTTTAACAGCTGAGGCTGGATCAAGCTGAGGCCAGGGGCCTGAAACTCCACTTGGGTGTCACGTACATGGCGGGGATTCATACTTGATTTACTATCTGCTGCCTCCTGGGGTGCACATTAGCAGGAACGCTGGGTAAGAAACAGAGCTGGAGCTTACACCCAGGCATCTCACAGAGGATGCAGGGATCCCAAGTGACAGTTTACATTGCTACACAATACCCCAACTCTGTCAAATACCTTTTTTCTTTCACAGCTTTCTGCTGATCTACCACGTGGGAACTTTTCCTCTTCTCCAGAAAAAGTGGGCCATTCCCTTCCATATACTTCCATGGTGGCCTCTGCTTACCTTACCGTATGTATTCCTCTACTAGAAAGTGCAGTTCACTTTCTGGTCTCCCTCATGGCTCAGACAGCTTCTTTATGTTGGACCTCAACATTAGTGCATCTCTAGACACATAATCAAATGGAAACATAACTCCCTGTCCCCATGCATCTGAAACCTCCACTGCTATCAGAATCTTGGGCCAGGGTCATAGATTTGTTAAGTTAACATCTCTACATGGATGCATCATTGTTTTCCAAGTCCATCATTTACATTGTAATTCAGCATTGGTGTTTGCTTTCTGCGGGGGTAGAGAAACCTACATAGGTGTGCTTCCACCATTACAGAACCCTACAGGGTCACTTCGTTGCCTTAAAAAAGATGAATCTTCTCCCATTCATGCTCCCACTCTTCTGGCAAGTTCCCTTCCCCGCATTTTTGCCTTTTCCAGAGTGTCACAATGCTGCCATCATCACAACATAGAGGAACTTTTGCAGATTGACTTCTTTTACTTGGAAATACAAGAGGGCGTCTAAGATCCCTCAATATTGTTTCATGACTCGATCGCTCATTTCTTGGTTGCTGTCAAGTTTTGTCCATTTTGGATAAGAGTGCTGTAAATACACAAGCACTGGTTTTTGTGTAGGTGTTAATTTCCAAGAAGTACAATTGTTGGATCACATGTCTTCTGAAGTGGCTATCCCACTTTTCATGCCCACCAGCTCCTGTTGCTCAATCTCACCAGTATTTTGTGTTACTGGTGCCTTGGATATTGGCTGTTCTACTAGATCTGTGATGATTCTAGCTTTTTTTCCCCCCTCCTTCATAATTCCTACTGGCTATTTATACATTCATAGCAGACATACCTTCCCGCAGAACAGGTTATTAATGTAAGTAGAACCTTTGTAACTATATCTTGACTAGTACAGGTGTTTACAATCCAGTGCCTACATTGTATGCACACAGTATGAATAACATAAATTACAACTGGGGATTTATTAAATAAAAACATCCATTTCTTAATAAACAATGAAGGGAGGTCAGATTGAGGGCAAGGGAGTATTCTGAAGTCTCTAACCTGAGTAGGCACCGCTGGATTCTCAGACAGCAGTATTTCAGATCCACTCCATAGCTGAGAGAACACTACTGCCACTTATGTACCGCAGTTAAGTCTTCCAGTGAATTTCAAGGAATATGTCATCTAAAATGTTCCTATCATGTATGGGGTGTCTCTACATGGTGGACACTTAATTCAGGAGAAAAAGCTTTCTTGTGCCCCGTGACTACGTACCAAAGAGTCCGTTGCCAACATTAGCCATGCCCAACAAACCAGCTACGCTTCAAAACTTTTGAAATTCAGGGTAGAACTTGCATATTTGCACAAAGATTTCCTCTTCTTACTGGGCTTTTGTCCTTGAGTTTTTCTCATAACTGCTTGCTTGTCATAACTTCTCCATTTTTTCTCAAAAACAAAGCAGCATTAATTTTCTCTGATGTCATAAAAAAATCATCTCATAGTGCCCTTGGAATCCAGCCATCACATTTTTTTTTTTGGCTAGAATCGAGATCTATTCATCTTCATTGCCCATTCCTGCCCACAAATGGGAGGACATACAGTTCTTTAGATGAAATGGAATACCATTTAATGTGGTCTGAGAAGGTGTTTGTTTTTCCAAAATCATGTTAGTTAATTGGATTTAACTTTAAACTCTCTACTTATTCACTGATTTTTAGAATTTTTATTGATAAGAAAACTGAATTTCTTATGACGCACAGGTTCTGACTCCTACCACCCTCTCTGTCTCTTTTCTGGCTTTCACCCCTAACCCCTGGTCTTCCCATCATACTCCCTTGGCAGTTTCTTCCATATATCAAGCTCTTCCTTGCTTTAGCTCGATTTTGTATTTGCTGCTGCTCTGTCTGGAAAGAACTCATTGTTGGATCCTGGGTGTCTTTAAACCTCGGTCCTAGTCAGTTCTTTTCACCAATCAAGTCTTCCTTGCACCTAACTAAAATAGTGCCCACCCATCTTCCCATGCCAGCCATTGTCACAGACTCTGCTTTGGAAAAGTGTCATATACCCGCCTATATGTTATGCATCTCATAGACTATTATTGCCTGTTTTCCTCCTTGGTTTCCGTAGATGGAAACGAGGATCCCTAAGACACATGTCCGGAATGGCTTACACAAGGGAAGAAACTTGTTCACATCCCCAAGCCAAGAACATACATACTCGGAGCACATAAGACATACAAGTAAATGACTCAACCAAGGTTCTGGGGTCCTGGGAGCCACATGGACTCACTACCCCCACTTCCACCTGCCACCAGGGCTTCCTCAGCTGCAACCATGGCTCCCCCAAGCTGCAGATTTGTTTTGGAATCCTACCCACACACTTCCAAGGAAGTTGCTCTGTTCCCAAGTGCTCCCAAAGCCCCAAATCCCAGAAACACTTAGAGATCTGGAAAGATGAAAGCCTCAGAGCATGGGGAATTTCCCTCCATGCACTGGACCATCCATTGCTTTAGGGCTTGGGAATGATTGGCAGAATTTTCCCATGGGGTCAGGATTCAGAATATTTGCCAATTGCACTCAATGTCATGTAGATGCGTTGTGTAACACCACTCTAAAAACGAAGTTGTTCATGTGCCTTTGTAAGACAAGATGACTGAGATCAAGCACCAGAAGGAGGGAGATCAACACTACCGACCCCGGAAGCACCTTTTCCACGTGACTTACCGTCATGAGCCCCACTGTGAAAACATGAGGAAGAAGGACCTTAAAGAGCTGGGTGGAAATCCTAGTATTTTAAGGCTGGTGCTATGATACAGGGGGCTAGTTCAATGCTTTTCCTGCTGGTGCCCCACAGTAGAGTGCTGCTTTCAGTACTAGCTACTCCATTTCTGGTCCAGCGCCCTGCTAATGTACCTGCAGAAGTGGTAGAAGTCGGGCTCCTTTCACTCCTATGGCAGATCAGGACAGAGTCCGTGACTCCTGGCTCCAGTTGACCCAAACATGGCAGGTGCATTTGTAGAAGAGAACCAGTGGATGGAAGCTTGTCACTCCCTGTCTTGCCTCTCCCTCCACCTCCTATCTCCTAGCTCCTGTCCTGTCTCTTTGCCTTTCAAATATATATATACTTGAGTCACACACACACACACACATTCCTGTTTGTGGTGGTCTCAACACATTCTGTCTCCATATCCCATTCTCCTGAATCACAAAACTCTCATGGAATTTGGAGACTAACAACAATAAAGGCTTCCAGAGTGGGACTTGGGATAATGGTATCATTGATCTTTTGGGTACTGCCTCAGTTCCAATATGTGCTATGCAGGTATTGTTTCCAGCACTTCATCACTGCTACTTCATGGTACCACTTTATTTGTCACGTTGAGCCCAAGCTGCCACCCCGAGATTTGCGTAGTTTTACGAGGACTTTGCTGTTTTCACTAGCACAGGTTCTATTGTAGGAATGCTAGTTTGGGAGTGGAGCGGTGCTGTGGCATAGTGAGTTATGCCACCATCTGCAGTGCCAACATCCCATATGGATGCTGTTTGAATTATAGCTGCTCCACTTGCAAGCCAGTTCCCTACTTGGGAAAGCAGTGGGGGAAGAGTTCAACTACTCAGGTCCTTGCACTCATTTAGGAGAAGTGGAAGAAGCTCCCAGTTCCTGGCTCCAGCTTGGCTCAGCCCCAGCCACTGTGGCCATCTTGGGGGTATACCAGTTGGCAGAACTCTCCCTATCTCTGTCTCTCCCTCGCTTTCCTTCTCTGCTATTCTGCCTCTCAAATAAATGGAAGAAATAAATCTTCCTAAAACAAGAATGCTGGTTTGGGCCTCCTCTCCAATTTCTATTACTTCTAGTCATAATTTTAAATGTTTATAAATATGCGACCACATGGCTACATTTGAGATTACTGTAAGCCACCTCAAAGTCATTGTGAAACAGTTAACTATAATAAAATAACTAACCCAACTAATAGATACTTATTGTGGAAGATCTCAAAATGACCACAAGATTTCATGCCTCCTGGTGTTTCTGGCTGTTGTTGTACAATTTCATAATTGCTCCCGGAAAGAGCTGAAACCTGTTTTTCACCCCCTCAATGTTGGCTGGATTTGTGAATCAATGGAAAACAGCAGAAATGAGACTGTACTAGTTCTGAGCCCAAGTCTCAAGGCTTGTGTGTTTTTCTTCCATTGAGTTCACTGAAGCCACCAGGTGCACGAGCTCAGGTTAGATTTTTGGAGTTGGACCATTGGTTCTACTGTCCCAGGCATCCACTAGCCACACTCTAAAGCAGAGACTTCCTATTGAGTTGTCACTGATCAATGTTCACCGAGAGCCCAGGCAAATCCACAAGAACTACCCAGCTGAACCTAGCCCAAAGAAGCTAAACACATGACTTCCCCTACAAGTTAAGTAAGCCATAGCTACCAAGCGCATCTGTAGTTACAGTAGCTGTGCATGTGCTAACACAATAATAGGTGATTTACTTCTATAATCTCCAACTTATCAATTTCAACAGTGTCTTTGTTTTAGAGTTGACCCTTAGAGAGGTTTAATGGCTTGCTTTTCTCTTCTGTGATGAAGTGGATCTGTTACTGACTTGCACTTGTTACTGGCTTGTGGAGCTCCCCAGCCATGACTTTAAGATTTTTATTGTCATTACCATTGCCCTTTTGCAGTTGGCCTGTAAGTAAACAAAAACCTGTGATGCCTGGAAAATCTTTTACAGATTATACTTTCTATATTTTGCTTACTAGATAGCTTTAGAACATTGACAGGCAGAAATGTTGTCAGGTTAAATAGAAAAGTCAACTTATCAAGGGAAGATTTGGCTCATGACCTGGCAGATTTTTGTTTTGTAAAGGTTTATTCGTTTCCAATGGAAAGGCAGATTTTGGACAGAGAGAAGGAGAGACAGAGAGAAAAATCCTCTATCCACTGGTTCACTCCTCAAGTGACTGCAACAGCTGGAGCTGAACCGATATGGTGTCAGGAGCCAGGAGATTCTTCCAGGTCTCCCATATGGTTGAAGGGTCCTAAGATTTTGGGCCATCCTCTGCTTCCTTCCCAGCCACAAGCAGGGAGGAGCTGGATGGGAAGTGAAGGAACCAGGACATGAACTGGTGCCCATATGGGATGTCTGTGCTTGAAGGTGGAGGATTAGCCAGTTGAGCCAATGTGCTGGCCCCCCTGGGAGATTCTGATGAATAATAAAGAAGCATGGACCCTCTCTGGAGTCTGGCCTGTGTCTGGTAGGGGGTTGTGGTTTAACACTGACAATGTTGCTGTTCACTCCCCAGAGGGCCCTTAAGAGAAAAGACAATTCACTTTGTGATATATAGGATGCTGTGTCTTGAAAATGTTTCATATATGTACCAACAAACATTCATTTTTCCTCACTACTGAAACTCCCTACACATCATGGGCTCAACTGTTTTATTCTGCTCATCTTTGTCCATGAGGCATCCCTCCCTCATGAACTGACATCCACGAGCTTTTCCAATGTCAGTACAACTTCCTGAAAGATGGGAAAAAATTTCAGTGTCCTTTCTTATTGGCTCTACAACCCGTAATTCCGGAGACTGCAGGTTTCTCCAGGAAAGGAGACAGTGTAGGCATTCCTGTGGTTTGCTGAAGATTGCATTATGTAAGGAGCCCCATAAGGGCAAGAGAGGAGAAAGAAACTTGACATCCGGCCCTGTGCTGGGAAGAAGACATGCAACTACACAAACAAGATCAGAGTGATTTTTTTAAAAAAACTTCTTGCTTAACACCCTAAGAAAATGAGATGAATTCAATTTTCTTCCACCTTGCCTCCAACTTTTATTTTGTTTCTGTTGGAAACTCTTGCAAAGTTACACAGTTTATGACACAGTTTATTACTGTCTTTCTTCTTCATGGGCTGTGCAGGTGTCTATGAGTGCAAGTGTGCATTAGACTGGCAATGGGCTTTGGGCACAATAGAAGCAGAGATAGATTTGGTGAAAGAATGAGAGGACAAAGGCTGATAAAAATCAGGGAAAAAGACAAGCTGTTTGTTGGTAAGATACAAATACAAAAATGGAAATTAGTTTATTAGATAAGCCTTAGGGAAGACTCAAAATTATAACAGGACACATGAAAAATTACCATGAACCTGACAGAGACCTTTCTTGTGGCAGTCACTTCATACCTGCTCAGCGCTCTGGGACTGGCCACCTGCCAACTGACACTCTCATTGTCTTTGCTGCCTGATGTTGACTATGAACTAACACCCTTCATTTTTTGAACCTTGTTTATTAGAAAGCCTTTCTGACATGTCACCAACACTCATTGGGGCAAGCCTGACTCCACTGGAAAAACACGGGATGGCTGAATGAAATGAGATTCACGCTGGTTGGGTTCAACTGTGGATTTCCTAAATATTTGGGAAGACGGACAGGTGGGCCTTGGAGTTCAGATGATACAATTGTTGCAAATTCAAGATTGGTTTAAATTTGTCTTAAAATTAATATCAGTGATATCTGTTATGTATATTGAACAAAGTTTGTTTTGATTTCTGTTGGATGGAAGTCATCACCCAAGGGCTATGTTTGGCCATATTTTGCAACAAAAAATACTTTGCTGAGTACCTCATGTTATCTAATTCATCATTTAATTTCAGCATCTCTAACATGCACCTGTATTCACATACATACATATGCATACTTGCCCTGCAGCACACTGTGAAATAAGTGTCTAAGCTTTCTCCCTAGTACCCACTTCACTGTGCATGAATATGCAGTGTAGGCGCTATGGCAAGGCTTGGGGTCTCCTGCCTAGGCCTTTTCCAGCAGCATGAGTGGTGCCGCTGTGCTGGGCCTCTGAGCCCTGAGAGGTGGGGGCTGGTCTGGTGGGATCTGGGGTTGCCTGCCTAGGCCCCAGGCAGCTCAGGCACTTGGTGTGGGCTAAGGCCATGGGCCGCCTGGCAGCACCCTCTGAGTCTAAAGGTGCTGCACTCACAGGTGATTTGGGTTCTGGCCCAAGTAGGGGCATGAAGGGACTTGAGGGCTCCCCTCCAGGCAAGGAATGATTTCTGAGGGACTTTCATGGGCAGGTCGCTGTGCCTGCAAATCAGTCTCCTCAATGGTTTAGACTAAGTAAAGGATCGCACACCCAGATGCAAAACAAAGTTATGGGCCAGAGGCCAAGAGGCACTGGCGGGTCCTTGGGCCTTATTAGTCATGCCAAATAGGTTCTACATCACTGTCCTCTTCCTCCTTTCCCACTCCCCGATCAGCATTATGTACTGGTTGAGGGGAGGCAGCCTAGGCCTGCACCCGCCAGATGCCAAGGCGCACTGGTGAGTCCTTGGGTGTGTCAAACAGGGTCTCCATTCTCCCAGCAGCATGCAGTGGTGGACTGAGGTAGGGAAGGCAGCCTAGGCCCATGATCGTGGACTTTCACCCTGCCAGATGCTGAGATGTACTGGTGGAACCTCGGGTCCCACTAGGCAAGCTCTATGTGCTTGGACATACAGATCTGTAAGACATCTGGCAGAACAAATTGGACAACAACCCCAGTCAAATGATAATAGCAAATATCTAGGAGAACGGAGACTCTAAGGCCTACTATGTCAGCCAGTGGACCTTAAGATTTGAAGACCCTTCAAATAGCCCAGCTCTTTGAGGTCATTGACCAACTTAAGTGCTCCAAGGATTACTTGAAGCCATGGCTTCAAGTATTGTTCACTTTATTGTTACTTAAAGTGTTTGCAATACATTGCACTCTCTCTACTTGAACTGAAACATAATACTATTATGTAAACAATGATGTACATAAACTTGTGTGTTTGTAGAAATCTGAGTAGATAATTACACATCAGAAGCAATTTTTTTGGCTTGTTTTTAGGGATACACTGCTCATTCTACCAGGAAACACTGTCTATCCACCCCCCTGCCAACCTTTTCTTGGAATAGATTTTTGTGGTGGACGCTTTTTGTCATCCTTGACTTTCTGCTGTCACCTTGTTTTCGAGTAATACAGTTGTAAGCAGGTCCTTGGCTACCCTGAATAAAGTCCGGGCTAGCAGCTTCCCCTACAGCTCAGTTCAGTCACGTGCAATGTTCTGGCCACTGAAAAGGAAGCCTGTTAGAGCAGCTCCTGGGCCCTCGACAGGGGACATGGCTTTCACATTCTCTTTGCCTTTTCTCTTACTCTCCTCAGTCCTCCTGAAGCTACCATGCACCATGAGGGTGAGGTCACACCACATGAACAAAGCCATGCTTTCTCAGAATTGTCTGGAGCCACTTTCACATCCCTCTACTCATTTAATGAAAGAAAAAAAAATTCTTGTGTGCTAGTTTGCTTAAGTTTTCATACTTTGGGGTCAATCTGCTCTTTGCACAGAAACATCAGATTATTAAATACAATTTGCATTAAAACGAATTGCCAAGTTCCCATGATATAATGTTCATCCAATGACTGCATGGATATACAAAAAGGAAATATACGAAAGGAGGTGTTACCTCTATTCATGAGCAACACAGAATTCACAATATACGTGTAGGAGAGTTAGGTCAATCATATGGAGACAGAACAGGGAAAGGAAATCTGTGCCAAGTCTACATACTACATAGAGTTAGGGAAAGCCATCAGCTTAAATAAATCCTCAAAGATCAAATGTGCTTAGTTGTTTGACCTTGACGGTTAAAAATAAGGTAACCTAGATGCATGGCTTGTTGGAAAAAAGCTTAGAGGAAGGGAATATGGAAGAGACATTGACAAGTGGACCAGGCTCACAGCCACCCAATTCATTGTCCATGGAACTTACTCAGCCTGTCTCACCTCTTACTGAACCTCTGACCTCCTGTACAGTCCCCCACAAGGAAAGCCTTGAGCAACTGAACTCTTCAGCCCTACAGCAAAAATAACCTCCAGCTGCTCCAGCAGGACCAGAGGCCCTGCACTCAGAGTTCAGAGAGCAAAAGGCAGCCCACTCAACCAAGCACCTGATGCCTGGAGATTCCTCTTCCTTTGCGGGGTACAGCAGCTGCAGTGAGACGAAGGGGACCAAGATAATACTTGGTAAGCACACAGGAATTGCAGCAGAGGAGGTAGCCATTCCTGGATGTCCTGCTGCACTAGCGGGCTGTGCAAGTGACACAGCCTCTGAGCTATAAAAGACACGGAAAGCCCCCACCTCTGGAGCACTGGAGGTGACATGGGAGCAGCCTCCTGTCACCCCCAGCGTCAACCTCAACAAGGGACAGCTGCTGCGACCTGAATAGGATGACAAGAAACAGAGTTGAAACTGAAGAAGCAGGAATGGGAGCCCAGAAATGCCAAGGAAATGTGGGAAAGCCACAGGGTCCCAAAGGAGAATGGAGTGGGACAGAAAAGGACTGAGCAATTGTCCGGCTAATCCAGGCAAAATACAGGTGTTTAAAGTTCTGAGCTATTTGAAGGTGACGGGAGTCTATTTGGAGGCATCCTTTTGAGTCTGTGCTTCCTCATTTTCTTAACAGGGCTCAGACATTCTCCTCTCTAAGCCATGGACCACAAGCACATTCCAGTGATTCTTTCTCACGTGGGAGATGCGGAGTTTCAGTTCTTAACCCCCCTCATGCTACAAACAGAGATACTTCCTGCGGAGCCAACCCTGGATGTGTCTCAAGCTGATAGACACATGCTCAACGATGGGCTCACTGTCTCTGTGCAGGGGACCACAGTGCCTCTGTACGGCAAGCAGCGGCATAATCAAAAGCAAATAGAGGAAGATACAAGGGCATGCACCCAGCAAGGTACTGGCCAAGGGCCTGCCTCGGGAGCCTGCATCAGCATCATAAGCCCTGCAGAACTGCACCATCACCAAGAGCAGAGCTGGAGGGCGTAGAGGTTTGGCTGGTGTTGGGGCTGCTAGATGCTGTTAGTCTTGACTTACACAGCCTTTTGGAGTTGTTAACGAGAAGACCTGAAGATGCACTGTCCTCTTTTGCTTTAACCAGACCACTTAAGAAAAACATTCTCTTAGATTCTCTCCCACAAACATATTGAAGGGCTTGCTCATTCAGCAACGTTAGATCATTTGCCATGATTGGGTCAGCTCTAGATTATCTAGATTATTCAGGGAGACCCTCCGTGTAGCCAAAAGCATTCCAAAGGAGGGAGGCCAAGGGAGATTTGATTTACAGAAGATTCTGTGGCCAGGAAGGAGGAGAGAAGAGACAATGCGATGTGGCAAGGACTTGGATAGCCTCTAGAAGATGGAAAAGGTAAAGCAATGGAGTTCTCCCTGGGGCCTGAGCTGTCAGAGAGCAATTTCAGCCTTTTGGCCCATGTGAGATTTCTGGGCTCTTGAATGGTAAGAGATAAAGCTGTGTTGTCCCAAACCACTAGGCTGGTGGTCATTTGTCATAAAGCCATAGAAAATGAATGGACCCTGTGAAGACATACAAACACGTGGACCCTCCCACAGCAAAAGAATTTGACGTGAGGGTGGAGTCTAGGAGTCCGTGGTGTCCTCCAGGTGCTGCCAGGCTGTGGACATCTGAGGCAAGAGGGGGCTACCATTCAAGTCCAAGAGCACAAGGAGAATAACACAGGCACTCCCCAAACACAGACCAGCACCCCGGGCTTGGGTGACTACGCAGCAACTTCAGGTGGCAAAGAAGCAAGCATCAGCAAACATCCAACTCTGCAGCTCCACCTCTTTCCTACTGCAAGGAGGAAGGGTGGAGAAGCCCTGGGGAGCTCCTCAGGCTGCTTCCTGGGCCTGCCAGGGTCTGTCCAGGAGGCACTTGTGGAGAGCGCAGGTAGGGCTGATCGGGAATCTCCCTCAGGAGAAACAGTGGAAGCTGTGACTCCAAGGGTCATGTCCAAGGGAGTTCTGATACAACCGGAAGGCAAGAGGAACAGAAGCAAGGCTGTCCTAGAAAGGAAGAGGAAGGATGCAGAGGGCCTCATGTGGAGGTGGCTCAGAGCTGTGTGTGTGTGTGTGTGTGTGTGTGCGCGCGCACGCGCGCATCCTCTTCAGAGACTCCAAAGAGAAAGATGACTAAGAAGCAACGACAGATTAGAGATTGTCAGTGACCTTTTGATGACCCCAAAGAGGCGCTGAGCAGACAGCAGATTGCTGATCTTCTGGGAGGCTGACTGGGGCACTGTGGGCCCACAGGGAGGGGCTGCTTTCTCCAGCTCTAGCGACGGAAGCCAACTGAGAAACTAAGAGATGGCCTAGCCAACTCAGCAGGGACAACTTGGCAGAAGGCTCTTTGCAATCGGACAGACAGAACGGACCATCCCTAACTCCTCCACTGCCTCTTCTACCCGGGGCAGACTGGTTCACCTATACAGATCCAGTTGCCTCATTTATAAAACAGGCATGACAGTTCCGATCCAAACGGTTACGAGGGTTAAAGGAAATACAACAGGTAAATTGACCATGTTGCTGCAAGTTCCCAAAATGGATGGATGGATGGGTAGACAAAAAGAAGCATGGATCATGCAAAGATTGAGGAGAGCTCTGGAATCCCACTTTCTTGTAAGATGATCTGCCAGGTAAAATACAGTACAAAATATCAGTTCAATTTTTACTTCAAAATATAAATAATGTTTAGACTAAATATGTTCCAAAGATTGTATGGGTCAAATTTATATGAAAATTTTTGCCTGTTTCCTTGGCTTCCTATTGCTCTTGTAGTGAGTTATCACACCCTCAATGGCTTAAAATTCTCCCTAAGTTATGTAAGGACTGTGTAGTACAGCGGTCTGACATGAACCTCAGCATCCAGAGGTCAGTGGGGCTACATTCCTACCTAGACGGGCTAAGGAACCCTTCTTTTCCAGCTCTGAAGGTCACTCCCACTCCCAGTTCTGTGGCTTCTTCCTCCATTTTCAAAGCCAGCAATGTCAATGTCCTTCTTCCTGTGACACGTCTTTCCGATTGCAGTTGGCACAAGTGTTCTACTTGGAAAGATTTGTGTGATTACACTGGTCCCACCTGGATAAACTAGGCTACTAGTCCCATTTCAAAGTCCACGCCTTTTATTCCGTCTGATAATCCACGTTGCCAAGTCTGAGATGCCATGTCAAGGATAACCCCTGCCCCTGAAACTCCGCCATGCCCTTCATTACTTCATTCAACTCTATCTCCTCCCTATACATCTTCCTCTATGCTGTGCCGTGTGTTCCACAATTTTTAGGGTGAGTTTTACCTCTTTATACGCTCTCTCTGTCTCTCTCTTTCTCTCACTCACACACGGAGAAAGTGACAGAGGGAGAGACAGAGCGGGTTTTTTTTGACTTTTCATGAAGTCATTAATCTAGATGAGATTTAGATTTACATAATAAGACTCAGAAAGGAAACACAGCAACTATTCTAGGTATTTCAGGCAGGAAAAGAATTTAATTCAAGGAATTCGATGCACACAAAACTCCTGGAAGTGCTGTGCAAAGTCAGGGAAGGGAAGGCCAGGGAAAGCCACGAGCATTCAAGTTTGTTGCCAGCTTTCAGAGACAGGAAGTCTGAGAGACTGCAGGGAACTGCTGATGATCCTATCTGCTTCTAGCACTGGCCTGGATGATGCAAAGGCAAATGTCTGGGAGTCGCTACCTCTCATCTCTCTGGTGAAACCCACACCCCTTCTGTGGAAGAGCTGTCTAAGCCTCCTGCTAGCACAGCTGGGGCTCTGCCTATCACTAGGGACTCTGTAGGGCAGGATGATGGGAAATGTAGTTTCCAGATTTCCAGTCCTTCACCAAAACAGGGATTAGCATGACAGACAAGCCCACACAGAGGAGCAAAGCCGAAGCAAGCAAGAATCCCAAAGGCTTCAAAGGAGGAAATGTGTGCCAGACAAAGAACAGAAATGATCATCAATTCATGGTCTGGTTATTGTAAAATATCCACATCCCCAAATGTTGTATACTCATCTGCATTTTTCTCTTCAAACAGTATTTTGTCAATTTTTCATAGCTGTCTCATAGTCTTCTGAGCTTAGTTTGGCCCTAGGATTATTTCACTATGTCCCTTGCCCATCAGAATTTTGTTTTATCCTAAGACAGCAATGTGTACAAAGATGTATCTAAATTAATATGTTTGTTCCCAGAGCTCTTTCTTGAACTAAAGATATGACTGTTGAATTACCTTTTGCTGTGCAATACACTGGCCTCTTCAGGGCAGGGGCTTAGGATAGTAATTCACTCTCCCTCGTGATCTGTGGGTGAGACATTCAGGCAGAGTTCAGCAATTCCACTGCCCAGCCCAGGTGTTGATTACGTTACTAATGCAGCCTCCACTAAGGGAGTGTGTGTGTGTGTGTGTGTGTGTGTGTGTGTGTGTGTTTGTGTGAGAGAGAGAGAGAGAGAGAGCGAGAGAGGGAGAGGGAGGGAGGGAGAGAGGGAGAGAGGAGTGTGATGGAAAAAGGCAAGACCCAAAGGGGAGTTGCTTTCACCCCTAAGGCATTTGAATGAACTCTGTTATGACTGAGAAATGTTGGGTTAGAATCCATTAACCAAACTGAGAAAGACCCTTAACACTACTAGGAACACTTCAATAATTCAAAATTATCACTTTTTTGGCCCATTAGTGTCAGGAATCTAGATGAAGTTCATCGGCATATGTATTACCTTTTAATTTCATTTTTCAAGGAGAAGACTTGGTGGGGGCACTAAGTTGCTGTTTGGGGCAATGCCTGGTTTAAGTCCTGGTGTGGCATCCAGTCCAAGTGGGTGCCACACTGGCTATTCTGTTTCCGAGCCAGCTTCCTGCTAACGCACAGCCTAGAAGCAGATAAAGACCAGGTCCACAGGTTCCCTCCATCCAGGTGGGGTGCCAAGGTGGAATTCTAGGATCCCAACTTTGCCTGGCTCAGCTCTGGCTATTGCAGGAAAAACCAGCAGATGAGATATCTTGCTCTGTCTGTTTCAAGTAAAATAAAAATAAATAAATGCATTTTAAATTCTGTTTCTCCAAATACCTGTTGACTTTCTCTCCAATCAGTTGGTAAGCATCCTAAAGTGGATCTGCCATTTGGAGAAGCGTAGAGTTATCCCTAAGACAGAATTAACTCTTTTCATAGCTGCGTCCTGGTCTGTTCTTCTGTCTTGACACAGTTCAGGAGGAATGTAGCTTATGAAAAACTACACATGGGTTTCAGCATTTCTTTGCTCCCCAAATAGCTTGTCTTTTAATTTCCTTTTTGTCAACTTTTGAAGTACCTGGTACAATGAGCACAGTTTTAGGTATTTTAGACTTTCTTTTCTTTTTAAAGATTTATTTTATTTTAAAAATTTTTATTTCAAAGGAAGAGTTGGAAAGTAAGAGACACAGAGAGAGGCCTTGGGCCTGCTGGTTCACTCCTCAATGGCTGCAATGGATGGAGTTGAACCAATCTGAAGCTTCTGGAATGCCCAGGTGAGTGCAGGAGTCCAAAGAAGGAAAGGTCGCCCCCCACTGCTTTCCCAGGCATGTTAGCAGGGAGCTGGATTGGAAGTGGAGCGGCCAGGACTCCAAGCAGTACCTACAGGGGATACTGGCATAGCAGGCAGAGGATTAGTCTATTCTGCCATGGTACCAACCCCTATTTTAGATTTTTCAATGTGAACTCACACACCAGTCCCACCAAAGTTCAAAACCAGACCTTGCTTCTTATGTGATGAAATCAAAGTTGAATTCACATCAGTTCAGAAAATTTCTGAACCATTGGAAAGGAGATGATTTAGAAAACTTAAGTATCTGGAACCTTCCAATGCAAAATGGATACAGTTGATCTTGTTTAAATAATAAACACCAGCAGCTCATTGTTTGGATTTTTTCACAAAATCACAGCATTGCTGAGGGTTTTTCTTTTTTTTAAAAAAATACATTTCATACTCTGAATATTAATGGATCCTCCCAGGGGCTCAACAAAACAAAACAGGAAAAACTTTGATGTGAATCTCAGAGAAAACTAATCAGCAGGATTTTTAACTGAGTTTTGAAGTGGAGTGTCTCCCATGAAAATACCAGTAAACTGTGCAGAATTGAGCTTGGACCTGTGCCTTTATTGCAGTACTTCATTACGATACATGAGAACATCTGAATATTTTCAAATTCACGTTCCAATTTGTTCAGGTTTCTTTGTTGCACATTAAACCTGAAGCAGTCCAGAGAGCTGGTAGCAAGGATTTTACCATTTCCATTTCCAGTCAAGGACACAGCCAAGCTGGGAAGATGCAGCTGCCCCTGTGGAGGGCGCCCCGGCCAGCTCCGGAGCCCGTGCGGGCCACAGCTGTTCTCCCAGATCACGGATGTTTGGACCTTGGGCTGGGAGATTGCCTCAGCTAGCACAGCATGGAGTAGTCAGACATGGTGAAAGGAGTGTCTGGTTTTGTGATTATGAGTTTCCCGCAAATCTCAGGTGCAGCAGCAGCTTGTAAGTGCAGCAGGGTTGGGATCCAGCTATTTGGAAATGTGTTTTAGTTTCAAGGGACGTCTCCCTGCCGTCATCCAGTCCTCTCTACTACCCTATCAAGCTAGAATGTGATGAGCATAGCAAAGCAACAGCCTTCTCAGGAAAGATAATCCACATTTTAAACAACTGTGAACGGGGCGCTACTAATTGGAGGACTTGGTTTCCAGTCCTCATTATGCCTTAAAATGGGGATAATAATAGTTGGCCCCTCCATGCAGGGCTGTCAGAGGAACTGAATGCAACACAGTATGAAGCCTTTTTAGGTATCACCCGGGCTATCTCTGCACTTGAACTTCACAGAAGTCTTTCGAACCAGGTCAGAGAGAGAGAGAGAGAGAGCTAACTGGATAAATGAAGAAGACAGAGCAGTCAAGGGTAAGATGAGAGTACAGCAAACACAGAAGCAGTTGAAGTGGGATGGTGTACCATTGCTTTGTATTTCAGTTTCTTGTCATGTGCTAAGACAGGAAACTTCAGTACTGACACACATAGGGTGGATTTTCTTCAAACAGCAAGAAAGCAAAGACACATACAGATCAGCATGACTTGCCCCACGCAGACAGGAACAGCAGTCCCAAAAGAAAAGGGTGGGGGAGGGGAAGCAGAGAGTGTGCACCTTGCACGTCCTCCAGCCCCTAGTCCTTGGACCATCCTTTGCTGCTTTCCCACATGCATTAGCAGAAAGCTGGATTAGAAATGGAGCAGCTGGGGCAGAAACTGATGCTCCCACCTGGGATGCTGTGGCTACAGGCAATGGCTTAATGGTAAAAGGGTGGGAACCCAGGGAAATAGCAGACTTGAGATGGAAAAATGGACCAATTATTGCTATCGTGAACTGTGAAGCAAGTAATGTTTAATCAACAGCTCGACAGTGGTACATATGTGCGTGTATGTGTGTGTGTACTCATGTATACACAAAAAGGCTCCCAAAAGTTCATGGACTATCATATGATATTTCCATTTCATTTTCTGTGAATTCCTGAAGCCCCATCATATAATAAAAAATTCAACATCTGTTATTCCTCTGTTGGGGGATACAGTTATGCGCAAAGGAACTCCAGCATTAAGTCCCTTGTTCAGCGTTACAAAGCCAATAACAAAATTAAAGTTAGGTGTTAACAGCACAAGCTTGGTTTACTGGCCAGAGGAGAGAAGCAGGAGGGTGGCTGACACGTGAACTTGTCACCCTGCTGGGGGCTGGGGAGACCTGGACACAGCACCATGGGAGCAAGGGGAGGCACACTCATGGACAATGTACTTCTCAGAGTCAGGGAGCCGCTTTCTTTTTGTGCTGTTCTGGTCTCCTGTGGTTTTCGTGCTCATTGGGAGTGTCACTGGGCATGCAAATTAGATTACAATAAACCAACATGGCTCCTGAAGGTTGCTCAGGAAGCCATACTGTCTCTAGCTGGCCCTGAGTGGTTAGTCTGAGAGGTAACCATGGACTGTAAGGTGACCTGGTCCCAGAGGAAAGCCCTGTTAGGGTAGCAACACAACCCTTGGGGAGATGGACAGGCATTGCCCTGGGTAACAAGAACATGTCTGTTCCTATAAGTCTTTAGGCCTACAGACTCTCTTGTTTGAGGAATACAATTAGCTGAATTGCCCCACTTTTGATCCAAACTCATTTATTGTAGTAATTGTAGATGTCTACTGCTAAGAGGCATGCTGGCAGTCTTCAGACAGATGAATTTCCAAGCCTTTTTTCCTTTAGGCCTCAGTTTGCTCATCTGATGACATGGGTACAGTACCAGTACCACCTTCCAAGGAAGCAGGGAAGAACATAAGCCAAGGAACACTCAGGGAGGGTTCTAGAAACACTCCATGGGATGTATCGAGGTTGAGACAGGCATCTGTCTGTCTTTGGAGCAGAACTAGCTTGATTTCCTGTGCACCACGTGGAAAAGCCAATGCCTTGCTAAGCTCATGGTGGTAATATAACTGATGCGTCCGCAAGGATGCAGAATGCCTGGCTCATGCCAACCCATCTTTGCACTGGGCAGTGCAGCCTGCCGACCACCAAGACAGGCTGTAAAATGTGACAGGTGTAGGTGCGGTGGGTGCTGGCACCCCGGACAGCCAGCATACTGAGCACACACGCGGGGTCCCAGGCAGAGGGCAGGGGTAAGCACCAAGCACCGGGGAGGTACAGGGTGCCTGGCTCTGAGTCACACAGGAAGTTTGGGGGGCCCTGACCAAATCTGAAAGGAGCCAGTCTCCGGCATCAGGGAAGCCCTTTACCAGAAGCAAGCCCGGAAAGAAAAGAGCGTATGTGGCTGCTGTGGTTGTTCACCCTCAGTAAGACTGAGAGGAGCGCTCACCTGAGCGCAGCAGTTCTAAGGAGTTAACCCCTGCCTGGGTCCAGCCTCCTCCTCCAGCCCCAGTTACCGGTAACTATGGGGCTAACATCTCCTGAGCGGGCCTGACCCTGCCATGGGCGGATTGCCACCTGCTGAAGAATGGCAGCTGGAAGGGCCCCTTGCTGCAGAGACTGGAGCCCAGGCACCAAGCATGAGTCAGCTAAGAGCAGGAGGCAAGAATCCACTGTTGATGGGACCATTGTTTCTGACTGCCGGAAATGCGTCCTGCATTTTGCCATGGCCCTGTTTCCTGAACACTTCCCCTTTGCCAAACTCAGTGATGAGCACTGGGTGATGTCTTGGTTTGTTCTTACAACAGTCCACAGAGACTGGCACTGTCTCTGTTTACACTTGGGGACGTTTAAACACAGAGGCGTTTCCTGCCACCAACCGCACAGCAGTCTGCCCTGCATTCAGAAGTTGTCTTCAAACCTTGCTTCCTCGTTGGGTGATCTTGTCTAGACCCAGAGGCTGCTGCTGCTGATTTTGACGAACAATGGTCTCAGACAGTTGCCCCACGTTCTCAGGACTTGTCAAGCAGCTAATTCCATCACCTGAATGAATGAAGAGTGACTCTATGTTTGCGGGGTTTGGGGAGAGGTTCGTTGTACCTCTCCACGGCAAGGCGGCACAGGCCTGGCATCTGGCATCGGTGTCCAGTGGCTGGGCTGCAGGTGCACATGGGAGATCTCCCCAGCTGGCTGCACAGAACACAGAACCCTGATGAGGAACCTGAACTTGCCACTACCCTGTGCTCTCAATGTCCTGAGTGTGCTGGGCCCTACTGCTATAGAGGCATTTATATGGGACTCTGCAGGTAGTGATGGATGGTATGACCTGCCTCTCCAGAAGTTCTCACACATCAGGAAGCTGACACGTTCCCCAGGTGACTGATGGCAGTGCTTCTTAGGACTATTCTTCCTGAAACATCATTTGAGGTTTCCCTGCCGGTGGCAGTGTAGGGACTGTCCTTCCAGCTTCATAAGACGAGGAAAGCTGGCACTGACAGTCCCTTACCGAGTGGACGCTCACAACCCCCATGTCTTGGCTGATCCCTGGTATTTTAAAGATAACCTTCCATTGGAGAAGGATCTGGAAATGCATGAAGAGCCCCAGGGAAAGGCTCTTAGAATGTAGGGAACACCTGTATGGACCTGAATTGTCTGAAGAGAAACCATAGAAAGAATACAGAGTTTGAGTATATTGGCTTATGAATTTTGGGCTGAATGGGTCTGCAGAACTGAAAATATCCATATATAAAACCCGAAATTTGGAAAAAGAAGATTGGATTTGTGTGGCAGAGGGCAGCTTCCACCTCCAAGTGTGGGAATGGCAGCTTCTTCCAGATTGACAGTAAGATGTTGCCTGTCATGTCCCACCCAGCCTTCCTCCTGAAAAAGAGGCACGTGGGTCTGCAGTTCTGATTTGAGAAGCAACAGCAAAAAAAGTAGCCCAGAAATGTCTCTGCTAGGTGACAGACAATTCAAAACTTCTGTGACTCTTTTTTGGCTATGGAAGCCCCAGGAACCAGAATGTTACCAACACCTTCCTCCCTTTGTGATCTGCCATCTTGGTAAGGCTTGCTTACATATCTCAGCAGCCAGCTGGGAGGTCCAAGGAAGAAAGGAGACAACACACAGGTAATGGGATGGGGGGATGGGTGGAGCTGATGAGTTAAGAAAGCAGCCGAAGGGGAGTGGGCATGGCTAACACACACCAAAACCTGTATCGCCCCATTCTTAGGATGAGAGCTAGAACTGGTATGCCCTCCCTGCCAAAAACTGTGAGCAGGGCCCCAAGCATGCCTTGTTGCTTAGAGTCAACCTTCCATAACTCAGAGTCTCACTTGCTGCCCACTTCCTGTATGATGGCTGCTCCTGCTTTTGAAGGAATAGAGGCCCGTGTATGTATGAGACATGCTGGGTCCCCTAACTATCAATCTTTTACCCTTTAGAGAGTCCCTGGGCCATTTCCCAGCTTCAGGCAGCTTGGACAATTGCTAGAACCACACGGAGAAAAAGCACCTGTCTAGGTATCTCTTCCCCAGGGGGACAGAGCTCCCAGGGAGAGTTGAGGCTGTGGGCCATTGCTGTTGGCAACGGGCTATTTCCTTATCAGGTAAAAAAACATGCAATCTGCTTCATAGCTCCTTGTGCTTTACTCGGCAAGTCAGCAAGGCCGCAACAGGCAAATCTATGGAGGAAGAGTGAGTGCTCTTGACTTTCCTTCTGGCTCTGGAAACCAAACATGGACAGCCACGTTGGGCAAAGGGCAGTTGCTTTGAGCTTCAGTCCCTTCATGTAAAACCCACAGAAGGAAGGTGAGATTCTGCCACGATGTTGCTAGAGAGGTCATGGTGTACAAGGAAATGTGAGCGGGCTTTGAAGAGATGGACATGGATTTGGGTTCTAGTTTTGAGTCTTCATCCATGTCACTTCGCCAGGTGTTAACTGCATGCTCTTGGAGCAGTTACTTGAGCTCTTTCAACCCTAGTTGGAAGCATAATGCCCATCTGATGGAATTACTCTGAAGGCAGGGTATGTGGCATGTATTATAGTGCCTGCTGCAGGGCATCATGGACACTGTACAATATATAGAGTTTGGCTTATGCATGAAGCAGCCCGCATTATACATGTAATACAATTTTATCTGGCCAGAATAAGCATTTTAGTAGCCATATATGGACAGTAGGGAGCATTTCTGATGTGTTTCCAAAAAGTATACATCACACTTTCCTAGGATGTGCTCCAAATTTTATACAGGAAGCTTTGGGGGTATTTTGTTAAAATGTAGAGTCTGAGACTCTACCCCAAAGCTGCTAGGTTAAGTGAGGTGGGCCAATGTGTACTTTTTGAGTATTGCACACATCGAACTAAAGCTTGAGATACAGTGGGTGGTTGTTGGCAACTGAGTTCCAGCAGTCAGCAGTAGGAGGGAGGGCTCGTCTCTTCTGCCTCTCAGTCTCCAAGCCTCTAGAGGTGACATAACACGTGAATCAGGCAGCTCACAGCAATCTGTCCCCAGCACTTCACACTGGGGGCAAGATGAGGGCTGCCTTGAGTCAAGTCAAGTGTGAACTCCTTCTATCGGATGACTTCTGACTCCGAGCTGGCTGAGACCCTGGCCCTCAGGCCACGGGAATTGTAACCTCTGCTTCTGTTGAGGGATGGTGTTGCTGGGGAAAGCCACATTCTAGGATCTGGTCTCTCTGACAGACACTTCCACACAGAAGTATTCAGGGAGGGCATGGAGGAACAAAAGCCAGGAAGGAGAGCAGGCAGCCCCCGAGTGGCAAGCATACACATGAACAAGTGGCTGTATTAGGGGTTCATTCTCTACGAGACACCTGCTGGTATTGCTACTACTAGTAGAAACATCTTCTTTACAAACACTGGGCTGAAGTTCTTGCCCTAACCTTTTGGAATAGAAATACATATTTCAGGAGCAGATATACCCATTCTCAAAACCATGGGCTCTCTGGAGTTAACATGTGAGCCTATCTCAAGATGCAAACTGGCTCTTGGGATGAGAGCAGATGCTTTAGTGCTGCTTCCTCTGCTTCACTTGAAATTTTGTCCAGACTTAAGCTATTCATATGTATGTGCTCGGTTATGTGTGCCGAAAACTATTTGGTTGTACTTCCTTCCACAGTGCCTTGGAAGGATCCTGGTGTGTTAATGAGCCTTGTAACTCCCCCATGTTAGGAACAGCAGGTAGTTCTACCTATCACATCCCAAGTGGGAGTGGAAGGCTCCTTAAGCTATGAAGACAGTGTTAACTCTGCCCACTTCCTACAGCAACGGCAGCTCTCTGGGTACAGCTGAGGAGGATGCAGGAAGGGAGCTTGAACTTGGACCACACAGAGCAGTGAGGGCTGTGGGGGCAGAGAGGCATGAAGACCTTCCTCAGGCTGAACCTGTCCTTCTTTTCTTTACAGAGGGACTTTGTTGAGCTTCCGTGTGTCTCCACAGCAAGGCCTACTCCTATCTCTTCTCCAACAGCTGCCTCCTTTTCCATCTTCTTCACAGTGGGATAAACGAATCCCCGGAGGCAGGGAATAGGGAGAGTCATGAGGGCCAATGTGCTGTCCCTAGTGAGATGTATGCAGAGCTCCAGAGAGCAGGTGCATGCCAGCCGGCCACACTTCCCATCATGGAGCATGCATCCATACCTGCTAAGTCACTGGCTGCCTTCCCCTCAGGCCTCACTTCCTCCCAACACTTACCACGGTGAACAAGTGGACTTAACACATTGAGTAAAGCCACTGGATATTCTCAGGAATTTGAATCCCACCCCTGCCCAAGAAGTGTCAGTTTTGGGCAGAGGAAAGGGATAATGGTGGAAGTTGGCCTTTCCATACCACTCCCCTGCCGCTCTGGCCTCTTCCAATGGTTGTTAAGTGATGTTTCTGATTGGATCCTGTGGCAGATGGTGAGATGGGAAAATAGGTCAAATGCACTTCCACTGGTATCTTATAGTCTTGATCAAATATCCCAAGGTGCCTTCCATTTGAACTCAATGAGCAAATTTCCATGTCCCTTTGACATAACACAGACTCTGTAGTTCCCCATTGAGGGAAATTGGCAAGCTTTCTGCACAGTGGGGGGACTCCCCCAACTCCATCTGCAGTTAACATTTCCCTTTAAGGAGAAGAAAGTGAATCAGTTGTCCACATTCTCATGATCCCACCCACCACTTCCCATTGGGCACCCTATGCACCTGCCAGGCCAACCTCAGAGACCCTGCCTGACCACCACGGTGTTCCAGCTGCCTCCCATCTAGATGGGTCTCGCCTGAAGTCTCTCTCTGTTCCTAGGCTGTCTTTGACATACTGACCCATTTCACCCTTTCTGTCCAGAAGTGGCTGTTCCTCAGGGGCCTTGAGTCACTCAGTATCCATAACAATGCAGGCAAACCCCAAACACCAGCCTGCTCTCCAATCCTTCCAAGTCCTGGAGCAGGCTTTGAAGGGAAGTAAGCAAAACAGTTACCCCTGGGTTAACACCTGGTGTGAGGCAGCACAGCCTGAAATAGAACTCTACAAACCACTTCAAAGACACTGTGGAGCCAGGTCGGGAACAGAAAGACCATTTTGCTATAACCACTGCAGTACATTTCCTTCCAGCTCAGCAGTAAGCCCCAAGTGCACCAGCAGAATCCCCAGAGAAGCTCCCTTCCTGGGTTAGCACAAAGTAGACACTTGGTCCAGGCTCAATTTGATCCCTCTCCTTCATGGCCCCGGGTTTCTGTAGCTTTTAAATCAGCCATGGGCTGGATGTCTCCTGAAAGAATGCATTTGCCTTGATTCTCTGTACCACACACGAGCAAGCAGTAATTTCTGCACTGCCTGGAAACCAGTAACACAAACACTGATAAGGAAATGTTCAGTTGAAGCCAACTCTCCTACTAACCATGAAAAGGACTTGGATGCCCACCTCCAAGCGTCAATCATCTTGAAACCTGCGGCTGCCACACTTAGCTAATTTTTTTTCCCAAAGTAGAATCTCCATTGAGCTAAAAAATGTCTTTGGGCACATGATTTCTTTAAAATGTTCTACCGTTTTTGAATAAAAAATAGCTGAACTGTGGAAAAAAAGGAAGGTTAGGTGCATAGTTGGTTCTACAGCCAAGACTAAGTGTTTATATTTCTGGTTACTATTTTTGATCAAATGTTTTCCAATAATTATAGCCTACAGGAAACCACAGCAAAGCTTTTAACCAGAAGTTTACTCACTGTAAAGGATAATTAGTAAAATATAAATAGTGTTTAGGAATAGGAAAAGGAGTCTGTTGAAAGCTGTCGGGCTTGCAGATTTGAACCTCACTTCCACAGCTCTCTCTCCCCAGTGGCTACTAAACTTTCTGTTCCCCACTCAGCCAGGCATTTTACCCATGCCTCCCCTTCCTTCTTCCAACATTGCCCACTGGAAAAGATTTCAAAGTCATAGCCATTATGGTGCAGATGACTAAAAGGAGCTTCTTATGTGTCAAAAATTCATTTATTTTAACACACTTGGATAATGCTTTTATCTCAAGAAAAAAAAGCTCTAATTGGAACTTTCAGCATCCAAAGCATGAGTGAGGAGGGAATGGTTTTGTCAGAAATGGTGATGGTAATGGGTGAGTGTCCTACCAGCTCAAGTGAGAAATATATTGTTGAATACGAAATACAGCTAAATGCAAAGCGAGTATACTGCCTTATAAAAATGCTGCCTTCGGGATTTCAGAGGCTTCTCCAAACGGAGTCAACACAGAGCATACAATTTGAGAAAGTGAGCAAGAATGCTCACTTAGAACACACACACACACACACACACACACACACACACACACACACACATTTAGAGAGCTCATGAGTTTCCCAGTATGGAGAAAGAAGAGAGATGGGACAGAGCAAGTGCCCTGAGGTTTGTGGAGGACTTAGAGGATGTGGGACCCACAGGACCATAGGACTCAAGGGCACTCAGGAATGCCAGGTAATTGGGGACCAAGACATCCTGAGAAAGGCCGCCATGTTAGGTTCTTCCTTGAAGATCATCTCAGAAGCAGTGGTTCTCATGATGATGACCTGTCATCTACAGGCTCGGGAGGATCAGCCTATGCTGCCTCTCTCATCTCCCCCACCTCCTGCTCCGCTCCAGCTCTGCTGCTCCAGCTGAGAGAGGCTCTTCCTCCTCCTAGGTGTCCCCAACTCTTCCTGGTAACTCTCCCTGATCCTTCAGATCTCAGCACAACAGCAACACCTCTGATAAACCACCTCAACTTCTCAGACTACAAAAGGTTTCCTTCTCTCACAGCCTGAAAGACCACTGCTTCCAGTTGGGCATGTTGTACCCATACTACAATGAGCCCTCATTGCACTGTACACCCCCCAGAGATGAAACCATGCGTCACTGGTTTCCTAAGGTCTCACACAGCAGGTGCTCAGTAGTGTTACTGAAGGGCCTGACAACACCAGCATCTCATTGTGGAGAGCCAATTGTAGTCCCTGATGCTCTGCTTCTGATCCAGCTCCTTGCTAATGTGCCTGAGAAGGCAGAGGACCACGGCTCAAGGACTTGGGTCTCCACCAAATAAATAAAATAAATTAAATAAATCCTTTGAAAAATAAGGTCCCTTGATTATGTGAATGAATGAACTATTCTCATCAAGGCATCCTGGGAGCATCAACAAGCTGTTGGCCCTGAGCAGTTGGCTTCTTCCCTCTACCCCCGTTTCCTTGTGCCTTACGTGGCATTAGCACAACCACTTATTTTGGGGATTGGTTTGAGGATTAAATGAAATAATTCATGCAAATCACTGAGTATATCTGTAGCACACAAAACACTCAGTAATGTTGATTGGTATTGCTGTTATGACCCACTTCTTCGCACCGGCTTTCTCATCTCTAGACTCTTGGTTCTGGAGGTTCTCTTGACTTTAAATATCCTAAAAGGCCTTTGCCCTCTGGGTTTGTCGATCTGACAGCTTTCACAATCAATATATTAATTTTTTTTCTTCCGCTTCAAAAATTTTACAGGAATCAGCAATTATTTATCAACTTGTAATAATGTACCTGAATTTGAGGAATGGCAATGATTATTTTATGCACTTGCATTTAATATACCAAAGAATTCATTCTTATAAAATTCTGGGAAGCGAAAGAGAGAGTAACTTGGCAGGATAAAGCTCCCTTGTATTTGCAATCCTAAACAGAGATGTGTTTTCTCTCTCCTTACAAGTTTCTTTGATTTGAAAGACACACACACACACACACACACACACACACACACACGAGAGGCAAAGAAAGGGAGAGCTCTTTCATCCCCATCCATTCCCCAAGTGCCTGCAATAGGCAGAGCTGAGCCAAAACAAAGTCAGGAGCCATCTGAATCTGCTGCACGGGTGGCAGGGAACCAAATGCTCGAGCCATCACCTGCTTCCCCACAGAATGCACATTACTAAGAAGCGGGGGTAGAAGCAGAGACAGGACTTGAACCCAAGCATTCCAAAACAGGATACGTGGGCCCAGCAGCGTGGCCTAGCGGCTAAAGTCCTCGCCTTGAAAGCCCCGGAATCCCATATGGGCGCCGGTTCTAGTCCCGGCAGCTCCACTTCCCATCCAGCTCCCTGCTTGCGGCCTGGGAAGGCAGTCGAGGACGGCCCAATGCATTGGGACCCTGCACCCGCATGGGAGACCTGGAACAGGTTCCTGGTTCCCAGCACCGGATTGGCGCGCATCTGCCCGTTGCGGCTCACTTGGGGAGTGAATCATTGGATGGAATATCTTCCTCTCTGTCTCTCCTCCTCTGTGTATATCTGGCTGTAATAAAATGAATAAATCTTTAAAAAAAAAAAACCAAAACAGGATACGTGTCTCTTAAGCAGTGGCTACACCTCTTATTTCACAATGCTTTCCTATTTTTTCTTTTAGATGATCTAACAAGAGAGTCGAAAATATGTATTTATTCAGAGATTAACACACACACACACACACACACAGTAAGCTATTCATATTGTACAAACTAAAATAATAGAGAAACTTTTGCTTCACTTTGTGACCTGAGAACTTCATAGATTTACTCTACATGAAGTGACATGTAGTATCTAGGCATGGATACGTTATGCACATCCTTTTACTTTGCAACTGTTCTCCTCTGTGGTCTTACCTGTCCATCGTACTAATAAGAAAGTGGAAGCTCATAAACGAAGCTGATGACCTAAATGCTACTCAGCTGATCAGTTCCAAAGACAGTGCCAAGTAGGGCCAGTGGTTTGAGCCTCACGATTGGCCACTCCACTCTGCCTCCCTGCCAACTCCTGCAAATGTGAGCTCTGCTTCATATTTGTTTCCCATAAGTACATCCTTATTGATAATGTCAATAAAGTAAATTTCATCACCACTTGGAAGGATTGTGTCTTAGTCCCGGCAGTGTTTTGCTTCCAGAAGCCCAGAACAATACCCTATAGTTCACAGGGCCTTTCATGTATAACTGGGACCTTTGCTATTTGGATCACATTTCCTGCTTTGCAAATAGAATATCTTGATGCAAGTAATTGTCTCTGTAATGGAGATCACTGCAATGGTAAACATCTATTATCTAAAACCCCCGTGCTTTTCCGGTACTTTCTTTTAGGTTAACCTGCATGGTCTGAACATGTTTCAATGATATGTGAAGCCAGAAGGAGACAGTGATCAAGGAAAAACAATATTAAAACCAATGACCAATGTTTGCATAAATCTTAGTAGTTCACTATCTAGAAAGTTATTATACTCTTAGCTGCTCAGTTAAATAGGTAGTAGGACAGTTCTTACTTTTCCCATTTTCTAGATGAAGGGAATGTGGCCTGTTGAGACTGCTTTATTTAAAATCCTATCTTAGAGTTATAATATCACACAGTTCCAGAACACGTCATTGGTGCTATGATTATCAATGCCATTCTCCAAAACTAGTCAGCCATTTGTCTGAACAGCTAGCCACATGACCCATTTGAATAGATCCCATCTGCCAACATTCACTCAAAATATATACCTATTATTTTTCAGGCATACTTTGGATGATTTGTTTTAAACACAATTGTACATTAGTAAAAATCCACAAGCATAATGAATACTCTATCAGCTTCTAACCGAGAAAGCGAACTCAGAACAGGCCTTGTTATGTTGTCAAGACGAAACAATGTCTGGGAAAGTTCCATGACTGTTCCACAAACAAAACTAAGGAAATGGGAGAAGAAAGAAGAAAAGTAAAAAATACCATATGTGTTGCGAGGCGAGAGCTCTGGCAGGAAATTCCAAGTGAGGGCTCTTACTGGAGGCCTAGCACTTGACCCTGAGGTCATGGAGCCTCTGCAGGCCACCTCCAAACATCGGGGCATGTAAGTGGCCACATCCACAGCCCTTGGAGACTAAAAGGACCTGGGCTTCACCCATGGCCCCCATCCAAGACCTTGGAGACTAAGAGGACCTGGGCTTCACCCATGGCCCCCATCCAAGACCTTGGAGACTAAGAGGGCCTGGGCTTCACCCATGGCCCCCATCCTTTCCAACATTTCCGCCATACTGGCCTCTCTATCTGCAGGGCAGCTGTGCGTCTTGCTCCCACCAGCCTAGTCATTATGGTGTTGCAAGCAAGAAGACCCATGTCTCTCCCTGCAGATTTATCATCACATCTCCACATAGCACTCACGGATCCCTGCCTTCCTAGGTGCTTGGATTGGTGTTTGCTGCCAGTTGATTGGCAACAGACAACTTTAGACGCAGGATACCTGCATGTCCCATGGCAAGTGTTCTGCTCACATGGAGTTAGCTAGAACCCTCCTTCACCCTGCAGACTTCCAGATCCTTTCCCTGCAGATTCTGCGGCTGTAGGTTTGTAGCAGGGCTCAAGATCAGGATTTCTGTCAAATATCCCAGGTGATTTTGGTACCGAAGTCTCTCAGGTTCATACTTTGAAAAATACCATCCCGATGGCTAAATAAGTAAAAGGTTGAATGGATAACAGCACCACCAATATCAGTAGTTGAATAATATTTTCCCAATCTGCTTTACCACAAAATTAGTGGGACAGTTATAAAACATAGTGATTTCTAAGACCTGCCCCACATCTAGTAAGCAAAACCTCCTGGAAAGGCACTGGGAAATTTCAATGTTGGAACAAGTCCCGCAACCAGTCTTCCCACAAGGCCCATCTGGGAAGTGCCACTGAAGGTTGAGGTCTTTGCCATTTCTACCTTACTCATTTCCTGTTCTTAGAAGCATAGCTTGGGATGATCACATCCTAACAAGTACTCAAAGCACCCACTGTCTCAGTAAAACTACTCAGCCACAGTACCATTCTAGAGACCACTGGAACTTTCAGCCACATCCCAAATGGTACTTTTGGTAAAGAATCTATCGCCATGGACCCAGATGGGCTTTCCTATGAACAAGTGAGATTATAAAATACTTCATAATTGAACACAATGTTATCAACAACTACCATTGACTGTTTCAATATTAGCCACTAATACACTTCAAATGACGGTTTTTCAATTGTGTGAGTAGAGTGGAGTTTGGGACTATGGATTTATTTCCAAGACTCCATTCTACTTCATTTCTCCCACCTACATTACAAGGTTATGAAAATGATCAACAATTTCAAGGTATTGTTTGGTAATTCTGCCTGAGAGATACATCTCTCTGTGTTTCATTTGTTGTGTGTTCCATGCCCTGACATATTATTCTTCACCAGACTAGAAGATTTCAAGTGTGCAAGCCAATTGTGCCGGAGGAAAAATGCTGAACTTTTGCCTTTGTAATAAGATATGCTCCAATTACCAACGTTAGCAATTTAATACAGTTGAATAATAACCGAATGGGACACTTGGCCACCCAGTCATTATTCAAGTTCCTACTCGGGTTGAAATGAGGAGGTGCTGGAGGTCAGCCTATTCCTCGGGGAGCTCAGACCCGCAAATAAACTCTGAGAACTTTTTTTAAAAACAAACAATGTTACAAAAAAGGTTAAAAAAATGCCTGGAAATGGAAGTCAAGCTATAGATCTTCCAAACGCTGTAAGAGCTGAAGTTCAAATTTTTGGGGGGGACAGCATTTTTAGTGTTACTCTTATATTTGGAAAGCACAATGGAGAGATAAAGCAATCGCCTGGATAATTCAGTAAGGAGGTGCTTTGTAGGTAGAGCCAACTCACACAGATGAGTTGATGTTCACAGAGGCCAGAGGCACATGAACTCCTGTCACCGCACATTGTTTGCAACCCTATATGCAGAAGACATCTCATGGTCCATCACGGGCTTTAAACATCTGTGTCTAGCTTGGACCTACTCCAGCATTTCTGCTGAGAACTGCCAGGTCTCTTGTTTGCATGGAAGCTTGAAGTCAAGGGTGCTTGAGTGTTTGCTCAAGTCTCAGGTTTTGCTTCAGGCTGACTGTGGATCAATTTTTTCCTGCATCTGGGTCTGAGCCTCATTTGCCAACTCAATTGACTAGTACCTGCAGGCTTTTAATCTATGTGTTTCACATATAGAACATATCCTAGAGTCCCCAGGAAGTAAATATGGAAAAGTTATAGAGGCTTGGCGACCTTTAGGAATATGTATGTGCTCTCTCAGGAGTGTTGTTGCTCTGGCTAGATTGACCCTTGGTGGGAATGAGGCTAAGTCACAGAGTTGCAGGTCAGGAGAGCCACGTCAATGCCAAGACAGAAGGAAGCTCTCAGGAAACATGTGGCACCCTTGAGGGGACCCAGGCCCCAAGGCCCGCATTCCTACAGCCTCAATTCACTTTCTATATGGATATTGCTACTCATAGTTTCCTGAATTCTCTGGCAAGGGAAAGAACTCACCCATAAACTGAACCAGGAGATGCCATTCCCAAGGTGCTCACTGGGCTCAGAAGAGTTGAAGACAGTTTTCTGGAAGAGTTCTAGAAGGATAAGTGGCCCTGCAAGACATGGACTCATCAACACATGGCTAAAGAATTCACAAGAATACGTCCTCCTTACTCACCTTCTCTCTCCCAAGACCCCATTGCCTATCATTTGCTCAGGTTTTATAAACCACAGACTCTATGCTAAGGCACAAACCACAGTTCAAGCGAAGCTCCAAGTCTGGGACTGGTAAGGTGTTAAAGGAACTGCAAGGGTTTCTTACAACTGTTGACAGTGAGACATACTGATCGTTGGAAGAAATGTCAAGCTCTTCAGCAGCACTGTGGTGACAAGTGCCTATGAACAAGCTAAGTTTGGTGGAATGGAGTATCAGATAAGAGTATCGGTCTGGTATAGACGCCGTAGATGTTACCATGGAGAGCTGTCTGTCTTAAGTTGAAGAATACCTTGCTAGAAGCACTGATTTATCTTATCAAGAGTCTGCCTCACTGCCCACAGCAGTACCCTGCCACTAAACTGTGAACAGGATTCCAGATTTCATGCAGATGATTCCAGCTCTGATGACCACATTTTTCCTGAACTCAGTGGTTGGTCTTGATCCAATGAGTCTCATTTTTTTTTTTTTTTGTCCTAACAGAACCAGTGTCCTCCTTGTACAACCTTGGCCCACCTAAAGCTGCAGCTTAGAAAAGACAGATAGATTGACCGACCCATAACAGAGCTGCCAAGAGAAACTCGAAGCCATCCTTTAGCAAATAGGAGCCTCTACCAGCACCAATGCCTCTTGTGAGGCGTTTAGAATGATCTTATTGTCTTCAGCTTTGCTCACGCCATGACCTCACCTGACTCCCTAGTTTCCTGGATCCTGAGCCCAGCCTCACGGCCACACCCTGCCTTTAGAATCAGCCCCAACCCAGGTTCCCCATTCTGGCCTCCCACCCCCATCTTGCCACTCTAGGGCCAGTCTCAGCCTTTGTTCCTATTTTATACACCTGACCAAGCCTGCACCTAAACCACCATGTTGATTATTCAGACTGCACCCATGCATGCCAGCCTCGAGCCCCATCAGGTGAGCCTAGCCCCATCCTGGGCTCTTCCTTTGACTACAGGCTTCCAGCTTCTGTTGCACAAATGGGCACCCCAGGGAGCACATGACTGGCACCCACAACAGCAGAGATGGAAAACATGAGCCATCCGTTTGGCAACAACACTGGCATCTTCCTCCACTCATGCTGCCAAGCCCTGACCAGAAAGATCTTGGCCTGCTAACTGCCCAATGCGGTTGGTCCAGACTCAGGGTGGCTCAGGTCATGGTGGGTAGAGCCAACATAACGAGACTGATACAAGCAAGAAAAAGGCAGACAGGAGATTTAGATTCCATAGCAGGCTGTACCCACCAGACCCGAGCTTGACGGAAATCTAGACAACTCTCATGAAATTAAACTGAAGCTTTTACTATTCATGAAGAAACTGACTTAAATTATACACAATATTCCACCTTTTATGACATTTCAGTTTCCACAGGAAAAACAGAATGTGTTTCTGTCCATATAAAATGGGGATGTAATTTTTCTAAGAATGAGGGACGCAAGAATAAGAAGAGGGGGTTAGGGTATATGCAATCATATAGAAAACAGCTACGTCATGACCGCCTACAAACGGACAAGCCTGTGGGCCAAATGATGATGAAAGTACTTTAAAGAGGCCCAGAAGAAAATTAAGCATTGCAGTATTCCTAGCCTTTCTCTGCGTCTGTCATGTTAGAGGTCATGTTCCCCACTTATCCAGTGAGGTAAGCCAAGTAGACTCAGGAAAGACCAAAGAATTGTTTAAATTACAAAAGTAACAAGTGACTGAGTTGGACGTTGACCAGTCCACCATCCACCACAGCTCAGACGCCTTTAAAGATGGACCCCAATTCAGACAACTACCTTCTCCCCTAAGGGCACACGGAAAGAGTTCTAACAACATTCCGAGACGATGTCATCAGAGAGTGTGTGGTCAAGTGCCATCGCAGGAGTGCTTCCAGTCCATTTCCCAAAACTAAAGAGTTGAAAGGTGAGTTTTGCAATTTGTTCACTTTTAATAGATGATTTATTTTAGGCTGCCTGGCCTGATGATGCAACCAGCAGCAGAATCAAGTCGGGCTGTAGAGAGATTTCTGAGCTTCCGAGAAGTGCTTCTACTTTAAGCAGCCTGGACTCTCCAGCGAGATTCCTAAAGACGCTTTGTGATGACCTGCTGAGCTGCCAGATATCAGAAAAAAAAACCACACACACACACTTGGATGTGTCAGCACACACGTACAGACATAGATCATCTTAAAGTCGTGCTGCTGATGGCTGCTTCGACACTCAGCAAAGAGGAGAGGTGACTGCTAAGAGGAAAACTTGTCCAACTTGGGCCCAGTGATTGAGGGTCCACAAATGAGCTGACAAAAGGCAGATCAGGAGGAGAGAAGTCAAGGCTGATTTATGTGTCCAAGGAGGAGTCCTTAGCCATGAATGAGTCACTGACCAGCCAGAGATAAAGCAGGTCTGTACTCTGGACCTGGGCGCTTAGGGAAGCAGGGACGGTTCTGCTGGGCTTCTGGAAGCTTTTGTGAAGTGCAGTCTAGCTCCATGGCAGCTAGCTGAGTTTGCAGGAAGCTTCCTTGGGGGAGCTGTATTTTCCTGGGATTGTGGTCAAATAAAGAAATTTCAGATAAGATTCCTTTTGAATCTTTTTTTAGCTCAAATGTTTTGATTATAAAATGTTCTTTATAGCAAATGCAAAGGGTCCAAGTGTATCCATTTTTACCATCTGCAGCTATTTAAAAAATTTCTCCCTCTCCCCCCACCCCTAAATCCACCAAAAAGCTAGATGTATTGTGATGACGAGAGCCAGGTAAGAGGCATGAGGTAAGAGATTGGTGATGCGAGCAAACAAAGAAGACTCCAAGTTGCAGCATACTGGAATTAGTTGATGCACCTAGAGAGCAGCCTTTGAAGATTTCTAGACATTCTCTTCAGGGTCTCTTCTGTGAGGATCACAGCAGTCATGTGACAGTCATGGCCATTTGCTGGAGCAGTGTACAGAAGATACACATGTCTGGTGTGCGCTGAGTGCCCTACACTCTTGTGCTGAGAAATCCTTTGCTGGTGTAACATGTCACCCAGCTTCAGCATGCTGGCCTTCTGGAAAAGTCTGTTTAGTTCTCAGTGATGCCAAGTCAGGTGAGTGGGAGAAAACTCAGCCATGTGCATGATTGATAACTGGCTTCAGGTTACAGGATTCAATTAACGAGGTAAAAAAAATAGATGAAAAATAATAAACAGGACCAGAATCTGGTAATTCACCAGGGTGAGTTATAGTTTTCCATCGAAACAAAATGTTTACCAGCAATCATTTCCATTTTGATCAGTGATAATCAAAGTGAGATTATAATTGCATACAGAATATGTCTGGTCTCATTAAATTTGGCCTGGTCATTTACATAAATGCAGAAAGGATGATCACATTAGGCTTTTTAAGTTTGTCGGAACTTTTTCAATACAGATTCATTTGTTTGAAAGGCAGGGTGACAGAGAGGGATAGAAAGATAGGATGGTTTTCCATTTGTTGATTCTCTCCACAAATGTTGTAACAGCCAGGAATAGACTACAACAAAGCCAGGGGCCAGGAACTCCATCTGGGTCTCCCAAGGGTGGCAGGAATGCAAGTACCTGAGCCTCATCTATTGCTTCCCAGAAAAGGCAGCAAGGAGCTGGATGAGAAATTAAGCAGAGACACAAACCTAGGCTCTAAACTATGGAACTCAAGTGTCCCAATGGGGTTTACAACAACCATCCTGTTGGAACTTTTATCAAGAATCTCAAAAAAGAATCAATTCTAAAAAGCCAAGATAGCATCTTGTATTACAACTACCTATACAGATGTGTGTAAATTCTCTTTTCTTGGCGCCACCCCCCCTAAATATTCTGTTTCTTAGACCTGCCAGGAATTGATATTCATTGTGACACTGGTAACCCTACAGCTAGACGACACTATAAACACTGATTCCCATAGCATCAGCCTTACTTCCCTTGTGTTTTATCATATCTGATGCTGTACACATCACTCTCCATTACAACATTCCAGCCAAATGTTGATAATATAATTAATTCACTAATTATGTCTTTCTACAAGGAGAATGGGTTCTTACTCAACTTAGGGGAAAAAAACTGATATAAAACTAAGACTGTTCAGTGAGAGCTTCTGAATTCAGGGGGCGAGGTCAGGTAAGGAAAAACTGATATTTCATTTTTTTGCTTACAAGGTTTAATCTAAATTGCTGTGAATTATACATAGCTAGCCATTGGAAAGTTACCTTCAGTCAAGCATATGAAATGAAGACTCCACAAGGTTACGAACAGACAAAAATGAAGTGCGTAATCATTCTTTGGTTCATCAAATCTCACATGACTGATTCTTGCTCTGCTTGGCCATGGGTTGCAGCTTTATGAACCCTTCGGTTTTTCCACTTGCAATCCGGAAATCTTCGCTCAGTCTTGAAGTACGATCTCAAAATCCTTCACACAGTGCGATCAGATGCCTGTCCCTAGAGTATCTGTCAGCCTCCTTTCTGTGGATCTCTGCAGTACCGGTTTTGATGAAGATGGAGTGTTTTGGCTTGTCACTGATAGAGTTTTCAAAAGAGCTTTGGGATAAAACAAATATAGTCTGTGAATGATAAGAGACTTGAAATGGCCAGGATGAATGACTGGGTGGAAGTGTCTCATGAAATAATCCAATCAATAATAAAGATTGGTTGTCTCTATGGCATCAACATTTTAAAGCAATTGGAATTAGGACAGGTGAAATTGCTGTCAGAATGTGTGGACAGTGAGGGCATGAATACATTTATAGGAATTTCATACATTTTGTAAAGAACTTGTACTTCTATCAGTAGTATTTGTGTGTGTAAATGTAACATAGAGATAATAAGTTTCCTTCACAAGTGTTTTGGTTTTGAAAGTGTTCTGCAAGCCACTTGAGATAAATAGAGAATACTTTGGGATTGGTAAAGAAAGATGGCGGAGTTTGACTAACTCTGAGCCATATCTTGGGGTCAGCATCTTGGTGTATCGGGCTAAGTCTCTACCTGTAACACTAGCATCCCATTTGGGCACCGGATGGAGTCCTGGATGCTCCACTTCTGACCCAGATCCCCACTAATGTGCCTGGGAAAGCATCAGAAGGTGGCCCAAGTCCTTGGGACTCTGTAACCAGATGAAAGACTTGGAAGAAGCTCCTGTCATCAGATCAGCCAAGCCTTGGCTGCTGGGGCCATTTACCAAGTGAACTAGCAGATAGATCTCTCTCTAATCTACCTTTCAAGTAAACAAACAATAAATATTTTAAAAAGATTTTTGCTTTTTGTACGTGTAAGTGCACTTCAAAGAACATAAAAATGGAATTAAAAGTTTATTTTGGTACAAAAAAATTTTAAAATTGTTGGGGCTGGTACAGTGGCTCAACAGGCTCAACAGGCTAATCCTTCATCTGTGCAATCAACATTCCATTATGGGTGCCAGTGGCAGTAGCTGCTCTCTCTTTCTGGACTGGGAAAGCAGCAGAGGATGACTCAAGTCTCTGGGCCTCTGCATCCACCTGGAAGACTTGGAGGAGGCTTCTGGCTCCTGATGGAAGATCTCTGTGTCTCTCCTGCTCTGTGTAAATCTGCCTTTCAAATAAAAAGTTTTTTTAAATCCTTTTTTTGAAATTGTTACCTAGAGCAATGGTCCAGTTGAGTTTTCCCCGCCATCTCCCCAACCCCCATTCCTAACACTCTTTCTCTGTGGACAGGATGCAGTTCAGAGCTGCCCTTCAGGAGAAGCATCCAGGATCAGCTAGAAGCGGCATGGCTGCCTGAAGAATCTGCAGAAGACCTCAGGACTGCAATCTATTGGAATCCAATATAATAATCTTAGAATTAATATAATCTAATTCTACAAAGTATAACCAAATTTATATGCCACATGACGCTCCCACCCATTCCCCAACATTTGAAAATCTCCATGGTAGCCAAGAGAAAACAGGAGAACAGGACAAAAAGAAGGCAGCCCCCTGACTCTGAGAATTAATGCTACTCCTTTCCCAAGAAAATCCGTGACTATTCCTGTCTCCTAGGAAGCTGTGTCTAGAACTCCGCAGCCCGGAACAGGGTGCGGGATTAGGGATCCTCGACTCTTGTGCTGCCAACGCTTTATGCTTAGCTTTGGAATTGGCTTCACCACACCCATCAGACACTGGTCTCCATGTGCAGGCAACAGAGACGCTTAACAAGGGGATAACAAAGTCCTACACAAGTGGGAATATTCCAACTATTCGTGAAAATGTTCCGGATAAAAAACACTCTACAGAGATGTACTTGATTAGCAAGGCCAAGACAGTTATTTTTAATTCTTCATGGAACTGAGTGACGTCATCAATAATAATATTAAGGGACCAGCCGGCCTCTCCAACTGCATTACTTTTGAATTTGCTTCTTTATATCAGAGCAATGATTTCCTACTAAAATAGAACTGAAAGATTGCTATGTTCTGAGACTTCTCAATTTAGAGCTGACAAAGACTTTAGGATGCCTTCCCTCCTTCTGAGTTCCAACCTATCCCATTTACCCTTCAAAGGAACAAGTTTTACAGTAATTCCTATCAGACCCTGGATAGCAATCTCCCACTGAACTACATGCAGGAGGAAGATGGAAGAAGAGAGTTTATGGTAATACAGATTTTTTTCAAAGATTTATTTATTTATTATTGGAAAGTCAGATCAACAGAGAGGAGGAGAGACACAAAGGAAGAACTTCTGCCCAATGATTCATTCCCCAAGTGACCACAACAGTTGGAGCTGAACTGATCCAAAGCCAGGAGTCAGGAGCTCTTCCAGTCTCCTGCGTGGGTGCAGGGCTCCAAGGTTTTGGGCCATCCTGAACTGCTTTCCTAGGCCACAAACAAGGAGCTGGATGGGAAGCAGGGTGCCCATGTGGGATCCCGGCACTTGCAAGGTAAGGATTTGCTAATTGAGTCATTGAGCCAGGCCCCAAGCAGAAGCCCTCGCCATGCCTACTTGACTGGACTGCGAGCATGGAGGCCTGTATTTGATTGGTGGGAGATGCATGTTGACTTACTCGGCCAGGCATCTGCTGTCTTCCTAGGAAGATTGAAGCAGAGACCCAACCATGCCACTGTGTTCATCAAGCTGTGGTAAGAAAAACTTTTCCTCTTCAACGTGGCTCTGGTGGTTGGGGCCACTGAATGAACCGACGGTAGGCAGATTAAAAGAAAAGGTTTATTTCTGCAAATCAATACTTGGGCATGAACAACTGACCCAATAACCCGAGATAAAATTCATTTACTAAACTTTAACAAGGCAGGGAAATCTTAAGAAAGAGTTGTGGCTTCCCTGGGAAGGTAGTGAAGGCTCCTTGGGCTTCTGAATGTTCAAGGTCATGGGCATTCTGTCTCCCTGGCAGGTGGTTTCCAGGAAATTCTCTGCAACAGGGTGTTAGGGGAAATGGTGTGTTTTTTTTTGTTGTTGTTTTTTTTTTTTTTGAGGCTCTTTTTCAGTCAGGTGAGTGGAATTCAGGAAAATTTCCTTACGTCTCTTTTTAAAGCTATATTATTTTCACTTTAAAATAATCATTTTTCTACCAGCTCTGGAGGCCAGACTGGATCCCACCAGGCCTGCTACACGGATCCATCCTGAACATGGTAGAAGAAAACCTTCCTGGATTCCTCCTGGACAGGTCAGGAGGCTGGCCATCTGTGACATAATGTCAGGAAGGTGCCGGGAAGCTCCTGGTGCCAGCCCCTGCTGCCTCCTGCACGCACGCACGCACACACACACACACACACACACACACGGAGGGGTGATCGATAAAGGCTGTGCACACAGTGATGTCATCCTGGGCATCATTCCAGCAGTGTCAGCCTCGGCTGCCATGCCCACAGCGAGAGCTGGTGTTTAACCTTGTTAAATCCCTAACATGCAAGTGTGGGGCTTGCCTGCAGAAGGTCATTGTGCAATATTTCGACAGTTAAGTAATGGCAGGGTTTGTTTTCTTTTTGCAGTTTTGCCTTTTCCCTATCACGGACAGGAAAAAAAAAAAAGTAGACTGTGGTTATTTTTGGAACACCAATGGATCCTCTAACCTCGCAGCCTGACTTCCAGGGGAATTTTATCGGTGAACGCATCTAGAAACAGTGCTCATTTGGAGTCGTTTTAATGCCACATCGTGTTTTACCATGTAAGTTAGTGCTTAGGCCCAGGAGAGAAGCCTTCTTCCTGTCCATGAAAAACACCTTTAAAATGTCAGAAACCTTCCCATCATGAAGAGAGTGAGGATCTTCTGACACATCCTGGTCTCACACCCACGGATTCTAGCAATACAAAGGAAAGAGAAAGCAGAGGAATTAAGCAGCCCAGCAGGCGAGCTTTTCTTAAAAGATAGAAAACCCCCGTTTTGAAAAAAAGGCAAATGAATGTCTCTAGTCAGGTCTCTGTAAAGAGATGTCTCCAGGCCATGCCCCATGGACTCGGAGCTTCCTAGGGAGCAAGAAATCAACAACAACAAGAAAGAATGTAGTCAGGATGGTTCCAAGTTTGGAAAATTTCATTACGCTAAGGGACACATCGCTAATTACTAGTTCTCATGCTGCCTCCCAAAGTATCCTCAAGATGCCCTTGTTGACATGGGATGATTCTTTGTTCCGGGGGAAGGCTCTCTGGTGAACGCTATGTAGGATGTTTGGCTGTATTCCTGACTGCCACCTTGCAAGCGACAGGGAGCCTGCTGCTGAGCGTCTGAGCAGGCAAGGCAAACTTGGAAATATTTTTCAGATTTAAAGTCTGATTTTTTTTTTTCCAAATGTATCTTTCAGGAGCAGGGAAGTTCAGTTAGCACTGATTGAAGATCATAATATAATAGTTTTGGGTTTGTGGAGTTGAAGTATGTGTACATTATTGTAGATGTTTTCTTTGATGCATTCCATTGGCAAGTTAGTGAGCTTGAGAAAAAACTTCTAGCCTGAACAAAAGGTGATTTGGAACTGTTCCCAAGTAAGGACATTCTGGAGCAGTAAAACTACACTGGTGAAGTACTAGCAATGAAAGTCATATGAATGGCCATGGCACAGATGACAAACGATTTGGGATCTCAACATATCGCCGCTCCAGTTCCTTGCCTTTCTGCTCTTGTCTGCGTTGTCTGGTATTACCACAGTCAGGAACACCAGTGGAGTGCTTCGGGAAACGCCACCCCAAGATAAGCAGCATTGGATCTCAGTGATGTCACTTTGGGAAATGCAAACGTGACAGTAGGGAGGGACAGGTGTCTCTGACCTTCTCTTATGCACCTCAAAATTTGAGTTCCTTCAAGAAGAACTCAATTGTAAGGAATCCATAAGCCAGAAAAGACAAACTCATATCACAGGAGAAGGAGGAGGCTGAAGGTCAACCACTGCCACCTGTGCCTCTGAGGATGTTCCCTGTGCACCTGTGCCTCCGAGGATGCTCCCTGTGCACCTGTGCCTCCGAGGATGCTCCCTGTGCCTCCGAGGATGCTCCCTGTGCACCTGTGCCTCCGAGGATGCTCCCTGTGCACCTGTGCCTCCGAGGATGCTCCCTGTGCACCTGTGCCCCTGAGGATGCTCCATGTGCACCTGTGCCTCCGAGGATGCTCCCTGTGCACCTGTGCCTCCGAGGATGCTCCCTGTGCACCTGTGCCCCCGAGGATGCTCCCTGTGCACCTGTGCCTCCGAGGATGCTCCCTGTGCACCTGTGCCTCCGAGGATGCTCCCTGTTCACCTGTGCCTCCGAGGGTTCATTCTATCCACCCCCTCCTTAAGCTGCCTCTATACATTCTGCCTCCACCAAAAGGCAGGTATAAGCTTTCAGATATCGCTGGGTTTTGGGATACTTGCTTTTCTTTCCTATGATGCCCCTGGGCATGTAATTCATACATACTTTCTCTTGTTAATCTACCTGCTGACAGTTTGTTTCCCAGATTCAATGGTCAAACCCTCCCCTACACCAAGAAGTGATATAAGAGATGAACCAGTAGTCTGGGCTCTGGAGTGACTGTCCAGGCTCCAGCGGCTTCTTCTTCTCCTGACTTCACTAACGGCATGGCCTGGGGAGCAGCATCCTTCCTCCCAGCCTTGGTCCCTCCACCCATGTAGGCAGGTGCATCACACTATCTCCTCTCCCCATGAGGTCATATCGCAGTTGCCACAAAGTCATCATATCTAGTGCCTTGCATATATTAGGTACTCAGTAGGTATCACTCAACTATGGAGCCTATGCTTGGACCAACACACTTTTGGGGACTTCCCCCATTCTCCCTGCTATAACGGATTTCAAAGGAAGCAGAAATGCTCATTCTGCACCTTAGATAGATTGTGGAGGAAGAGCTGACTCACAGTCTCCACACATACTAGCTAAGCATGAGCCTGCATTACCACAGAGATGCTGGGGGACTTAGCAGCACCTCAATGAAACCACTGCTTGTGGAAAAGGAAGAATAAGAGTACCAAGAAACTTGATGGAACAGGTTGAAAATGACCTTCCTGGTGGCAGAGCAGGCACCCTCCACCATCCTCAAGGCGGCCAGTTTGTATCTGGCTGCTCCACTTCCAATGTAGCTTCCTGTTTATGACCTGGGAAAGAGAGTGGCCCAAAGCCTTGGGACCCTGTACTCACATGGGAGACCTGGAAGAGGCTCCTGGCTCCTGGCTTCACTTGGCTCAGCTCCAGCCATCTTGGCCATTTGGGGAGTAAACCAGTAGATAGAAAACCTCTCTTCACTCTGTCTCTCTTCTCTCTGTAAAATTAGCCTTTCAAATAAAAAGAAATAGATTTTTGAAAAGATTTTTTGAGGGGGAAAGTCAGATATACAGAGAAGAGGAGAGACAGAGAGGAAGATCTTCCATCTGTTGAATCACTCCCCAAGCAGCCACAACGGCTGGAGCTCAGCCCGTCCAAAGCCAGGAGCCTCTTCCAGGTCTCCCACGTAGATGAAGGGTCCCAGTGTTGAGGGCTGTCCTTGACTGGTTTCCCAGGCCACAAGCAGGGAGCTGGATGGGAAGCAGGGCTGCTGGGATTAGAACTGGCACCCTTATGGGATCCCGGTGTGTACAAGGTGTGTACTTCAGCCACTAGGCTACCATGCCCAGCTCTAATTTTTTTTTTTTTAGAAACCCTGCTTTTCTGAGTGAGCATTTGATCTAGCATTTGAGAAGCGTATTAGAATGTACACAGGAGAGGTCCAAGTGCCTGGCTTGATGACCACCTCTGGCTCCGAACTGCAGCTTCCGTTGAACACAGATACTGGCAGAGAGTAGTGATGGGTCAACTGATCTGGTTCCTGTCACCCATGTGTGAGACCCGGACTGAGTTCTCAGTTCTTGCCTTTGGGTCAGGCCTGACCCATTCATTGCAAGCATCTCTCTCTCTCTCTCTCTCTCTCTCTCTCTCTCTCTCTCTCTCAAATAAATTAAAACAAACACAAAAGCCAAAGGACTGTTGGGAAGCTTTTCTGCTACAATGTTTCTCTATCCCATTTTCTATGAGGCAGTTTAAGGACAATACCTTGCTTTGGGAGTCATGACCTTGCATTCATTACACTGTGAAGTTCTGCTGCTCATCCTGTCCTGATTCAAGTGGGATGCTCACTTGTGCCGTGGCTGGTGCTGGCCTGGGCAATTTACATAAATGCTCTCATGGAACCCTCATGCTGCGGAGTAGATACTATGATGAAACCTGTGCCATTCAGAGTACCAGCAGTTTGCAGAGGAGATCCGCCTGCTGTGTGAATGGAGGCAGGGTTGAAACCTGTCCCCTGGCCATCGAAACTGATACGCCTCTACCATAGACCGCCCTCTCACAGCAACAACCACAAGCAGCAAACCCCCAAAGAACATTGCAGACACTCTCTTACAAAGCCTGGCGCCACGGGCAATATTTGCACTTTTTTTTTGTCGACAAGGAATAGATGGACTGGCAAAATGATGGATCTAATCTGACTGTAAGATGACCAAAATAACCAGGCAGCAACCTCAGGGAAATCAGTTACTAGCCCAGTTCTTTGCCTAATCTTAACAAATGAGTGCAGTGGACCCAATGCACTGGTTGATTCTTAAGTACTATCCATGGATTTGGTAGAGAGAGAGAGAGAGAGAGAGAGAGAGAGAGAGAGAGAGAAATAAAAACAACCCCCTTTCTCTTCGTCCCATTCTGCAGTACAAGTCAAGAACTATTTAAATGTGACAAAGTGGCAAGAGGCCAGGAGGGTCTCTCTTGATAACACTGGGGCTGAGAGTGGTATGGGAATTACATGCCTTTTATAAAGTGTCTTAAAGAGTAGGTTTTCTGGGTTGGTTTCCTTGTCTTTTTTTTTTCTTTTTTTTTTTTTTGTAGTGGTGATGATATTATTTGGGGTGATAATATTATCTGACATGATTCAGAAACAGAGGCCTCTATGCATTTTGATATTTATTCATCTTAGATGCTTTCTAAACATTTAAAATATTATTCAGAATTCTTTGTCTCGGTTCTGCCCCAGGCTGTGGATTCGGAGCCCTCTCAGCCCAGTTTCCTCCTGTTTAAGAGGGATTGGAGCAGTCACCCTGGAATTCCTTTTCCACTGAGTCAAGCCAATTCAGAGACGTTATTAACTCACTAGTGCCCTCTGCAGGCAGCTTCCTCAGTAATATCAGAACACTTGAAGGAGACAGGAACTGATTTTTTTGGTATATTTAATCTTATGACTTAATGTACACCACAGGATTTTGTTATTTAATGAACCAAGGTTGCAAAACAAACAAAATTTTCAATTTCTTTTTTAAAGATTTTTTAAAATTGAAATGTCAAGATATACAGAGGGGAGGAGAAACACGAAGATCTTTCATCCACTGATTCACACCCCAAGCGGCCCAAATGGCCAGAACTGAGCGCATCTGAAGCCAGGAGCCAGGAGCCTCTTCCGGGTCTTCCACATGGATGCAGGCTCTCAAGGCTTTGGGCTGTCCTTGACTGCTTTTCCAGGCCACAAACAGGGAGCTGGATGGGAAATGGGGCTGCCAGGATTCGAACTGGTGCCCATATGGGATGCTAGTGTGTACAAGGCGAGGACTTTAGCCACTAGGCCACGCTGCTGGGCCCAGGAGAGGATCTTACAAATGGATCATTCAAGGCCCACTTAGAGGTTTCCTTCTTGCATCCAACAAAAAGTTACCATTCACCAGAGTAAGCGATATACAGAAGGAAGCAAGAAAGAACCATGAGAGCTCAGGGAAGAGCAAACTTTTCAATTTCATATGGACTTTATTTTTACAGATACAGACTATGACGACCACCATGGCTGTCATCTTTTCTGATTCCTCCAGAATAAAAGAATTCGGTTTTAAGACAAGTCTCTTGATTTTCAGTTCACTAGCACCCAACCAACAGCCTTCCCAGTCTCACACTTGTTGTCCAAGCACTCTTTTCTCACTCTCATGGACAGCTTCGAGACTCAGCGTTTTCTAAATTCTGCAAGTACTCACTCCCCTTAGGAGTTGATGAGCCGTGGATTTTTCCATCAGAGTTGGGAAGTGGTTGCTTTGGCGTGGCTGAGTGATGACAGGAGCGCCTCCCTGTAACGATGGCTTTCCTACAACCTCTGCTGCCATGCATGGGAGGGCCTTTCCTGACGCTGCTGGCGGGAAATGTATGTGCGCCCAAGACCTGATTGATTCACTGGGAGTTCAAGGACATTTACTTTTTTTTTTTTTTAAGCCTTTTTTTACAGAGATCTACTCAGAAGTGGGGGCACCAATTCATTTCTCAGGGGGAAGACATGAAACAAATGTCTTGGAAAGCTTTCAATAACAACTTGTTCTTGTTCGGTTTAAATACGTGAAGCATTTTTTCATGCTTCACTTTATGGTTGCAAAAGCGACAATTTCACCTTCTAAAAAGAAATAAATTCAGGTTAACCAGATGATAACACCATTTTCCCACCACTCCTACATCACCACTGTGAACACGTGCGGTGCGTCGCTCAAGTTTGCCCTATGCATACATAGACACACTTACACTATAATGAAATGTGTACAGCTATTTGTATTCTGGGGTCTTTTTTTGAGTTAATAAAATGTGGAGTCAGTAAATGCTCATCCTATCTAAAGTCCAGTCTGTGTTCAAATTTCCCCAAATTGGCTCCCAAATGTCCTGCATGCATGGTTTATACAAACTCAATTCAAACCTATAGCCCTACCTTGCATTGAGTTGTTACGCTCCTCAAATCTAGCTGATTTTTCTTTTTCCTGTATTATTTTTTAAATCAAACATTGTATTGGAAGAAAATAAAAGGTTGAAGTTTTCCGTTTTATCTTTTGTGTTTTTTCCCCCATATTTTGTAGTTTTAAAGATATATTTACTTTCATTTTATTTGAAAGACAGGGATGGAGTCTGGTGCAGTAGCCTAGCAGCCAAGTTCCTCACCTTTCATGTGCTGGGATCCTATTTGGGCGCCAGTTCTAATCCCAGTGGCCCTGCTTCCCGTTCAGCTCCCTGCTTGTGGCCTGGGAAAGCAGTCGAGGACGGCCCAAAGCCTTGGGACCCTGCACCCACGTGGGAGACCCGGAAGAGACTTTTGGCTCCTGGCCTCAGATGGGCTCAGCTCCAGACGTTGTGGCCCCTTGGGGAGTGAATCAACAGAGAGAAGATCTTCCTCTCTGTCTCTCCTCCTCTCTGTATATCTGAGTTTCCAATAGAAAAAAAATAAAACAAATGTTTTTTTAAAAAAAGAAAGACAGGGATAGATGGACGGAGAGAAGGAAGGAAGGAGAAAGGAGGAGTGAAAGGGTGAGCTTGTTGACGAGGAACACATTTGGTTTCTGGTTCACTCCACAAATGCCTATGACAGCCTTGACCGGGCCAGACCAAAGTGATGACCCAGGATCTCAGCTTGGGTTTTGCATACAGATGGCAGGGACCCAGGTATCACAGGCCGTGCATTAGCAGGAAGTAGACACTGGAAGCAGAGTGAAACTAGTAGAGCCCTGATCGGGGAGGTGGGCATCCCAGGGTGCAACCTAACCATCCTGCCAAACGCCCATGCCTCCTGATGGCTCCCCACACGAACCAGAACTTCTCAAGATGGCCCAACTTTCTCTGTCTTCACCTGCAAGAGATGTGACCTTCAGAGCATGACAGACGGTCAACTGCTGAAATATAAAGCTTTTCATCTAAATGGAAATCTATGGATCTGCCCAAAATCCTAGAAAACGTCTCTTTCTTTAAGTTTCTCCTGCACCTCTCCCATTCAGTATAGAACGAAGAGAAGTGCAATCAATATTTATGTCAGGTCCCATGAGAAGCTATGGTGGCAAGCCAAAGGACAGTCAGGTCCCTGTCCTCGTGGGGCTGAGAGTGTAGTGAGGGAGTTGAATTGTTGAGTTAATCAGTAATAGTAAATGCTCAATTTAATGCTGACAGATACTTTGAAGGTAAAGTGTGGATTGCAAGTTATACAGGCATGGGTGCTGGCGCAGGAGAGAAAGGGGCCTAGTTTGGAATACTAGGGGTCCCTCTCCAGAGGTTTTACAGGGAAGCTGGGACTGGCTAAGACTTAATGTTGTTCCAGAGATACTAAGGATTACTACGGCTTCTGGCACAAATGAGATAAAGCAAACAAGAGGGGATGCAGCAGACATCTGGCATACGGCTGAGGGTGCATACATCCCACGCTAGTGTGTCTGAGTGTGAGTCTGAGCATCCCATTTCAGCTTCTTGTTCACACACATTCTGAGTGCCAGCTCTGATACCCACGTGGCAGACCCAGAATGAATCCCAAGTTTCAGGGCTGGCCATTTGGGCCATTTGGGCCATTTGGGGAGTGAACTAGTGAATACAAGATTTCTCTCTTCCCTGCAAGTATTAGAAGAATTGAGGGAAGATGGGATGAGGTAAAGGCAGAAATGAAGGAACAGCTCAGTATTTCATGCAAATAGTTTCTGGACTTGATTATGTGAGCAACTGCAAGTGTTGAAGTGAACAGACACGTTTTAGTAAGACTGGATTGCTGTGTAAAGAGTACATTGAAAGGACAGGTCAGGCAATGAGGACCAGTTAGAAGCCCTTGTGTTCATTCAGTTGAGACTGTGCTAGAGTGGTGGCTACAACAGGCTGAAGATGACTGGCGTTAAAGACAGTTAGCTAATTAGGAAGTGGATCGAAAGGACCTGGAGACTGACTGGGTAGGGAGTGAAAGATGCAGGGTTGCTAAGGATTATCTGTCTTTTAGAACTATTTCAGTATCAGTGACTGGATTCCAATTTATACTGATTGTAGACATCCATCATTAAACAAATAATAAATGTAAATTTATCAAGTCATATGCAGGAAAAGTCCAGGGGATAGATGAGATCATTTGGCTACAACAGACCCAGGAGGCCAGCTGGCTAGTCACAGTTGTCTCCAATAACTTACCTCTAGGCTTTGGCTTCAGGTTTGTATACTCACAGGACAGCAAATCCAGGAGAAGGGAAAGTTTCAGTGTTCTTTTAGGAAATAGCCTAGAGTTAAGTCTAACTGGCTACTCACGGGTAACAAATTCAGCCCTGTAGAACTGATCCCACCAGGGGCAAATCCACATGGAAAAGATAAGGACATTGGCAGAGCTATTTCCAGTGCAATGGCAAATGGGACAAACAGGCAGAAATGGCAGTATCTGTTAAAGTAACTCTTTGGATTTTCGTAAGCAGGAATGAGTCATTGACTGGAGGAAGAGTTAAGTATTGAAGTTCAGGGTTGACATGTTCTTTTGGAGGCCTATTATAATTTTATTGCATGGGGACATCGAGTAGGTGGATGAACATATGGAACTGATACTCGGTAGAAAGTTCTTGGAAGCACTTCAAGGTTTGGGAGTTATCAGTGCACAGGATGTGGGTGAGACCATCGGAGAGCACATCAGATGAGAAGAGGCATTTAGTAGGCAGGTAAAGGATGAGGACAGCAGGATGTAAATGGAGCTCCGGTCACGGAGTTAGAAGGAAAGCTACCGGGAATGGAACCACACAAGTCAAGGTTCTTCCCTGCAGGTGCTTATGGATGGCTAACTATAGGTCATACTCTGAGAGAAAACATCAGATGAGAAAGTGTTTACTGAAGAGAGCAACACGGAGCTTGCTGGCAGCCTGGATCAATGAAATTAGTAGGGAGAATAATAAGGAAGAGAGTCAAGCTTATTAGGAGGAGGAAGAATAAATCAGCATTGGAAAGAAGGTTATGGGGGAAATGTTCTACCAAGGGGTAGAGACTAAGGACATAACGGCTTTGGTGGAAGATGAGTCTAATGAATATTTATTTATTTACGTAGCGAGCTTAGAATCTCTTGGCACAGTAGTTTACAAAATATACAATTATTTTGGTAACTAGACTCAGTGATATCTTTTCACTGGTTAATTTTTTTTTTTTACAGTACACTATAAAATTTCAACCAGTTAGTCTAGAGAATAGATGAAATTTGTCACTTAGCCTCTTTTGAATTTAGGCCATCCATATAAAGCTCAGAACTAAATAATGATCCCAGAAATAGAGCAGAAATCTTGTTAAACTGAAGTATACATAATAATTTTATAAAAGCCATGCGAGATGTTATCGATGATCTTGTCATCAAACTGAACAATTCAGTTCTTCATCATAATTCATTGATGATTTTGTGACTGGCTTTATGGCAGTCATTTATCTGCTCGGTAGAAAAGAATAGATGATCGGGAATGCATAGAAAACCACATAAATGCAAATCATGTTCAAGCAAATGGTACTAACAGTGAGATCAGTCATGACTCAAGACATTACTTGGTTTATCTTTTGATAGAATGGAGCATCCCCCCAAAAAGAGAAAAGCTGAAAATGTACAAGCTGAGAGGAGATGAAATGCAGACCACAGGCACATAGAGAAAACCTTAAGTGGAGAAGGTCCCCTCGCCACTTCACTACAACCAAAGTAAAAACAGATGCAAGAAAAGTTGTGGCTCTCATTGTCAGAAGTTGAAGCCTTTTCCTATGAGGGTTTCTGTAGCTTGCATGAAGTAGGAAGTCACTTCATGGCCTAAAAGTACATGAAAAATCTGGGGTTTCAAGAGAATGAAGAAACTGGAAACAAGATACAGGTGAATAGGGTCAAGGTAGAACAGGATCTGTGAATGGTGCTTGTGGCCCAGGGCAGGATGACTTGGTCTAACCCGATCGGTGGGAGGTTTCCTATGGCAACACCCAGCGACCAGGTGCTGAACCTGAACCCTGGACAGCTGGTCCCCCAGATGTGATGAGAAAGCCCAGGAAAAAGGAATTGACAGTAGAGTAAAATGCCACCATAATATGACACACGGGGTCCAAAAAATACATTTGAGTTAAAATTAAGAGCCTTGTTTTTGGTAGATTATTAAAATGAGCATTGGGGCTGGTAGGGGATGGGAGCCAAGTACCAACCACTGTCACGGGATGTTATCATGGGGTTTTACTGAGTTTTCAAGCATGAAATCTTGATGAGATAAAAAGGGAGAGAGGGGGTGGAGGGCGGGTGGGGGTAAAGCCAAAAAAGACTTAGGAGAAAGTTGACAACAGAAAGTCCCCAAAAGGTGGAAGAACAGGTGTGGCAAATATAGAGGGCTGGTCATTATTAACAGGCCTTGAAAAGAAAAATAGCCGTGAGCCAGGGTATGATGCAAGGACCTAGGAACTGGGAGGTCCAGATTGTAGTCCTGTTCCATCACTTGTTAATCACCTGGTTCTACTGCTTTGGATTCTCCATTTGAAATTGGGAATAATGCTGACTTTCCAGTTGACCTTACTGGGCTATGGTAAGCTGCTATCGAAAGTGCCATGGAAGTGCCAGTTATACCAGAAATAGACCCAAAGTGCTCCTTCATATGTTACAGTTCAATTAATCATTTGCTTTTATTCTATGATAGTCAAGCTTTCCTGGATTGTTAAGAAAACACAGACCAGGGGTAAGCTTGGGGCAGTGGTGTCTCCAGGGAGTCTCTCTAAAGGAGCACACCTACACTGTGTTTCCACATGAGCCCTGTCTTCCTCATTCTCCATCCCTACTCTTTTCTATTCATTGTTTTTTCCAGATCCCACTTCGAAAGAAAATACCAGCCAATCAACCAAAGTCTTGCTCTTTCCTATTTCAGCAGCTGATACCACAACCCATCTAGTTGTTCTTTTTTTTTTTTAGAAATTATGGCTTTCTTTTTTTTATTAATTTTTTTTATTTATTAATTTCATTGCATTATGTGACACTTTTTTTTTATGCACTGGAATTTCCCCCGCCCCTCCCCAAACCCTTCCCCCCCCACGGTGGATTGTTCCACCTTGTTGCATTTGCATAGTTCAAATTCAGTTGAGATTCTTTCATTGGAGGTTTTGACCAATCTCATAAAGTCCAGCATCTTATTGTCCTGGTAAGTTCAATGGTTTCTTGGTGAGACCATCTCTGGTCTGCAGGTAAAACCAGCAGAGTATCATCCCAATCAAGTAAAAAACCCAACATAATATTTACAACCATTTACAACATTATGACATCAATTGACATGGTATTGATTAACCAATATGTTACTAGGGAAATGCAGGTTCTCGACCACAACCTGTGACTTCCTCATAGACATTTCAATTTTGGTTTATATTCAACCATGTTCTATATACCTTAAAATGGCTATAGATTGCTATTCAGCTGTCTATTGTCTATTTCAATGTTAGTATTTAGCATTTTACCAAGGACTTTCAGTACGACCACCGAGGACTACATCCCTACTGCCAAGGAGACCACGGGGGAAAAGGAGTGCCTTCAGAGGCCAAGAACTCTGAGGTCATCCACCTCCATTTGGACCTACAATGTGGGATGGAAGAAGCCCAATTCCTGCCTTGCAGGTTCCCAGGTCATCGGAACGACAACCAGGATCCCTGAGCAGTCCGCAGAAACAGAAGAACAGTAAACTTCCTTCGGAACTAGGGAGAGGAGCTTTCTCTGGCTCTTGCCTGCTTCGAATTTTGGGTCCCCACCCTCTTTTGTAAGGATCATAAGGATTGCTCCAGAAACCCCTCATAACAAACAAACATATGAACAAACAAACTAGAATAGATAGACAGAGAACAACTAGGAAAGCTTAGAAACAGACAGGAAGCGGCCAGCCGGGATGTACTTATAACTCACTGGGTGGGACACAAAGATCAGTTACTCCTCTCTGGGGTGTTGAAGATTTCTCTGCACACCCCTCCCAAAAACGTTCACCTAAACTGTTGACATATGTCCTGTTAAAGTTATAGAGTTAGACTAACCGAAAAACAACCAGGTTCAGCAAAACCATCTAGTTGTTCTAAGCGTGAAAGCCATTCTGTGTTGGTTTGTTGGTTTGACAGAGAAGCAGAGTTAGAGAGTTACTGCCCATCTTGTTGTTCACCCCCATGCTCGTAATCACCAGGGGGGGCTAGGCTGAAGCCAGAAGCTAAGAGCTCTACCCAGTCTTTTTCATGGATGACAGACAGTTAAGTGCCTGAGCCATTACCCACTGCCTCCCAGAGCTGTGTATCAGCAGAAAGCTGGAACACAGAGCAAGTGCAAAGCTGGGACATGAGCCTACATGCTCCAATGAGGGATGTGTGCATCCCCAGCAGCGTCTCAACCACTGGGTCAAAGACTCCCTGACAGCCATGTTCTATTCCTGCCGTGCCTTCACGTCCATTCTAGTGGAGACCCACTTAACTCATCTTCCAAGAGAATTCCGCTTGCCACCATCTTTCTGGCCATTACCATGGTCTAGCAACCAACTGGGGCTGCCTGTTATCTGGTCTCCCTACTTCTGCTTGCCTGTCTATAACCTATTTTCTCCTCAACCTCTTCTCCAGAGTCATTCCTATACTGAAAATCATTCAGAATAAACTCTGTCCCTGCCCCTGCCACTCAGTAAAGCCATCTTCCCCACTTTAAGGTTTTTCAATTTCCCAAGCTTGTTTTTAGCTTTAGATCATTTACTACAACAGTTCCCTTGCCTTGCAGTGTTGTTCTAACCTGTTCTCCCAATCTTGTTTGCTCCTAGCCATCCTAAATCTCAAATTGAATGCTCCCCTTCCAGTGAGTCCTTTCCTGGCCATTCAGCTGAAGATGGGCTGCGTGATAGGTGTCCCACAGAAGCATACACATCCCATATCCACTGCCTTCCTTGTAACCTGTCCATCTCTGCATTGTTTCTTTAAAAAGCCTGCTTCAACTTTTTTAAAAAAGGTCTTTATAATCCACTTCTCAGGTTAACCCAATCGATTGGTTACATAGGACTTACAGTTCCCTAACACCTCACTACATTTTTGGAGCAAGCACTGGTCAAGGAGTCAAACACATTCCTCCCTCTGTCCATCTCTTCCAAACTCTAACTGCTTCTCATTCCTGCTTTTCCTTCTTGTTCTTTTCCCATAATTGATCCATAACGTCCTATGATATCTCAGCCCTAGGTTGATCTGCTTAAGGGTGAGGGTTGTCAGTGCACAGTCCCACAAAGCCTCGGGTGACTTCTACGAAATTCTATTTTGTTTCTGAACCTTAACTTTCTTGTATTGGAAGCATATGGAGGATTTGCTTTTTCACAGGTATTGCTGAGTGAGACAGTACATGTATCAGTTACCTATGGCCACAATAACGCTGTGTAGCAAACCATCCCCAAACTTAGTAGCTTAGGACAGCCAATTCATATTTCTAATTCCTCTCTGGGTCAGCTGGGACATTTTACTGAACTGGACGGGGTTCAGTCATGGATCTGCAATCAGCTGGCTTGGGCTGGCCTTTGGCCAAGATGACTCAGCTCTGCCCCATATGGTCTCTTGTCTCCCACAGGCTTGTCTGGCCTGTGTTTCTGTTGGTGGCAAGATTCCAAGAGCAAACTCTGCAATCTGTAAGCTCATTTCAAGTTTCTGCTTGTGTGATGTTTACTACTTTCCCATGGCCCAGGCAAGTCTCCCAGTCAGGGCCTCTGTCAAGGGACATGAACACAGCAAAACATTCAAAACCCACGGTCAGACACACCATCAACGTCCTACAGGAAGCTCTGTGTTCTAGGAAGCCTACCTTGATTGCCCATAGCAGAGGGAGCACTTTTTTTTTTAAAGTTTTATTTATTTTGTTGAAAAGTCAGATTTAGAGTGAAGGAGAGACAGAGAGAAAGATCTTCTGTCCACTGTCTAATGCCCCAAATGGCCGCAATGGCTGGAACTGAGCTGATCCAAAGCCAGAAGCCAGGAGCTTCTCCTGGGCCTCCCATGTGGGTGCAGGGTCCCAAGGTTTTGAGCCATCTTCAACTGCTTTCCCAGGCCACAAGCAGGGAGCTGGATGGGAAGTGGAGTAGCCAGGATACTAACTGGCACCCATGTGGGATCCCAGGGGCATGCATGAGAGGACTTTACCCACTAGGTTACTCTGCAGGGCCCAGGCTGGTGCACTCTTTCTCATATGCTTCCTTCAAAAATGTCACTCAAAAGTATTTATTGAGTCTTTAATAGTCCCTAGACTCTTGGTAAAGGTATGCCACAGATAAAGCAGTGTGTCAGGGAGAGAAAGAGAGGGAGAGGTCCCGGACCTGTGCTTCCCTCAGAGATTCGGTCTCCAAAGGCAGCAGCTGTACCTACAGCCTGATCCTGGAGCTCCGACCTCCGGAGCTGTGGAGTTTCATGTCACTCTGGCTTTAGCCACCCAATCCATGGTCCTGCAGGATGATAACTTGAGCAGGGCCATACATCATCCTCATCAGAAAATTCCTGTAGTGTGCTTTCAGGGCCAGTCCTAGTTTCCTCAAGTTTCTGGTTAAAGGTCTGCCAGGCACTGATAAAGCTGTTAAACACCTTTTCAAAAACAGATTGTTTAGGTCCCAGTGCAGTAGCCTAGTGGCTAAAGTCCTCACCTTCCGTGCACCAGGATCCTATCTGGAGAGCAGTTCATGTCCTGGCTGCCCCACGTCTCTTCCAGCTCCCCGCCTGTGGCCTGGTAAAGCAGTGGAGGATGGCCCAAAACCTTGGGACCCTGCATCCATGTGGGAGAACCAGAAGAAGCTCCTGGCTCCTGGCTTGGATTGGCTTAGCTCCAGCCATTGTGGCCTCTTGGGAAGTAATAATTTTTCTCACTGTCCCTCCTTCTCTCTGTAAATCTGACTTTCCAATAACAATAAATAAATCTTTAAAAAAAGTTTTTTTGAGAAACATTCAGCCAATGTCTCTTGTTTCCAGCTAAACCAGCCCACTAGTGTAAACACTGTGTTTGAAGAGCTATCCTACTCTGGGGAACTCTGGGTGCTTTGTTCTCTCAGGAGAAGAGCTCTCGCTACTGGGCTTCGTGGGTCAAGGTTGCGCTGGATTGCCCTATCCGCATTTCCCGTGTGATGAATGGGCATTTCAATTAATCTGTCTCTGTCTCTCCCATTCATTTTCTTATATAATTTGCCTCATGGTTGGCTGATGAATTCATTGTCTTCGTTTAAAAACTCCAGAGCCTGGAGTAGGCTTTTAGGCCAGCAGTGAAGACAAGCATGTTTCCTGTGGGCGTACCTGGGGTCCATTCCTAGCCCTAACTCCTGACTCCAGCTTCCAGCTGTTGCAGAGCCATGGCTCAGGTGAGCTTCCTGTCCACATCACAGGAGACCCGGATTGAGTTCCTGGCTCCCAAGTTTGCCCCTGCACTGTCATGGTCATGGGCCAGAGATGCATGTTATCTTTCTCTCTCTTTGTAAAGCTACTGTCTTTTTATTGCAAAGGTAGATTTACAAAGAGGAGAGACAGACAGATCCTCCATCTGCTGCTTCACTTTCCAAGTGGCCACAATGGCCAGAACTAGGATGACCAAAAATCAAAAGCCAGGAGCTTCTTTCTGGTCTCCCACACGGGTGCAGGGTCCCAAGGCTTTGGGCTGTCTCTGTGGCTTTTCTGGACCACAAGCAGGAAGCCGGATGGAATAGCAGCTGGCGTGAACTGGGACATGGACTGACACCCGTGAGGGATCCTGGTGCTTGAAGGGGGAGGATTAGCCAATTGAGCCATTGCTGCTACCTTTGCTTCAGATTTGACCACATGAAACTTTTGTTTGTTGACAGACTTCTACACAATGATAGTGACCCAGGAGTGTAAAACCCTCTTTTCTGATCATACAGTTGCAGAGGCTCTAAAACATTGGTGGTTTCCAAAGGTGTTAGCTGCTGATAGCTCACAACTCAACAAATGAAACTTTATACAATTACAACACAGGTGAAAATTGCTATGCCTAGACCAATTTGCTTCAAGTTCAAACAGAAAACATGGAAAAGGGAAAAGGCAGAGAGGATGGTGCCAAATGTGGTGCTAATCTCCTCTCCATTCCTATTTCCCCCCAAAAGAAATTGAGTTAATCTTTGTTAAGAAAGAATCACAAACTAGGCATGATGTTGACTGCTTCACAAATATTACCTATTTAATTCTCACAGCCGTCCTACAAATAGCTACTAAAACAGCCATTCCCACCTTGTAGATGAGCAGATATATTTCACACTGTAAGTTTGCCAAGTCAGTGTCCTTTAAGTCTCTAAAGGATGCTCTTCCTTCTTCCCAGGAGAAAGAGGAATCTATTTGTGACATCACTCAAAAAGCCCCAGAAATTAACAGCATTCTTTTTGCTCAGAGAAGCTAGGGATTAAACAGGACAAGGAGGTCCAGTTGTTCCTCCAATAACACAGGGTCTGTCACCTCTCAGGACATTCCCCTCTACTTTCAGCTCACCCGTGACCATGCAGGTAGAATAGCTACTTCCCAGCATCCTGTCTCTTGCACACATAAGCTTCCATTTGTTTGGTCCAATGGAAGGCATATTGAATTTTCTACATGTTTTTTTCCCCTCTGGCAATCTGTTTCACAGTTTATGGTTGAAAGAGTATTTGACATACAAGCCATTCATGATCATGGTGCCTGTTCTCTCTGAGGAAAATGATAGCACAGATGAGTGATGGTGAGTAAGCCACTCAACCTCTTGAAACCAGAGTCATTTGATCTAAAGAGTACTGTGTGTGGCTGTCACTGGGGGAAGACCTGGGCCACCTCTTGACCTCCTGAGCTTACACTTGTACCCCAAGAGCTATGAGTCAAGGCTCTTATAACATAAATAATAAATCACTGTTCTAAAATAATGCCTTACAGAGCAGCATCTCACGGTGGAGATTCTTCCAAATGGCACTTGTGACGGTCCACAGCAGTTTAAGAAAAGGGGAAATGAGATGTGGCTGTTGGCAGGCTCACTCTGAACAGGTCATGGGCCACATTCACTCAAATGCCGGATTTACAATGCATTTCTGTTTTTCTGTTTTGTTTTGTTTTTTAGTTTAATCTTATGTATATGATGGAAGCAATTTCCACATATTTCATATATACACTTTTGAGAGTAGCATTTATTTTTACCTTAAGGAGAAAGCTTTCTGATAAGGGGATGTTTTAAAGTGTTTGTGGAAAAATGGAGTCACAGGGCCTAGCGCGGTGGCGTATCAGCTAAAGTCCTCACCTTGAATGCACCAGGATCCCATATGGGCGCAGGTTCTAATCCCAGCAGCTCCACTTCCCATCTAGCTCCCTGCTTGTGGCCTGGGAAAGCAGTTGAGGACGGCCCAAGGCCTTGGGACCCTGTACCTGTGTGGGAGACCTGTAGGAGGTTCCTGGCTCCTGGCTTCAGATCGGCACAGCACTGACAGCTGTGGTCACTTGGGGAGTGAATCATCAGATGGAAGATTTTCCTGTATCTCCTTCTTAGCCTATATCTATCATGTTATAATATATTTAGATAAAGAAAAATAATCTTGTAACTGCTACTAAGGGACTATACTACACTGGTAATCCAGGGGGAAATGGTGGGAGTAGAAAGCAGGAAGGAAGAGAGGGCGAGAAAAGAATCCTTATACTTACAAAACCGTATCATGTAAATCATAAAAATACAAAGACACTTCAACAATAAAGGAAAGAAAGTTTAAGGTTCAACCTTAAGTCTGATATTAACTTTTAAGCTTCCAGTGATGTTAAATATGCTAACAAAAATATTATTCGCTTTTTAAGAAACATCATGAAGCCCAGGGTTGAGGTGGAGAGTTAAGCCATTACCTGCTAACTGTCAGCCCCTATATGTAATTCATTGTTCCAGTCCTGATACAGCTCCCTGCTATTGTGCCCAGGAGGGCAGCAGATGATTGCCCGGGTTGTTGGGGCCCTGATACTCAAGGGGCTCCTGGCTTCACCTGTCCTCAGCCCCAGCCATAGAGGCCATTTGGGGATTGAATCCGCAGCTAGCCGATCTCTCCCTATATCCCTTCCTCATTCTGTCTTCTTTCACTCTGCCTTTCAAATACTTTTTTCCTTTAAAAAAAATAAGATTGCAGTAGTGCAGTAAAAGAAGCAGTCCAGTTGACAAATGGGCAAAGCACCTGAACAGACATTTGCAAACTATAAAACACAGAGGGGTAATAGACACCTGGAAAGATGTTCAGCATCATCAGTTACCAGGACAATGCAAATAGAAACCACAGTGAGGTTTCACATCACCATAGCTGGAATCCTAGGCTGTCATCCAAAACAAAAGCAAAAAAGAAACAACAAATATTAGTGAGATGTAGGGATAAAGGTGCCCTCGTCCACTGTTGGTGGGAATGTGAAGTAGTATAAACGTTATGACAGATGGGATGAAGAGTCGTCAGAAAACTGAAAACAGATCTAACATATGCCTCACTCATTCTACTCATGGATATTTCCCCAAAGGAAATGAAATCAGTCTATGAAAGTTATCTGTGCCCTTATGTTTATAGCAACCCACTCTCATTAGGTGACATGTGTAATCAACCCAGATGTCCATCTGGGGACACACACACACACACACACGGGAATACTCATCCATAAAACAGTGAAATCCTGTCCTTGGCAACCACACAGACGCAACTGGAGATCGTTATGCTTAGTGAAATAAACTAAATCCCAAAAGTCAAATATCATGTTTTCCCTGATTTGTGTTAACTAATATACAAATCGTAAAATACATATATATGAGCAAAATTGACATTTTGACTTGGTTATTATTTATATCCCTTGTCTAAAACCTTTGAGGAAAAGTGCTTTTTCTACTTACTACTTGTACATTCTTTATTTCGTGGAGTTTTGAGCTTGTGATTATAAGTTGAAAGCATGTTATTATCAAAATTAAAAGAACCATAAGAAAAGAGAGAGCGAGCAGGAATGCAACAAGGGAGGGAAGGTAGGTGTGGAAAGTACCATCACGCTTTTAAAACTGCATAAATTAAATACTTGAAATGTTCCCTTTGTATAAATAAAAAAGTAAAACAAAAATAGCAGCAATACCCCACATTCAATAAGTACTTAACATGTTCCATGAGTCTTCACATACAGTATGTTCACAATAGCTGTACGAGTTATATGTGATCACCAATCACATCAGCAAACAAAGAAAGAGACATGGAGAGATGTCTTCCCTAGGTCATACAGCTGATAGAGTCAGAATCTGAACCCACAATGTGTGCTTCTGAAGCCCCTAGGACATGACCTCTACACAATGGCCAGCCACCCCCAGATGTTCAGGAACCTTTCCAGCTTCACCTCTGATCTGTGACTTTCTGGGAATCATTCTTGTTAGGCTTACTGAAATCGCTCCTAAAGGCTCCACTTCCTGGGCACAGTCCCAATCCAGGGACCACTGGATCCAGTATTAATGTTCTACATTGGAAGTGGCTTCCACTGCTACCACTTCTTATGATGGCTGTTGCCAGTGAAGGGTGGTTTTGTAGATCCATTCCTGCTGAGTTTCAAGGCTCCCCTCCTAGAACAACATCTGGCCATCGCAGTCCTTTTCAATGACATCTCCATGGAGCTAAAATGCCTTAGTAGAGTGTCTTCAAGCAGTCACCAACAGTGCAACATGTGACTCCCACCTACTCTCTTTCCTTGCAGGCACAGCCCCGCTCCACTCAGCAGACAGGGCTGATTCACTGTGTTTACTCACACCTGTGTTAAGTATCATTTTAGAATTTTTATTGTATTTCTGAAAGGGGTGGTAAAGAACAAGTGAGGGAACTCTGACCTGTGGATGCACTCATCACATACACAGCTGGAAGTGGGTCAGGCTAAAATCGAGCTCCTGACGAGATTCCAGAACGCCACCTGCTATCCGCCGCCTCTCAGTGTGTGCAGCAGCAGGAAGCTGGCATCAGCACAGAGCTGGGACAAGAAGCCACTTTGCCCAATGCCTGCCTCTGGAATTTTTAGTGAGATATGGTAATCCTCAAACTAAGGCTGCAAGTAAGACTATTCCACTCTTCGGTTTGGAATTGAGAAAGTTGATGACAAGGAAACCTCGCTGGCTTTCCTAAGGTTGCATACTGAAGTCAGAATCGGGACCCAACCTAAGCTTAGGGTGTGAATTTCACAACAGTTGTTTTCAAGAATATTGCCAGTCTTCCAATTCTTTGATTTTATGGGGGAAACATCATTTCCATGTTTTAATGAACACTACTTTTTATTATTATATATATATATATTTTTTTACTCTTTGCCTAAACCTGCTTTTCATTGCTCTTTGGGGGTTTGATTTTTTGGTTGCCTCCTGTCCCCCACCCATATCTCTCTCAGTACCACTCTCCTAGGGCCAACCATGCATTTAGCAAATAGCCTCTAATGCCTCACCATTTGTATATGGGGACAAGGGCTGTGCATTCTGGGTCTCAATTTCAATGTACCAGCTGAAAAATACGCTTCCTTCAACGAGGGAGGGAGAGAAGGGAGGGAGAAAAAGAAGGAGGGAGAACTTAGCTCTATGTGTCTCAATTTTTCAACCCCAAAAGCCGACATCCACATTTAACTTGTGTTACCAAATAGATTGTCTAGAATCTAAGACTGACTTTGTGACTCTTTCCACTAAGTTCTTCTTTATTCAAGACAAGGTTGTGTTCCATTCAATGTCAAGTTTTACGAAGTTTTTGTAACCTTCATTTTCTTTGAAGGTGTGTATGTCCTAAGGAAATGTGCAAATATATGAGAACTCAAGACCTAAATAATTACAAATTCTCAAGCAAGTCGAATGCTGAGCTGGGAGGCAGTACAGATCTTGCCATTTTTTTTTCAATCCCTGTGAGATACCCTTTTCTGTTGTTTCTGGTCAGTTTGAATCATATAAGATTGTAAAATGCTGTCTCTGAACTAGATCTTTGAGGTTTTCTGGTCCAACCTCCTTTCTGTGACAGATGTGGAAGCTGAGGCCCAAGGAAGTGACATGATCTACTTCCCAGGCCAGAGCCAGAGTAAATAAAATTTATTTACTCTGCCCTCCCTGGCTTTATAGAGAGATTCATCACATCAAGCAACTTGTCCTATAGTATTAAGCTTCAAATCTCAAGTCAGGTCACATATGCTGTAAGTGGAACATTCTTCCCAATACATAAGTTTTAATACATCTTGTGATCTTAGAGATACCTACACATCCATGTTTGCTGAAGTGCTATTCACAAAAGTCAAAACTTGAATCAAGCAAGGTGTGTACCAATGGAATCAGAAAATGTGGTATTTATACACCATGGAATATAGTTCCACCTCAAAAAGAATGGAATCTGTAGTTGGCATAACTACAGCATGACTATCATGGGCCATGAGACGTCTGTCTTTATTGAACCCCTTCCCGTGAAAATATTAAAAATCCTATTTAATATTTATGCACATGGCCTGAAGACAAATGTGTAAATACTCTGTATCAAAATATTCTACAGCCTAAATGCTAAGCTTTTTCTCTAATGTCAAAGGAAATGAAAGCATTTCCATGGGTTTCTGAAAGGATGGTGCGTTCCGGACTTGGTGCCCCTTGTGTCCAGTACAAAAGTTTGCTTTGCTCACCCAACCAGGAAACTTAGAAAAGTTCACAGAAATAGAACTAAAGGATACATTTCTTTGGATGTGTAAAGGTGAAGGCTCACTAATCTGATGAGGATGGGCCTGGAGAATCATTGAGGACCTACTTGCTGGGGTCACAGAGGTAGAGACCCCACCATTTCTCATGAACTCTTGGAAGGATTATATTTTTTTTTTCTTTGTATTTTGGAACAATTCAGCCTACCCCTTTGTTTCTTTTAACTGTCTTCTGAAAATGAAGACCCTGTTTATGAAGGCGATTGGGCATTTAGTTTCCATCAGTTGAAACTCTATTGACAGAGAGCTGCAACAAAGGCACATTTAAATGACTATAGCAGAATGGGTGTTTGGTTCAGTTGTTAACCCACTGCTTGAGACACCACCAATTCCAGGTCAGAGGGCCTGATCCAAGTTCCAGCTCTGCTTCCAAGTATGCTGTCCTCTAATGCACATGCTGGGAGGCAGAACAAAATGTCTCAAGTCCTTGGAACCCTGCCACTAGCTTGGGAGACTGGGATGGAATTGCCAGCTCTTGATTTCCAAGGCTGTTGCAGGCACCTGTGGAAGATCTCTGTCTCCCTGCCTTTCCATGAATGTAGTTTATCTTTGCCATGGTTACAAATATGCCCATCAAGCTGCAACACTAACTAGAGTGGACTGAGTTGAGTCCTAATGCTGTGGAGATCACTGCAACGCAATATTCAGTCACTGAAAATGACCAACCTCAGAAGTGGTGCTATTACCACTGCTACCATTATCGATGAGAACATGAATATTTAGAGGTTAAAGAATTTGTTCAGGGTCACCCAGCTACCCAATCAGGCTCCAGAGCCTTAACATTGTTTAGATAACCCAGGAAACCATGGTGGGGGGATATTTCATCCAGGTTGCTTTCTATGCAATCGTAAAATCGCTGGGCTTCATAAAATTGTGGCCAATGAACAGTCCAGCACCCATACACGGGGAGGCTACACTTAAAGTAAGACTTATTTTTTTTTTATCGCTTTAGGCTGTCATAGGGACTCATTAGAACCAGAAACATTTCTATTTGGACAGCTAATTATGGGCAGGCAGGAGCTCAAATGGCCTGTGTGGATGCCTAAAGCTCTCCTTGTAGCTCAAGCAGAAGCCTGAATCTCCACTCCTCATTCTTTCTACCCCTAAAATGACCTCACAGATTGGAGCTCTCTGAGTCCTACAAACTTGAGAGTTGGAACTGCAGTACCTCACTGGGTTTTGTCCTCAGTAGCAATGCAGTTTCATGGTGGGAAGAATCTAGATTTGAAAAGATGGTATCTCTGATTCTAGATCCACAATGCGAGAACAATCTCTGTTGGCCAGAGAGAAAAGCGTGTAATCACAGAACTGGTGACACATTTTACTTCCAAAATGTTATTGCAACCAGAATAATAATTCACCTAAAGTGTCAAAATACATTCACCTAAGTCTTCCTGAGTGCTTTGACAGAAAAATGGCCCTTTGAAACATATTATAAATTCCAGAACTGTACCCGTGCAATACAAGCAATGGAGACAGAGGAGAGAAGTGTTTAAGCTGACATGACATCATAGAGGAATGGCCATAACATTCTGACCCAATTATATTTATATATATTTTTGCCCCTAAAATATCATTTGCTTAACAAGCATCAAAAACAATGTTGGAAAACTATATCTTTTCCATATCCAAGGCACAGATTTTAAAAGCTTGCCATCTTTCTCATTCTTACAGCTTGAGGACAACAAACATTTTTACAGCTTGTGGGCAACAACATGCCAAAACTTAATAAAACCATACAAAATTAATTCAGCAAACTATTTGAAAGCTACCCAGAAAAGTCCCTTAGAGTGTGACTTTTGGGAGACCAATAATGAATTCATAGCAGACCATTTAATCCTATATTGCCTTCTTTCTTAAAGTGTACCAAGAACCTTATTATCATTATTATTTTAGTGTTTCAATAGCCATGGGGGTCCGCCCCTAAGCAACTAGACCCCATATAAACTTTTCTGTCTTCTGAGTCAGCGTTTCTGGAATGGAGTTCCTGCCAGAGGCCAATGTTTCCATTCGGGCATGTAGACAGGTGACAGATGGCGGATTTTCACCTTTCAACACCTAACCGGAATCTCATGCACTGTCTGAGTTTATTTCAATCATACACACAAGGACTTATTGTGTATAATAAGCTGTCTTGCAAACCCACTTCCAGGAACAGACTCTCCATGTGTGTCACCCTGCATCACTTCCCAGGCTGCCCAGCGACCATGAGGGCTCCAGAACCCAGGGCTAAGGCCCAGAGCCAACACTGGGGTGGAATTTTCCAGTGCCTATTACTGTTTATGGGATCACCCAGGCCGGTCTCAGATGCATCTTAGATCCATTATTTAGAATTTGCAGGCTTCCTTCAACTTTCTCACCTGGGATGGAAACCAAAACACATTCTACCAAGCTATCCCTACTTGCTATAAAAAAGGGAAGAAAACAAAGACTGTCTCACAGGTCATGTTTCTAGCTCCAAGTGGGAAAACTCAGTAATTTATTCTCAAAACATAAACAAACGACACCTACCCAGTCTGTGAGATGGATAAATATCAAACAGGAAATTCTCATTTTATTCTCAGCACTGTGATCATGTTCTGAGTCATTTATTATCATTATTTTTTTTTTTTTTTACTTGAAAGGTAGAGTTGTGGGGGGGGGGTGGGGAGGTGGCAGTTGGAGAGACAGAGAGGAATAAGTTTTCCATCCTCTAGCTCATTCCCCACATGGCTGCAGTGGCTGGGCTACACTGAAACCAGGAGCCAAGAGTTTCTTCCAGGTCTCCATGTGGATGTAGAGTCCGGAGTACTTGGGCCATCCTCCCATACTTTCCTAGGCATGTTATCAGGAAGCTGGATTGGAAGTGGAACAGCCAAGACTCGAACCAGTGTCATATGGGAAGCCAGAGTCACAGGTAGTGTCTTTACTCACTACACCACAGTACCAGCCTCTCTGAGTCAGTCCTTCATTTCATTTTCTTTTGAAGCTAAAAAATACAGCTCACTCATTCTGAGACCCTATAACCCCACAGTGAATTTTTTTTAGAGGAATCAGGGTCAGTAGAGGGACATGAATTTGAATGAGCACCAGCTCTGACTGAAGCAAAGAACAGCTTTTAGATGCATGAACGTCAATATACTTCAGGGGGAAACTGGATGAAACTTTGAGTTTGGTCTATAAATAGCCTGAGCAATTTTAGTTTTCTGACAGCATTTGGTGGCAAGCCTGTGAGAGAACACCACCTTGAAATTTGCCATTTGTGTGCTGTAGATAGCATATCATCTGGACATACCTCAGATTTCAGAAGCACTTGTCATCAAAGTACACCTGCCATGGAACAGGGGTTCAGGAGAGAAAGGACAGAGTTGTAGATGAACTCCACTGCTTGTGTTGTCCATAGTTCTGCCTGTTGTAGTAACCAGCAGTTGACCCCATTACGAACTCAAACAGGCACTTGATTGCAATGCTCAAGACCATAGGCATTGAGAAGACTTGATTTGAATTTCAACTCTGCTGTGTACTGACTGTGTGTCCAGGGAAAGTTTCTCTCATTTATCTGAGCTTTATCTTTATTTATTTAAAAGGCAGACACACACACACACTGAGAAAGAGTGAGAGAGAGAGAGAGAGAGAGAGAGGTGAGAGAGAAATATGATCTGTTAGCTCTCCCAACAAATGGCCAGAATAGTCACAGCTGGGCTAGGTTAAAACCAAAACCCAGGAGTTGCATCAGGTCTTCCACATGGGTAACATAAGTCCAGGCACTTGGGCCACCTTCTGCTGCTTTCCCAGGCTCATTACCTGGATCAGAAGTGGAGTTATATGGAAACTGGTATTATGATTCAGGATGCTGACATTGCAAGCAGCAGCTTTAACCTTGCTCCACAACATGGGTCTTTAATTTTCTAATTAGACAAAGTATAGAAGGCCTACTATCCACTCATTTGAGGCCTTGGGGCTCTCCCCTTTGCACCTTTTTCTTTCCGCTGAGTATTGATAGGGATGATAGGTATGACAATCAGTAGGTAGTTAATTCTCATGAATGATTAGTTTGTCTTTATCACCAGGGACCCAACAGCATCAAAGTTGCAATGATAATTTATACTATTATGACTTGAAAGAGTGCATTTAACAATGGCTATTTTTGATTGTACATAGCAAGTCACTTTGAAGCAGACAGGGTTCCCGTGCAAGGACTTATCTAAGCAGTTCAGTAGACATATGGCAGTGCCCATGCTCTGCTTACAAAAACAGTATCAGCCAAAGCTTTCTGGCTGCCGCTGGTAATGACATTAGTACCACTTCTTCATAGACAGATTGATAAGAGGACCCAGAGCATTCCTGACGGGCTGAAGAGAAACCCTCAAGGTAGTAGAAGATCTCTACAATATTGAAATCCTTTTAACGGAGTTATCAGGAAAAGTTGCTGGGGTCAGCTTACCATTACTTGAGAACCTCAGGTTCAACAACAGGGTGAAGCCCATCGAGGCGGAGAGCTCACCTGGCACTGACTCAGTCATTCTCATACTGCAGTCATGCCCAAAGGGCAAAGACTGAGCATGTGAGAAGGAAATCGAGTCCTGGTAGAATCCATGTTTATATGGCATATGGTGCAATGGGACCTGCCCATGCAGGGGGGAGCACCAAGCTTTGACAAACTGATGGGCTTTCTGCTGTCAGTCTTACATGAGTAGTTGTGTTGGCTCATCTGGACTAGGATTCTGAAGCTTCTTGTGACCAATGGTCAGGAGAAATGAGCATGAACTTTTCAATGAGAAGAAGCTCGAATTATTGCAAAGGGAACATTCAAGGGCACGACCGACCTTATCATATTTCAAACTGGTGAAGCTGGATACATTAGGTATGCCCACGTGCATTCGAGCTGGCAGTATTTGAAGTATCTGCTTCTGAATCCTTCTGCAGCTCCTTTTCACACACCCAGAAAAGAGCCAGGAACTCCTGCTTTATAAAGATTAGGTATCTCTTTATCTCATTTATCAGTTAAGACTTTCAGAGGAAAGGTAAGCCCAAATGGAGATCAGGAAATACATATTGGTAGCTTTTGACCTGGACTAGATTCATTCCCAGGTCTTTCTCTCCCCAGTGTAAACTTCAGCCAATTGCAGTCTAGTGTAAACACTCGTGTTTAGTTTGAGGTTCCCAGTCTACAGAGGTAGGAAAGATACTGAACTAGGTTGATCTATGCTATAGCATTCCTAAAGATTTAGATCCTGGCATTGTGGCATAGCAGGTGAAGCCACCACCTGGTACACTGGCATCCCTATGAGTGCCAGTCCTGGATACCCCACTTCTAATCCAGCTCTCTGCTAATGTGCCTAGGAAAGCAGCAGAAAATGGCCCAAAGGCTTGGGCTCCTGCACTCACATGGGAGACCCCCCAAAAAGCTTTGGCCTGGGCTCAGTCCTGACTTTTGTGACCATTTGGGAACTGAACCAGTGGATGGAGGATATTTCTGTCTCTCTGACTCCCCCTCTCTCTTTAACTCTGCCTTCCAAATAAATGATGTTTTTTAAAAAAGAAAGCCCCATGGCCCAGAGCAATGGCTCAGTGGCTAAACACTTGCCTTTCAAGCACCAGGATCCCATTTGGATGCCAGTTTTTGTCCCTACTGCTCCATTTCCTATCTAACTCCCTGCTTGTGGCCTGGGACGACAGCAGAAGTTGGCCTAGGGCCTTGGGACCCTGCACCCTTATGGGAAACCTAGGGGAGGCTCCTGGCTCTGCTCCTCTCTGGCCATTGTGACCACTTGAGGGATGAACCAGAGACCAGAGAATGGAGGTTCTTTCTTTTGTCTCTCAGGGCATTTGATATTTTTGTTTTTATTTTCATTCATTCAAAAAAGTTTCTGTTTTTCGTATTAATTTCCTCACTGGCTCATATGTCACACGATAGCATTATTTGCTTCAGGAAGGTCTTTGATTTTCCTTTTCATTTCTTCAGTGGCACATTGGTCATTCAGTAACATATTATTTAACTTCATATTGTTGTAATTTTTTATTTTTCTTTCTGGTGGTGATTTTGTTTTATGGCTTTTCATTTAAGGGGATGCATAATAACTATGTAGTAGAGACTATCATATCCAGATGTGAAGATACAGACTATGATAATGACATGAAGGATATTAGTGGGGGAATGGGGACTTGCTTGGGGGGTGGGGAGGGAAATCCTGGAGCCTATGGAATTGTATTATGGAATAATAAAATAATTTTAAAAATAAATACTTGAGTAGAAATAAAGAATCACACTTACGTTTTGTCCTCCAAAAAATAAATAAGTAAATCTTTAAACAGAGAAGGATCTAATGTAACTCATTAGGAACAAATGTGTTTGATATCCCTGTGGTCATAGCAGGAACAGGCTAAGAACTACGACCTTCACCCTAGCTTTGCTTAATATGGACTCAGAAGAAGCATTTAAATTGATTGGTTGTACTGTCAATTAGACTTTTTTTAAATATACAGTTGAATAAATGGCCTGAAGTAAAACATTTCTTTTCAATCTAAGCATATTTGTGATAATAGAGTCATCCATTTAAAAATGTTGGTCTGTTTTTATTTATTCAAAAAGCAAGACAGTGGCAGAGGGGTCTTTCTAAGGGTTTACTCCCCAAATACCTGTATCAGTGGGGTGGGCCAGGTCAGACTTGGGAGCAAGAAGAAGCTCCCTTTGGGTCTCCTGCATTGGAGGCAGGGGCCCAAGTGTTCGAGCAGCACCTGCCACTTCTCAGGATGGGCATCAGCAGGAAGTTGGAGGGGAAGCAGAGGTGTGGCTGCTGCCCAGGAGCTCCAGCATGAGCTTCACCCACAGCCTCAAATTCCTTCCTCCAGACAGGTAAATGTGCAAATTTGACTAATTTCAGCATTTTTCCTGCTAATTTCACAAGAAATCTTCATATCAACGCTGGCCTTGATCAGGTTGGTAGCAGGTAGGGAAGCTGTCAACATGCGCATTCGCCACTTGTGCCCTAGGTTTGCAGCATCAGCTGGCATGAGTGAAATGTGAGAGAAGTTGTCTGAACACACACTCTTACTCCTCCATCCCTCCTCTCTGCTGGCAGGCCTCATGTAACCCTCGCTGCGAAGTCAGATGGATGGGGCTTAGGGGAATGTGGGAATTCATGTGATTGATGGGCTGGTTCATAGCTCTGGCCTGGGGTGCGTCTCAGTGCTACGTGTTACATTTCTTTTCTTGCACTGAAGAACGATACATGATTAGGACTGATGTCTGCCACACTTGGGTGAGTCTATTAGAAAGGACCCAGTGAACACAGTGTCATTCAGACCCTGGCACTCACACATTCACCTATTAAGGAACAAATCTTGGGGTATCTGGGGTAATCTGGATTAACTGTGTTGCTTATTCACTCACTGAGTCCTTTGGGAGATTCAGACTAGATCCACAGATCACAGCAATCCTCCAAACCAAAGCTCTTATGCTACTAAGGAATGAACCAGTCCAAAGTCACATAGATAGTGAATGACAGCTGTGTGACCAAGATCATGGCCTCACAAGTTCTACTGCTATTTCACCCTATCCTTGCTTATGTCAAGACAAGTAAGATAAGAACTGGTTTTGGCAAAGTTCACAATCATGAAAGGTATTGACTTTGTGCAAATAGTTAACAGTTATCTCACCATTGCATTGTCATAGCAAAAGGCAGAGAATTTAATACATGCCACGTCCCTCCCATGTGCAAAATGGTTTGATTATACATGTTCTCAAGCCTCACATCAAACTACAAAGAATATAGAATCATCCTATGGATGGACGAAACCAAGGCCCCTAGGCTATGGCAGTTTCTGGATGAGTACCTCCACCAAGCTGGAGCCAGCTCCAAGTCAGCAGACTCTCGATGGGGGTGGGTTCAGAGGGAGAAGGCAGCTTGGAAAGGCAATGCTTGAGTCAGTGCATCGCACTTGATTAGGTGCAGAGGAGCCTCAACAGATGGAGCCAACGCAGATGGTCTCCCCAGGCTTGCGTCACCACCTAGGGAAGGTTGGAAGCGATCACACACCCACAACTTTGCAGACTCAGATGTCAATTGCTTAGAAAAATGGACATGCGGAGGAGAAATCTTATATCTTGGAAAAGGCAAGGACCCCCGTTTATACATGGTCACTCCTGGGTGTGGAGTAGCACAAAGTGTCATGGAGGGGGGAGTTGTTAAGGATTCTGATACCCACATTGTGAATTTGTTGTTTTGTAAGCAACCAGAACAAATGCAAAGGGCAGAGGGATGGCCAGGGGATGTGGTGCCAGCCAAGTGCTGAGAGAGGGTCACAAGAAAAGTGAGGCTAGCTGGTATGGTTGTCACAGGAGGGTCACAAGAAAAGTGAGGCTAGCTGGTATGGTTGTCACAGTTCATAGAGTTTAAAGAGGAATAACCTGAGCGATGGTTTGAAGAATTCGGCTTAGCAGAGAGCCAGAATGAAGCACCTGAGGGAAGATTTTGAGAAGGAAAAATCTCATGTTTGCTTGGAGCAGAGAATGCAAACCAGAACATGGTAGCTAGCGATGAGGCAGTGAGGTCAGGGGTATGTCTGCATCATGGGAATTCTACCCACCTTATGCTACATCACCTCTACATAGAACCTCCCAATGACCTCTGAGACCTCCACTTCAAAAGTCTTTGGCTGGAATGAACACTGACCTATTTCTTTCCTAAGACAGAAAGGGGAAGACATAAAGACCTTGTCAGGTCTGAGGTTTTTATCAGCCGCTTCCTTACCCAAAGGAGAACATCAAAGCAAGAGCTCAGCTCAGTTTTGGTAAACACCAACTTTATGTTTCACAAAGGCTTGCAGAATGCATTCAGACTTTCAAGTCAAATGTGCAGGGCATCAAGTCCCTAAATACCACAGAGCACCACCTACTCCTTGAGTTTCCTTTAGACACAAGGCCCATGGGAAGCGCCATCATTGCATCCCTAATTTTCTGGACCCTCAGGCAGCTTCCAAGGCAGAAGCTGGAGTTTGTGTTTAGCAAAGTCTATCCTGCAGGAAGCAGGCAAGTGAATTCTTCTTGAGGAAATCATGAGCCAAGAAGGTGATCCAAAGGGACTTCAGGTGAGATGCTGAACATCCTCTCAATATTACAGGCTTGGAATAAGTTAATATGTTCATTCTGCAACAGCAATAACATTTGCCACCTATGCTCTGTGCTGATGTCTGGTGCAGAGAGACAAGACTATATTTAACTAATCAACGATGAAGTCTAGTGTAAACAGCGGTGCAGGTGACGCCCTGCACAAAGACGCTCAGATAAGAGGATCGTTGGGGAATGAAGTCTACCTCTCCATAACAGGGTGAGAACCTGCAGGTCTCGGTTCCTGACACGTAGAAGCTGCTCAAAAGTGCTCGCTGACGGAATGAATAAGGAAACCAAGCAGTCTCTGCAATGTGACTGGGACCTGGGGGATCAGGGAGATGTCCTTCCCCTGCAATGAGAAGGCAGGCCATGACAGAGCAGTTCTGATCTGGTGTCCAGTTTTAGATGTCTCCTGTCGAGGGGTTGGGAGGTTGCCAGACATGGCCAGGAAGCTGTGGCTCCTGATGAGGAGTAGAGAGAGTGGCAAGCACTTCTGGGTGGTTAATCCTTGATCCTTACCAACCACAGTCATGTTGGCTTCAATGCTTGCTTGCCCAGGTTTCAGGAAGGGCAGTCACTTCTGGCCATTGAGGTATAATTAAAAGTCAGCTGGGGATTTCCAGGAAGGTTTTATTTTCTTGCTTACAATGTTAAGCCCTTGATCTTCAGTCCCTCCTTTCTGCTAAGAGTAAGAGTGGGAGATTGGAAAGGGAGCAGCCATGTTGTGACTACAAGGCAATTAGCACAATACCAAAGCCACAAGTTAAAGACACAGGGAAATACTAATGGGGCCTGGATCACAGAGCTATACCTCTCTCGATTCGGATATCATGAGGGAAGGCATCGCTCCTTATATTTGGTTAAGGCGAAAGAGCTGATGTTTTGTTACCTGCACCTAGCCCCAATTTCTGATTCCACCAGGAATATAAACCATCCAGGACTTAGAGCACCCAGGAGAGAAACTCAGTCAAGAGCTGATGGACATTCATGAACACAGGGAGTCCTTGTGAGGGTGGAGAACTCAAGTGACAAAATCAGGCCTTCTCCACTAGGGAAGCTTCTAGAGTGCCTGATAGACTGTGAAGACAGCCAATGTGTTCTGAAGTCTGTGTGCTTGGCATTCCCAGTCTGACAGCAGAAAACACGGCCTCCTAGCTGAGCAATGTCTGAAAGAGCCATCTGTCCCGAACTGCATGAAGCTTCAGTCACCAAGACACACAAGCCAGCTGGGGAACCAAGGCCACTGGGTGGAAATGAACCAATTTACTTGGAATGGTTGTTGTAAATTTGATCTCCAAATTACTGGGTGGTAATTTGAGTGCCCACGATCTAAAAGTACCCTGTGATTGTAGGGAGGAACGGTTGATAGAATCATTAGCATCAAAATAACCACCTCATTTCACACGCTAACACCTTGACTTGTTGATGTTATTGGTAACCATGCCTCCCATCCACTCTTCTCGACACTGCACTGGTGTGAATCAGTGTCATCAGGAACTGTGGGCTCTTTGAAATATATCTGGAGATTTTCTCTGCCCTTACTATCAGAGCAGCTAGGAACAACAGGGAGGTGTTGATTGCTAGGTTTATTTTTAGTTAGATGACTTCAGGCCCAAACAGGGAATGCTTCAGACAGTAAGTGGTGAGGGCATCTGATTAGGGCTCCTAGACTGGGTTGAAGACTACTCCTATAGATAAGTGGCTTCCCTGCCCTGACGAGGCCCCGGGTCTGTGTATTTTGGTGGATGTCCTCAGGTGAACCACACTGCTGTGAAAATATAATATCATTGCAGCAGATAACTGCCTTAAATGTGCAAAGCTTCAAATGTTAGTCTTTGTAGCATAGCTTTCTCTGTTCACCACAGCTCTGTGAAGACACTGCATGTCCCCCACACAACACTGCCATCCTTTCCTTGCAAAATGATGAATCAGATGCAAGCTTTAAGGTGAGGCCTACTCCTGGTTACTTTAGCATGACGGTCATAATTTCATACATTATACTCCGATGTGCACACATCAATACAGATCCATCATTTTCTCTTTCAGCCCCTCTCCGGTTGTGAAACAAAGAAAGGCTCACCTGACCCCTGTAGGTTTACCCTACACCCGCTGCTCTCTGGATTATTCCAGGGTTCTCTTGTCTGCAGTGTGATGTAGCTCATCCTCTCCTTAAAGCCAGGCAACCAGAACAGAGCTTTGTCAATTTTGTCCAGAATCTTCTTTCCTGGGGATCCAGCATCATAAATGTCCTCCTGTCTTCTTTTCTATGATTTTGCTTTCTGGGCTTCTTGGTTCTGGAATGTTACAGCATTTTTTGATTCTTTTATGGATTAATGCGCAAACCCTAGGTGCCTTCCCAGCAATGAAGGTCCCATTCGGCCTCAGTTCCCTTCTAGGTGGCACCGTGCTGCTCCTGTGTGAGGTGGGAAATAAGCAGTTACCTAAAGGGAGCTAATATTTACCCCAAAATGTTTGAGTGATATCTCTTCAAAGCCAGGATTTGAGGGAGATGATGAAGTCCCAGCTCTCTACTCAGATCTCTTGTGTTTCTTCTCCTTCTCTTAGAACTCTATCCGGAACCTTAAGGGCTCCTTACTCACTTGTCATCCACATAGATTTTTTCTTACATATGTCCTCCTCCATCTGGAGGGCAAAAATACCAGGCATGATATTTTGTTTTTCCCCCTCTCTACAATGCCCTTGAACTTTAAGAAAAAAGTTACCAATAAAAACATCCTGGTTTATAATGATGTTTTGATGGGTGTACACATTGTGAAATAATTAAGCTAACGTCATACATCAAGCACCTTGCAGTGTGTGATACATGATTATTAACCATCATCACCACACAGTAGGTTTCCTGCACTTATCCATCCTATCTCACCAACACTTTGTCACTTTGACTAACATTCCCCATTTTCTTCCTCTCCAAATGCCAGGCACTGGCTGCCACCATTCTTTCATCTTCCCGTGTAAGCTTGGCTTACTCCTACAAGTTCCACCTACAAGTGCAGTGACACAGTACTTGTCTCTCTGTGTCTGACTTAGCATAATGTTCTTCAGACTCGTCCGCATCGCAAATGATAGGGAGGCTGAGCGGGACTCTGTTGTCCATACCTGTCACACTTACATCGATTCCGTATCTTGGTGCTTGTGATTAAGGCTCCAATAAGCGTGTCTCTTCAACACACTGATTTCATTTCCTTTGGATCATGGAGTAGCTCTATTCTTCACTTTTGAGCTTCCTTTCTATTCACGACGGCTGCACTGATTTACATCCCATCAATACAAAGTAAGCATTTTCTTCTTTACATTCTTACCAGCACTTCCAACTTTAAAAACCCCTGCTTAATTATTTTCATTTTATTTGAAAGGCAGTTTTATTAAATATGATATATACTTATACATGTGATACATACATACATATGTACATATAGTACAGCTATCATCTGCCGCCTCCAAGTGCGCCATTGGCAAGTAACTGGAATCAGAAATAGAACTTGGACTCAGAGTCAGCATTCTGATGTGGACATGAGTGCTTAACCACGGCTTCAAAAGCCTGCCTGCAGCTCAGCAACAGCCATCCTAATGGATGTGAGGTGGTACCAAACTCCAGGGATGATTTGCATTTCTCTGATAATTAGTGATTTTGTGACCCTTCATGTGTACTTGGATCTCCTTTTAAGAAGTCTCTTTTGAGATATCCACCATTTTAAAAAAATCTGCCATTTTTTTTTAGATTTATTCATTTTATTACAGCCAGATATACACAGAGGAGGAGAGAAAGAGAGGAAGATCTTCCGTCTGATGATTCACTCACCAAGTGAGCCGCGACGGGCCGATGCACACTGATCCGATGCCGGGAACCTGGAACCCCTTCTGGGTCTCCCACGCGGGTGCAGTGTCCCAATGCACTGGTCCGTCCTCAACTGCCTTCCCAGGCCACAAACAGGGAGTTGGATGGGAAGTGGAGCTGCCGGGACTAGAACCAGCGCCCATATGGGATCCCGGGGCTTTCAAGGCAAGGACTCTAGCCACTAGGCCACGCTGCCGGGCCCAAATCTGCCATTTTTAACAAGCTTATATAATATTTTGCTACTGAGTTGAAGGAGTTTCTTACTCTTTTTGGATATCAGCTCTTGGTCAGAATTATGACTTACAAATATTTTCTCCCCTTCCTAAGGTATTATGTTCATTCTATTGATTATTGATTGAACATTTTTTAATAACGTTAACTCTTCCAATCCATGAACATTGGATATTTTTTCATTCATTTGTGTAGACTTTGATTTCCTTCTTCAGTGTTTATTTGTTTTTCATGTTTTCATCATGGAATATGTTAGCAGTGGGATTACACTATATGACATTCACTGTGGTGAGGTGTATTTCTTCTATAACCATTTTGTTGAATATTTTTATCATGAAAAATGTTGAAGTTTATCCAATGTATTTTCTGCAACTATTGAATGATTATGTGATTTTTATTCCTCATTTTGTTGATTTAATTTACCAAGGCTGTCTCCTGATGAGTAAATGGAAGCTTTACCAAACAGAAGTTTCTTGTTTTGATTAAGGGTAAGGCTCTTAGGATTATTGCAACCCTCTCCTCATAAAACAAGATTTTTTTACTTAGAGCTAAATGATAACCCTTGAGTTAGGGTATAGTCCCATGGCCTTTTCCTATGCCAATCAACTTGTAAAGGCATCTGGGTCAACAGAATTTTGCAGTGAATAAAGTAAGGAGAGATAGATGTTTTAAAGGTATCCTCCATTAAGCTTATGAAAGACAATCTGCTACATTAACCATTTGCCAGGCATTATGTTAAATGCTCATCCTGGCTTTTATCATTTATTCTTGATAATCTCTAAAGATGTCTTCACTTATGAGGACACTAAAGTCAAGAGAAGATATGCATCCTGTTGAAAATAAAACAGCTCAATAGATGCGGAGCCATAAGCCTACTAATTTTGCCTTGACAACTTGCAAGATTTTTGATATAGTGTCCTAGAAAGGACTAGAAATGGTGACAAAGAACCCCACATCATAGTCCAAAGCGTAGGTCAAAAAGCTGCTGCACTTTACTTCATTCACACATTTTCTGTGTGTACATTCAAACACATCACACAAATCCAATATTGCTCATGAGGACAATGTCCCACACAGAAGTGGATGCAAGGTTGGCAGAAAGAGACAGAAGACGAAGAGTATGGAAAACTCATACAATAGCCATTCCTGGGGCAGAAACCCTGCTAAGGTCATTCATGTGTCACTCCCAATACTTTGAAGACGATTTTAATGAGCCATTTATTGGAAGTCTAAGAGCCTATAATTGGGTGCTATATATTTTTATTGGTTTCTTTTTTATACAAAGGCAAAGCCAAAACACACAGTGTTTAGGAGAGTTGCTTAAACGGGAAGCATCTGAGTCACAGAAGTGAAGATAAATTTTCTAGGCTTCCGGTCCCATAATATCTTTCTTTAAATACACTTTGTCCTGCAGCTTCACTTTTTCAGGATCACAGGATGACTCTGCAGGAAGAAGAAAATCCATCTGACCTGTCCACACTCAGGAGACAACCTTTGGAGAACTCAGTCCTTCTCAGACTCCCACAAAACCGTGTCTGAAACAATGGGATGGAAGGACTTTGGGGGAGAAAGTGAAAGTTTTAAAAATCCAGAAAGCAGTGCTTGTTAATGTATAGCTCAAGAGTATAAGTTTATGCATGAATATTGGGATTTTCCACTCTTACCATCTATATAGTATTAGTAGAGTATACAGAGGGAGGATAAACAAAATAATAAATTCCCGAGATAAATGGTAAAGATTCCAGAACATTTGAAACCATTAAGATCATTAGCTTATGCAAATATAAACATCTTAGATTACTGGAAAGAGATTCTTTGAAAAAAATCAAAGGCAGTAAGAGATGGAATTAAGGTTGCAAACAGAAGCAAATGGGGTACAAAAGAAAATGAGGCAAGAGCATTATACAAGAAAGCAAGCATAGTTTTACTGCATTAAGAGGAGGAAGACGAAGGAGTCCATGTGACCGTTAAGAGAAAAAAATCAAATTTTTCTAAGAGAGAGATGGTTTGAAACATGAAATGACTTCTTTGTCTGCGTGTATGAGAAGCAGGATAAGCAGGGAAAGATTCCAGAAATCAACACGTCTCCCAAGGGAGGAAGAAATAGAGAAGGAAATGGTTTCCTGCCAGACAGGTGGTGTGTTGACATGTGCACTTTGACAGGCAGAATTCGGAAGCCTTCCAAGGATTTGCCCAGGCCAGCCTGAAGTTGTCTATAAGACTTTAGGGAAAGGCAACCTGAGCAGCCTTGGTGGCAGAGTTTCCAATGTCTTTGGATATATGAGACGCAGCAATAGTGGGTGAGGAAAGTGATGTTGCAATCTTCTCCAGAGCACAATATTAGAGGTTGGGCTCAACTCAGTCCCAGCTCATGGTCTGATATTAACCATCCACTGTAGAACAAGAGCCAACTGTGCTTAACTCCAGGTGCAGGCAGGCATATCTGAACTCTATAAACTCCCTTTGACCTCAAATACTATGAAAACTTTTTTAGGAGTTTTCTTTTCCTTTTTGTCTTTGGTTTGGGGGAAGCAAAAAAGCAGTGATTTATAGAGGGGGAGGATGAATCTGAAATTGGGGGAAAAACGGAGATGGGAGAGGAAGGCTCATGTAGAACTCTCTCAGAGGGCTTTTAGAGTCATGCTTTTTTTTGAACAACTGACTTTTCATACCTTGATGACTGGGACTTTGTAAATGGCACATTTACCCAATCCTATGTACAGACCAACCATGGGCTGCTGATTACCTAATTGTATGAGCTTGGATACTGAATTCACTGTTGCCTTTAATGTCCTCAGCTGTAAAGCAGTGACAACAATGGTACCTGCGTGTGTTAGATACACTGCTGTGCACCTACTATCCTGAGACCAACAGAAAACTATGTCCCCCTCTTTGGTCTACATGGGGGCTACGTGGCTAGTTCTGTCTATTGCCATGTTGGCTGAAGTGGTTTTGCCACTCTTCTGTTGACCTCGAGTCCTCCTGCAAGGTCCTCTCCTTTTCTCACTATCTGCTGGAGATCCAGGAGTGAATTGTGAGGTTCCTGAAGCTGTTACTGTTTCCTTGAAGTGAGCTGTCAAAAGACGTCTGCCAGCCATCCAGTTGAGACAAATTGTTGTGTGAGGTTAACTCCCTAGATACTGAATGCAATCCTACTCACTTCCCCAAAAGCTCACCTCTACACATGGTCAGATTAAACTTCTACCTCTTAATCATTCACAATGGGATTACATTTCAGCACATAAAGCCAACAGAGACACTCAAACTATATTTAAACCATGGCACCAAGTTTCCATAACACTAGCCATAAAATTAAGAAAACATCACCTGCCAGTACAAAGGAGAGGGCAATGGTAGAGAAAGAATGAAGAAAGTGGCATACTTGTAACCACTCCTGTGCAATTATGACTTCACAACATCACACACTGAGCTTAGTATCTTAGGAACTGATCTTTCCAGAAGTAATGGGAACTATGAAAATGTAGGGTAGGCAAAGAATGACAATGAAAAGCCAGCTTTTGCTAATACGCACATCCAAGCTACCTGAATCAAGCTGATTAAATGCTGTTTGTTATTTTGCTATGACTTCCTGGGAACTTTTCATATAATATTGACTTTTCTTTTCCTTCAAAACAGACACAGCATCTTGTGAGACCAGAATGAGGATAACCACTCTGCAAATATTCCACGGGAGATTTGTCTCATAGAATGGCCAGTTGAAACACCCAGTGGATGTGTTTTGACTGTATAGGACCGAATAGCTTGATCCTGCTATGAAACAATTGGGTGACTTTGCAACATCATGAAAGTCAACAAATGTATAGTCATTGGTGAATTCAAAAATACGTTTTTTTTAAACAAATATCTAGAAGATGAGCCTCTGTCTCTACCACCGGAAGACAGCCATAGAGGACAAAGACCAAAGTCCACAGTTCAAAGAAAAACTCTGAGGTACCTGTTCATTGGCAACCACTGACTTTCACTATGTCAGTAGGCTACAGCTGCCAATGACAAATAGCTTAAAAAAATAAAACCAAGGGTACAGACCCTACTATTCCCAGCTCCTAGTGTTCTCACTCATATCCCCACCTCCCCTTGACCTACAACTTCATTCTAACCCAATACAACCCAGAAGTGATGGGCTGTCCCTCCCACAATCATGGTGAACCATATGAGACTTCATCTGGCTAGCTGACTGACTGCCACGGCAAGGGGCTGAGAGTGTTCTTCAGTTCACAGGCAGCAGGTGGTTGGAGCCCTCAGTCCTACCACTGCACATAAATGATTCGCGCCTGCCAGCTGACTGCCGTGGAAGCAGATGCTGCCCTAGTTAAGTCTGCAGATGGGATATACCCAGCTGACACGCCCATTGCGATCTTGTGAAACCCTGAGCAGAGGACTCAGCTGAGACATGCCTGGACTCCTGACATGTAGACTCCTCAGAAAACACTTGTTCCTGTGTGGTGCTTTCTGACACCTCCTACATAACAAATACACCAAGTGTCCATCAAAATTGTTCCTGCAATCCCTTGGCCTCCTACTGAAAGAATGAAAAAGAAAGCTTGTGTGCTATAGTCAACAAGTGGTTCCATAAGTCACAGTTCCATGTGTCAAGTACCCAGCAAAGGAAAAGAGAGGAATGTCGAATCAGGAATCACACGGCTCCCCCATCTTCAGCAAAGAATTGGCCCACAGTATCTACGGGGCATCGGTTCTGGGGCCTCACCCAAATCCAGGAATCAGTAGGTTCTCAAGTCACTTCTCTTAAATGATGTACTATTTGCACATAACTTATGCAATCCTCCTGCATGCATTAAGCAATTACCAGATTATTTATAATATCTACTACAATGTAAATATGCATGTAAATGGTTGCTACAGTGTGTTGATTGGGGAATAATAACAGGGAAAACAGTCTGTAATGCTCAGTAAAAAGCAGTTCTCTTTCTGCTTATTTGCAATCCACGGTTGGTTGCAGTTCCACTGATGAGGAATCCATGGATATGAGGGGCTGTCTGTAGCTAGAAAAAGCCTCAGCAAATGAAGATGTGTCCCTCAGGCACTTGGACATTCTGTCACGGGATGTTTTGTTAGACCAAACAGAATGTAAAATAGGCATGCTCTCCCTCTACAAGACATGGCTATTAGCATTTCTCCAAGGTCCCCATTCAAATGCATACAATAATCAGGGCAGCTCGTGTTATGTTTGCATCTGCAGATCCACTGACTTGGATTTGCAGTTAGGGCTACGTGCAATTTCCACAATCTTTGAGGACCCGACTCTGACCATGATTCCCAAGGCCTCCAGAAGCTGGCATAACCTCGGACTCTGCCACCCTTCTCCATGGCTTCTTCATGCAGTCTGTTGTCCACTGACCTTTCTGCTCCTCCAGCACAGAAATCAAACTTACACTGGAACATTCTCTAGAATTTCTGCACATTCACTTCCTTCAACCCTCACAAGCCCCCAGCCATTCACCACCTTATGGACTTCTTGCGTTTTTTTCTTCAACTTAGTGTATTTGAAATGGCTTGCTGGTGCATTCATTTGCATGATGATTCTGCACACCCCTCTCTCACTTGCATATAAGTAACAAGAGAGCAGGCACTGATCAATATCTGCAGAGAACTGAACAAATTTGCCCTATAGGAAAACTCAATAAATATTTATTGAATACATAAATGGAATAAAATGAGATGAACACCACAAGACTGCCGTTACTTATTTATTTTTCTTCTTCATCCCCTGCATACCCTCTCATGAGTTCAAAACTCCCACCGCAGTTTGCCAGGATTGTTCATGCATCTGCACACACAGCACGCCAGTCAGGATACTTGAAACAAAACTGAAGTTATGGAAGTCACAGCTCTGCCCTTAAGGACTATACAAATGAGCTGGATGGAAAGTTGTAGCCGCATAAATTGATCAAAATCTAACTAGATGCCATTTGCTCCACTAATATCTGGGCCAAGCTAAATATGAAATTGCTTAGGGAGTACAAAAGACGGGAGGGACCAGGAAAAGTTCTTACGGAGAGGTGGTTCTCAGAATGGGTATGCTATGGGAGAGGTGTCCTACACGGGCAAAACAAAGGGAGAAGATGAAGGGGAAGTCATTAAACCCCAGAGTTGGAATCTTCATCTCCCAGAGCAGTATATCTGTACTCCAGAGTGTGACTGTGTTTTAGAATCATTTACCTAAAATATACCGGCCTTCAGCTAATTAAAGACATCACGGTTGGCCTCAGTCTCCACTGAATTAGAATTCCTAGGGGCTGTGCTTGGGATTGGTGTATTCTTAAAGCTCCCTAGTGAGTTCACAGCACATTCAGCCTGTGATGCCACGACAGGTCTAAATGATTTTAAAAATATTCTGTAATAACAAGAGGGGGCAATGACTCACAGCTCTGGGGTTGAATAGTGGTGGTTTAAATGTAGGTCCTGCAAGTTACCTGCTGGAAGTTTTGGAACAAATTTCTTTGCCTCTCTGTGCTTCTGTTTGCGCTCTGTGGATGGGGATAATAACATCACGAGGCCAACCAGAATCAAGTGAGGCATGCCTTGCAAGTGCTCGAAACACTGCATGACATGCAGACATAGCACTAATTGTTGCCATTCTTGCTATTGAGGCCCAACACTCTCCTTTCCTTTGAAAGCCCTGGAAAGCCCAGTGTACGTTCCTCAACTCACTTCATCCATCGCTTTAACAAATTATCATATCTCCAGAGAACAGCTTCAAGTATACACTCTGAAGAATCCAAGCGCCATCAAGCCAGGCCACAAAGAAACGAGACCATGGCTGAGTTACGCCAACCTGGGAGCATGTGAATATCTGAGTAGCAATGGCAACCCTGAGTGAGGGGGGCCAGCAGCGTCACCTGCTCGGGAGACCAATGGACAGTGTCACAACCACCTGCCTGGAAAACAATGCAAAGCCTGGAAAGGACCCAGTGACACAGTTGCCACAGCACTTAGATTAACTACACCATCCTCCCGCTCATGGGAGGACATCCAGTGGTGTAATGAAAACCATAATCTGAATCACTCCTGAGCAATCTTCACCATGATCACTTATTCCGGAGTTTTCTAATTTGGGTCTTGTCTCACAGTTTTAGGAGGAGCTATTTGAAGTTTCTTCTCAACTTCTCAAAAACCGGTGGTGTGCCAAGATACTTTGCTCAGATTCACCATTTCTCTTTACTTTTACATTTCTGTATGATGATGGAGAAGCTGTAGGTTTCCTATCTGGCTCAAGGCATGGAAAATAAAGTCTAGAAGAATGCCCTCCAATTCTTGGGTAGGAGTCATCTTCAGAGTAAAATTCTGGAAGGTTTTATATTTCCATGTTATTCTCCATGGTGCCATTTGAGATCAGTACAATGAGCCTCTATTATTTTTACGTTACCGAAAGATAAATTTTTGGATGAAGTCAAGTTGCATGTTTTACAGAGACTTTTGGAAAGAAGGGATGCATTTGGCAAAGGCCCCAAATGTTCAGCTTAGGAAAGGAGACCATGTCATTGAATGTGAGTTGTGCAGATTCGGTGGGCTAGAAAATTCTTCTGCACTAACCAGAGAACAAAAGAGCTACAGACAGAAACCAGACTTTCTGCTCCCACTGGGTGGCTCTGAGCATCTCAGGTCACCTCCCAGGGGCTGAGCAGTGAGGTGACAGCGATGGCTCCACTGGCTCTGTCTCAGGAGAACACAGCTCAGACCTCCAAGGCCGACTAGAAGTGTTCTCCCCAGCAAAGACTTCAATCCCCTCTCACAGATTGAATCAGGGCTTTTCATGACTCCAAACACTGACATTCAACTTTTTTTTTTTCACTTCCATCCTTCAACATGGCCACATTCCTTTCTGTGGATTTTTGTGAACTCCTGCCCAACACCAGGTGCAAATTGAAAAAATCCCACTGGCCAATTTCAGCATAGGGAGGCCTACTGTTCTTACCACAGAGGCCGTCTTTCAGGCCTGGGATCCAGATCTTAGCCTCTGGGCACACAAGTCAGGGGTTTCACTTTCATCCACAAGCATCGCTCATGAAGTCCTTCTCTGTGGTGGCTGCTCTGCAGAACCCCCCAGCCTAGGGGAACCTAGGGGCCCAGACCCACCAGCCTGAGCAAACTTGGGGGTGTGTCAGAACAGAAAGTGCAAGGGATTTGTCACCAATCTTAACCTTTAAATGGACAACTGTCTCCAGCTCAGACGTGTAATTTTCCACCCACCACAGTTCATGTGTGGTCACCATTATCATTCAGTAAACACTTTGTAGCAAGTTGCTGTCCTTGGTTGGAACTGGGAGATGGTTGGGTGGCCTTCCTTGCTCAGGACACTCCACAGAGGGGTCCCAAAGTGAGTTCTGCCCTCAGTACCCAAGAAAGAACACAAGGGCCTTAGAAACTGGGACTGGTTCAAACAGGGCTTCATTTCTGCTGTAAATCAGCAGTTCACAATGCTTACCACTTGAACAATTATCCAATTAATTATATTTTACAGGTATTTGATTGAGTATCTACTTTGTGATTTGTGCTGTCATGGCTAAATCCCTACCCCCTGTTACTTGATTGACAACTACCTCCTTATCCTGTGGGGGATAGAACATCACAGGGCTCCATCCCCTATGTCAGTATGCCATCCTAAGCTAATGATGGTAGAGTATATCCAACTTTTCAAGTTATCATGTTATAGCTCTGATGTGAGTTGATTTCATTTGTCACTCTAGATCCTATAGCTAGACATAGCACCTAGAGCAGCGGTAGGAGAATGATATTTTCTGATTTTATTGTCACACTTAGACTTTCCATCTCACAGCAGTAAGAATCTTGGGAAGCAAGCTCTAGACTCTCCTAACAGAAATGTTAATAAGCTTCCCGATCTAGCTGGAAAACCAGGTATTCCAGGGAAAGTTTCACAGGACTCAGGTTCCCCATTCATCTTAGGTAATCAGGAACCACATTAGTGACTGCTCAAAAAGGTGTGGTCAGGGTTTCCAGGGACAAACAAGAGCAGCATAGTTTTCCATCACTATTAGCAATAGATAATCACTGCTATCATTGGAGACCCTGGCAGGCAAGAGAGGGGGAGGAGTCCAACCCAAGAGAGGGCAACTGTGCAAAGTGATCTGGAAGCAATTACCAATCAGAGCAGCCAGGCAGGGAGGGAACCAGGACACACAAAGCTCTACTCTCTCCTCCTGCTTTCTACTCTCCTAACTGACGTCTTCCGTTAGCCAAATCCTTGTGGGAGCTGGAGGACACGGAGGCCAGAGCTCCATGTGGGTGAGCTTTCTGTGCCACACAAAAGAATCGAGGGGTAAAAACTAAGCCCAAGGGGGCAAATCTGGAATAATGGGTTTCTGCAGGTGCAATGAGGACCCAAGGAGGAATTCAGAGAGAGAGAGAGAGAGAGAGAGAGAGAGAGAGAGAGAGAGAGAGAGAGAGAGTGTGTGTGTGTGTATTCAGAGTTGAAACACACATGTCATTAAGAGTGGATGGTTGGGCCCGGCGGCGTGGCCTAGCAGCTAAAGTCCTCGCCTTAAACGCCCCAGGATCCCATATGGGCGCCGGTTCTGATCCAGGCAGCTCCACTTCCCATCCAGCTCCCTGCTTGTGGCCTGGGAAAGCAGTCGAGGACGGCCCAAAGCCTTGGGACCCTGCACCCGCGTGGGAGACCAGGAAGAGGTTCCAGGTTCCCGGCATCGGATTGGCGCGCATCGGCCCGTTGCGGCTCACTTGGGGAGTGAATCATCGGATGGAAGATCTTCCTCTCTGTCTCTCCTCCTCTCTGTATATCCAGCTTTCCAATAATAATAAAATCTTTAGAAAAAAAAAAAGAGTGGATGGTTGAACTGACTCTAGCACAGGTAGAAGTTGGGTCTAGATGAAAGGGCTGAAAAATTGTGGGCGAAAAGCTCCAAGGGAAAAAAGTTTAGAAAATGGTTGTGTATCAGCAGCTATGTATGTATCACCAGCTGTGTATTACCAGCTGTGGCATGCTAAGGGCCTACAGAGGCAGAGCAGAGCAGTTCTAGGAATCCTTGTCTACTGGGTTAGAGCCCTGAACACTTTGGGGGCCATTAGATAAGAAACTGTCATCATCAGACCTCAAGTTTAGAAAGTCTCTCCCTTGATTAAGAAATGAGATTTATGATACCACAGGCCTCCAAACCTTTTATGGAAACTGGTAGTACAAAGAGACAAGATCATCAAAATATACAGATTTCCTTCTGATCACTGTGCTCATCCTAAGAGTTTACAGCTGAGAAGGATTCAGTACAATCATCTACTTATCTTTTCACATTGAAGCAAGCACTTGCTCTTAATGTTTTCATTAGATGGAAACCTCCATGAATGCCTGTACCCAATCCTGCTGTGTGTTCCTTACCACCATCTCCAGAATTAAAAACACTCTGTTGGTAACAGGTATTGGTTTTGGTAAGACCATGTGATGTCATTCGCCACACAGGAAGCAGTTTCTGCGCTACAAGGTCTCTAAAGAGTCTATGCCTCCCCATCTTCCAGGTTCCTGAGGTACTCAGGACAAATGTTTATGTAATCAGAGCAAGCATTTTGGAACAATTACAATGTGCCATGGACATCCAAGGTAATAGGCTTAATGTAATAATTTGGAACATAAAAATACTGGACTAAGATGTTGGTGACTGAAATTGGTTACTGTAGCTATTGTTTCCCAAAAAACCTTCAAATACTATTCCCAGAGTGACTATGATATGGATTTAAGCAGGATACTACGGGCTGGGCACGATGGCGTAGTGGTAAAGTTCTTGCCTTGAACATGCCGGGATCCCATATGGGCGCCGGTTCCAATCCCGGCAGCCCCGCTTCCCATCCAGCTCCCTGCTTGTGGCCTGGGAAAGCAGTCGAGGATGGCCCAAGACTTTGGGAACCTGCACCCATGTGGGAGACCTAGAAGAGGCTCCTGGCTTTGGATTGGCACAGTACTGGCTGTTGCAGCCGCTTGGGGAGTCAACCATTGAACAGAAGACCTTCCTCTCTGTCTCTTCTCCTCTCTGTATATCTGCCTTTCCAATAAAAATGAATAAATCTTAGAAAAAATAAACAGGATACCAGAGCCACAGGGGCGATGCTTCAGTTAGGGACACCCATTACTATTTGTCATGATACACCCATCACAACATGGAGGGCTGACAGAAGGCAAGGGCAGAAATTCCTACTCTTAAAACCTTGAAATTCAGTAGAGATAACTAGTCTCAGAGCACCCATTGAAAGAGCTACTTAAAATGCTGTGGCTGGTGTAGGGGTTACGGCACAGCACATGAAGTCATTGTCTGCAACACCATTTAAAGAGGGAAGCAGTGGCTAGATCTCGTCCTCTCTCTCTCTCCTCTCTCTGTCCATCTGTAATCTATCCAAGAAGTGAAGATCACGACTTGGTAAACATGGAAACTGAAATAAGCAGTACTGGCGAGGTTAGGTTAAAATTGCATTTAAGCTTAAAGCACTTTTGTTGAGCTTGAGCGTTTCTGATGAGGGGCAGGGGGTCAGAAAGGGCTTGGTGAGTCAGCAGCAGGTCAAAGGTAGCTTTCAACTTTTCCCAGCAGCCCTGGTGACTTACAGCACGCTTTCTTTCCCTTCCCCCCTCCCTCCCCAGAGCTTCATCAGCTATGTCCACTTGACAGTGTATCCGTAAGGAGTTTGGATCTAGTTCAAGCAATACACAGAAGGACTTGATCTCCCAAAAGCAAGCTTCTCTGTAGGAGGGGACGAGAAAAGAAAACAGCCCAGGGTGCTTCTGTTTTTCCAAAAGATTAAAAAAATAATTAAACAAAAGATATTCAATTTGGATTATTGTGGACAGTGATTCATGGCTCTTCTCCCACAAATGACACCCTCCCTCCAACTAATCCTTCTCAACCTCCTTTCAAAGGAAATGTTGGTTAACACTGCTTCATTCCACGTATTCTTAAGTGAATCGGGGTTATCCACCAGCTACCTTGTACTCTTGCCTCTTGGAACAATTGAGAGTGAGAAAAAGGAGCATTTCGAAAGTAGCAGTGCACAGCTGAGGAACTCTACACAGGAGCCGCCAGGTATGCTGCTGATGGAGTTAGGCATCAGTGCAGAAGTTCTTCCAGCCAGCACTGTGTCCACCACAAACGATAGGAACAACCGCTTTCATTTTTGAAGGAGAAAGACAAGTCCTTTTCATGGGGACGCGCACTGAAGCAAAGCAGAAGCACTGTCAATGCCATGGCTCCCCAGGACATGCTCGGATTTCCTAAAGGGCTGCAGCTTTCATTCAACAAGCATTTCCTGAGTGTGCCACAAACCATATGCCAGATTCAGGGCTCTTGAGGCACATTCAAACCGGGTTTGCGCAGACTAGGGTAACATTAAATCATAAATAAACAATTATTCTACCACATGGAAGGTTGTTTTCTCTCTGTGCCTTAGATACACAGTGCCCAGGAAATACGAGTTGAATGGTAATAAATAGCAAAATAGCAGCCATAGATGGTTTGAGCATGTTACCTCCACAGTTCATCTCGTTGAGTGTTAATACCAATTTCTTTTCATCTCAATACACCTTGCAAGAATGGTGAGCACTTCTGAGTCTTTTACATAACTACAGAAATATAACAAAAGCATGAGCTTAACACTCATGTCTCTCTTTACTTCCTATAGATGGAGAGCAAGAGCTTTTATTTGGTTTTAAATATTTATTTCAAAGACAAGATGACTCCCAGAGCAAGGGAGAGAGAGGAACCAAGAGCTTCCATCTGCTGGCTCACTCCCCAGATGGCCACAACAGCCAGGGCTGGGCCAGGTGAAAGCCATGAGCCTGGAGTTCCAACCAGATCTCTTTCCCACACCGGTTGTAGGGTCCCAGATATTCGGGTCACCTTCCACTGCATTCCCAGCCACATTAGCAGGAGCTAGATCAGGAGGTTAAATGGTAGATGGGGCTCACCAGGGTTCAGTATGGAATGCCAGCACTGTAGGTGTTGCTCCATCCATTGTGTCACATTCTGCCTGCTTGAGCAAAGGAAATGTCACCAGGTTCACCTGTGGGATGACGGTTCACTAAAATCATATGGAATGTGTCCAGATCTTTTCAAAAAATGGCAAATCCATTTTCCTAAATTCATAATAAACTTAATTTGAAATAAGTTTTTACCTTTGACTTAATGAGATTACTATTAAACTTGTCAGTTTCAACTGTATATTTTTGGATATTTCCTGAAAGCAATTTATTAGCTTTCAATTCAGATTGCCCAGCATAAAGAATGGAGGGTTTATTCTTCGGCTCCATAAAAATGGTGACTTCACCCTTCATTGAATCCATTTGGTTACATCTTCCTTTATTCACCCAACTGAGATGTTCTCTGTTTGGAGTAGTCAGGATTCCCCTTTTTAAAAATTGTGGGAATAGATAAAATCCTTGCAATAATGGGCTCAAGAAGACTGAAAGGCCACAGTGTATGGAAGCTCAAAGAAAACAGAACAAAAAAACCTTCTCTCCCATACACTTGCTGTCAAAAGGCAACTAAATGTAGCCTCCATGTGAGCTGGAGCTGGGCCTCAGAGCATCCTGTCCTGAACAGTAACTTCCTGACACTCTGATTGAAGTCCCAATCCCCACATAAGCAAGAAGCTGACCCCATAATCCAAGGAAGGCACAGTGGAGCCATAGAAAGTCCATTTCCACCAGCAATGGCAAAGACTCTAGGAGACAGGACCGCTAGAACCAAGGAAGTAGAGGCTGAGCATCTTTCGAGACCTCAGTATTTTCTTTCAGCAACACAAACCAGACTTCTTCAAAAACAATGCTTCAATGAAAACAAATCTTTATATCCATACTCAAGTGCACAATTTCCTACCACCAGTGCTTACCCAGTTTATGGAATTCAGTAGGGAAGGTCAAGAGGAAACTGAGAGCTTTTGTAACAAATCACCCCAACTTGCAGTGACTTAACATAGTGAACGTTCATTTGCCAGATTGCGCAATCCAGGAGGGTCAGCTGATTCTTCTGGCCAATTCTTTTGCTATGATCACTCAAGGATCCAGTCGCCTCACATTTTGTACTACTGCCATTCGCAGCAATAAAAACTGCCTGGAGAAATCAAGGCTAGGCCAGGAGGCAGCTTGTGTCACTTTTGCCGCCATTGCATCGGCCAGGGCCCAGAAACATCTACCATCTAACCAAAAAAATGCATAGGAAACTTACTCCCCAGTGTGTCTTGAAAGAAGAAATGGGTTGAAAGATGGACTCCCAGTGAAATTGTTGGATATATTTTGACAATAGGATGCTGGACTGTGTGCCATTGTCTTTATCTGGGATGTCAGGACACACTTAACTAGCAGAAGGATGGCTTTATGACTGCTGATGAAGGACTCTACTTTTGTAATAATATGGGGGGAATCAGTTGGGAGGAGGGAATTTGGGGAGGGAGTAAGGGAAATCCCCTGAGCCTATGGTATTGCATCATAAAATTAAAAATAAAATAGAAGAAACTACAAAGAAAAAAAGAAGAAGAAGTGGGTTAGCGAATATCTCCTTACTCTTTGCTCTGAAGTTCATGCTTCATGATAACAGCACATATTACAAACTGGAAAGCACCTCTCACTTCGAAGTACTGAAGAATGAATCACCCTGAGCGATCTTCTCTGTGTAATACTAGCAACTTATATATATAAAAAAAGAGGTAGGCTATCTTCGTTGTTGGGACCACGTAGTCAGGATTCACCCCTATTAGGTATGGAATGTTGGGTTTATTGTTCCCAATTATTTCATTTCTTTGCATTTCATACTAATCTGTAAAATGAGAATAACAGCATCTGGTTCATAGGATAGCTACTGCAAAGACAAAATGAGCTCGAACATACGAGGCACCTGCACATTATGGAAGCTGAGCGTGCAGTGAAAGAGCTTCGGAAGAACCCAACCTCTGCGATGAGGATTCATTGCACTCTTCAGTTTCTGCCAATCAAGAGGTTCATTCAACTTTGGCTGTGCAGCCAAGTTTAGGTTGCTGCTTCTACAACAATCTTACCTGTTAGGATGGGGACATGATAGTTCTCAAAACAAGCGCAGGGTAAGTTTAGGAAGACTACCTCAAGTTTATGATCACATTTTCTTTCATGATTTTTAAAGAAGTCTTTTCTTTCCAAACAGATTCTTAGTCACTATAATTGTGTGTACTGTAATTGCTCTGTTTGCCATTCCACAAAGCAGATATGGTGACCTAGAATAAACAGGTGGCCAAACACTGAATGGCTGCACCAGTCACTGATCACAGAACAACTCTTGCAACCGACTAGCTTTAAAAAGCTGGTGGGGATCTGACTTCCTTCAAGAAAGTGATCAAGTCTATAAGAAGCTTCTGCAGAAGAGAATCTGATGTTTCCAACCCATTTATTTGTAGCCCTCTGTGCAGATGATTGTTTTGAGACTACAGGAATTAGCCTGCCAGTATCTGCCGTTTTCCAACCCGTCCTTAGATGCTGCAGCTTCGCTGGAAACCCTGGAACTTACTTCATCCTGGTATTGCTCATTTCTGAAGCTAACCCTCCACGTCATAAGAAAAAAGGGTCCCTTTTAGCGAATACCACCACTGTGGATACATACCCTAACACTCAGCTCTTAGCTCTTCAATCCTTTGTTACTAATTCACATGTCTTCTCGAGTAGCTATCTTCCCATGCACAAAGTCCCAGGTTCCCAACAGTGGTTAAGACCCAATGCTTCCCTCAAGGACTTGGTGATCCATAAGAGAGGCCCACAAGCTACCAGGCATTTCCTGAGAAAATTCACAGCAACCTTTTCTCTTTTTGTGGCTCCACATTCGACAACTGCCCAAGGAAGTCATCTGGAAGGCTGCAAGTGTGTCACAGCACCCATGTGTGCCTGATTGAATGGGCACAATGTTTTGCCTTCTCTATTTTGGGTAACCACAATTTATCTTTCTTTCCATCTGTTTTTCAAATTGAAGTCTGACCACTGCTAGACTGAAGGCCCATTTTGTTTCCTCTGTGGCTAGTCTTTTTCTTTCTTTGATTTCTTCTCATTGAGCTGGAACTCAATTCTCAAAGAGCACAGAAGTGACAGAAATGAGAGAGAGAGAGCTCCGTGTGCCTGGGAAGGAGTGAGAAAAGCAGTTTTGAGAGGTCAGCAGGGAAAGGAAAGAGATTTAATTCCACATTGTCCCCTGAAGGCAGTAAACTCTCTGAACACCAACAGCGACTGTCCCACAGAAGTTAGAGACCTGTTGCAGAAGATGTTGATTACCTTGGCGATGTAGCATTATTCCTACAACATCCAGTGAGAGAGAGCATCCAATTGCTAATCTCATCTGTTTGTAAACAATGGACAAGACATCTCTTTGGAAACTCATTCTAGCATGGCAAGATGCATTCAGACGAAAGACAAAGGAAGGGGTCAACACTCTTTCCCTGCAAAGTAATGAATGCAAATATATCCCAGTTCCCCAATCAATCCCTTCTTCTAAACGTAACAGTGGAAAACACAGCCAACCAGGCAGCAGCAGAATCCCCTAAATGCAAACACAGGAAAGTCTCCTGACCTCAGATGCGGGACCTCACTGGGAGGGCTTGCATGCTTCATGTTCCAGATCCCCCCGTATATTGAAACACAAGGTTTGGTTTTTGTTGCAATGTGGGGATCTCAGAAGGCTGCTGAATTAGTAAGCCTTGTGTAAGAATGTCATTCCATTATTTAGCCAGAGCAAACAGTGACATCGAGGCCCAGAGGAGCTGTCAAAGCCAGCATTAGCCTGGGCCTGCGGGCAAAGCTGTTCTTTCTCATGTCCTCTTCAGGGGCCCTTTCTAAAGAAAGCATCACCACATATTTAAAACATGATGGGCTCCGCTTGACTTCATTTTGGGTGGTGCAAAAACTCCGTCCCTTTTTTTCCAGCTTGGGAAAACTTTAAGTGGCAGTGTTGCGGTTAGCCCAGGAGGCTCACTACCTACTTCCCTCCCACGTTTATAGATTGCTCCATTCCGACTTAGTTGCCTGTGTGGATTCATTACTAGTCAGTTTCCACCAGGCAAGAGGTAACAAAGTGAAACTGCTTCTAAGATGTCTCCTTTGTTATAATTTCTAGGGAAGTGGATGAAAATTCTGACGTCAGATGAGGCCAGTCTTGTCTGATCGAGCTGAGGAACCAAAGAGAGGCAGAGATGACCCCCAACACGGGCGAGGCACTTTATAAGAATCTTTGTGCACTTTTCAACCTTAGCAATTGAGGTGGTAGTTCTAGTAAAAAAAATAAATTGGTGCTGATGTTGTGTTGGGGCCTTTAATGGATCGGGATGATATTCTGCCAATACTACCTCCAGATCAGAGATGGTCTCCCCAAGAAACCATTGTATTTATCTGAACAATAAGATGCTGGACTCTATGCTTGGTATACTCTTGCAATGAAAGAATCTTGACTGAATTTAAACTGTAATACTGCAGCAAGGTGGAGGAATCCACCATGGGGTGAGGGTGTGGGAAGGGGTTAGGGGAAATTCCAGAGCCTATGAAACTGTGTCACATCATGCAATGTAATTAATTAAAAAAAAAAAAGGTCTGTAAGGGGATTGCAGAAGGGCATTCACGGTGTTTAAAACAAGTGCATTTATTAAATTCGAAACAAGCACATTTGACGTATTTATTCCCCAGAAGCCACCCACAAATAACAAAGTGGCCACAGAAGACAAGAAAGAGCTGTCTGGTAACCAGCAAGCTCCACTCACGGCAGTTGGGAGACCAGAATTCAGTCTGTGTTTAAATACCATTTGTAACATTTCTTTCAGAATTGCAACCTAAATTGTTAAACATTGAAAGTTAGCTGGTTGAAAGCTATTCAGGAATATTTTACATTATCTGAACATATTTATATATGTTGTAAAAATATATGGATGTCATATTATTTGGTACATATTTGCAAATGTGTCTGAATTGGGTCCTTTATATAATAATATGCCCTACTTTTCTCACTTCATGATCTTTGTCTTGAACCCCACATCACAGGATTAATATATCCATCCTTGCTTTAAACAAAAGTGTGCATGTTTCTCTATAAAACCACAAATAAATGTATCTACATATGAAGTGATTATATCATTCAAAACTACTAGATATTTGTTCACTAAAAATTGCCTTTTATGTATTTTTAAGTTATCTGGAATACTTAAAAAGAAAAAAAAGAGCATGCACCATTTTCACAGCTTGTATAAATCATTATGTTTCTGAAAAAAACGTAAAGTGTGTTCTAAATATAACCCTGGTAAGGCAGAGTCCACGGGATGGCAAGGGACACGGAGTCAGGTGTATTGCATGAGTCTCACTGCTTTTTCTAGAAACTCTGAGGCTGGCATTGCCTGGCCCTCCCCAGATGGCCCCATCTTGGCAATCAAGCCTGAATTCAGCTTTCAGGCTGACAAACCCCTGGGCCGTCCTATGCTTATCTGAATTTCAGCATTCAATATTCAGTGGAAGTTCCCCAAAATGAGGACTGAGTGTCCCCACTCCCCTGCTAGCAGAAGGAAGGAAGTTCCCTGCAGGAATGATGCTCCCAGACCGCAGGGAATACTTGCTCTTCGATGTTGCCCTGACCTTCCCAAGGTACAGAGGGGGACATAGCTGGCTCCCCTCACTGTAAAAGTCCCCCACAATCTCTTGAGCAGTTCCAATGAGCACACACTCCACGTCCCTGGCAGGAGATACACTTGAGTTTTCATTGTGGCCCTACCACTGGTGCCAGAGGTGTGATCTTTAGATGGGGCATTTCTTCCTGGGTCTCTGAAAGTGAGGGAAAACACACACGTATCTAATCCATGCAGCCGTGGGAATGGTCTAGAAGGTGAGGGCAGTGCAATGTCTGGTACTCTGGAAGAACCCTGCAATTACTAGCACTTACAACAGTCAACATGCATCCAGAACAGAGCCTGACGGAGGAATCACCAAGTCATAGGTTCCTTCATTGTGTCACAACACACCTGTTGGTGCTGTGGATGGCAGAGAGCTTGTCACAATAGAAATTTACTTTCTCTGGTTATTCCTGACTCTACGCCTGTGGCAGTCTGGGTTATTGCAGCTTCCTGTTTCATAGAAAAAGCCCTCATTGTCTCCTGTGAGACTCCACGTGTGTCCTTCTGAAGTGGCTCTTGGTTCTACTTTCTCCCTCTTTGGTGCTTTCATGGTTGTGAGATGGCCTCCTCCTGGTCTCCCTGACTCCACAGAGCTGCCTCCAGGTACGTGAGATAGAAAATTCCAGAAGGACTCAAGAACATATTCATTTCAAGATTCACATAATAGGGCCCGGCGGCGTGGCCTAGCGGCAAAAGTCCTCGCCTTGAAAGCCCCGGGATCCCATATGGGCACTGGTTCTAATCCCAGCAGCTCCACTTCCCATCCAGCTCCCTGCTTGTGGCCTGGGAAAGCAGTCGAGGACGGCCCAATGCATTGGGACACTGCACCCGCGTGGGAGACCCGGAAGAGGTTCCAGGTTCCCGGCATCGAATCGGCATGCCCGGCCCATTGCGGCTCACTTAGGGAGTGAATCATCAGATGGAAGATCTTCCTCTCTGTCTCTCCTCCTCTCTGTATATCTGGCTGTAATAAAATGAATAAATCTTTACTAAAAAAAAAGATTCACATAATAAAAATGTCCAAATATTATATTTGCTATTTCAAATAACAGAGTTTATCAGAGTTTGAGTTAAGGAAAGTCTAGAAGCTCTGGCTGGGCATTCCTCAGCTGCCTCCCAGACTCACTAATTGTAACATCCTATATACACTTGTCATCAGCCTCACTGAATTGCAAACTGCGTGGCCTTACCTCCTAGATCCCTTATTCTGGCTTCCTTCCATCTTCGTTGCAACTTGTCTCTGCAATGAACTTTCCACTTACAAAGCCTCTGCTTGAACATCACCTCACAAGAATATATTCACAGTTGAAAGGATCCGGGTTGGAATCCTGGCTCTGCTGATCCCTGGTTCTGTGACTTTGAGCCCCAGCTTTCAGATTTCCCATTGTACACAGGCAGCCCAAGTTGCTCAAGCCCCATGTTTCTGGGAGTATAAATTAAGGGTCTGACTGTAACCCCTGGAAAGCACTTGACTTCCATTGCCAACTGGTGCAGAATCAGTGCCAAGCAAGCATAAAATGCAACTCGTTCCCCACTACCATCTTGATCTGCCTATCATCATGATTTTCTAATAGCACTTTTGGAAACGGAAGAGACGAAGTTCATAAGTTAGCGATTTTCCCCAAAAGATACACATTGATCCCAAAGGTTAACAGTTTTCCAAGTTACAGCAGAGAGCAAATAGGGTGCGACCCTGCCTTTAGAAAACCTTGGCAGACCCTTTAACCAGATCAACTAAGGGAACCTGGTACTTGCTGCCATTTAGTGAGGATGCACACCCTGTTCTCTCCTGGGGGTGGTACTGTTCCTGTCTGAGCTTAAAATATTTCTATAATGGAGCACCTCAGGATCTTCTCCATAAATCAGGAAATGCAAAAAGTTGCAAAATTAGCATAGTAGAACCTGGTGAGGATTCTGGCAAGTGACACATGGAATTATACTAGATAAGATGGCATGTAAAGTGTCTGGGGTAGTCCCTGGGATAGCAAGCAATCAGCTCTCTGCTCTGTGCCCCCGTACAGATCAGCACATTTCTCTGGTTAGCCCAGATCACCAGATCATATGAAGTGGTTAGACCTCTCCCCTGAAGTAGGACCATCTCTTCCCCTCTATGTCTGGCCCACTTTTCCCTGGCCTTGGCTCAACATATCACCTGGTGTAAGGTGGCCCGTCAGTAATTCCGGAGTGAAGGAGTTTGAAGGCAAACAAGCATGTGTCAATGGCTCTTGGAATGTAATGGTGTAAGCACATTTTGGAGTCTGTGGGTTCTTATGCAACCTGTAAGCAACTCCAGGTGGAGCTTTTTAATTACTTTTGATAACAATTAAGAGATATTTTTCTCTGTGACCAAGTCTTAGTATCCAATACAAGGCAGACAGACGCTCAATGTTTGTTGACAGTGATGGCAAAATGCAGTTAATGCTTCTTTAATTACAGAACACATGACACAGTTCTAGCCATTATCCTTAACCCAAATCCACACATATCTGTTCTTCAAATAAACAAGTAAGGAGGTATGTGGGGCCTCATTGCTGATGTCCATCTACTGGTTGGCTTGGAACGCCTGGACCTGTGGTCAGACTCTGCAAACGACATCTCTTTTCCTACCCCTCTATTTCCTTCAGGGAACTGCATTTCCCCAGAGGCTGAAAGAGGCTTCAATTTTCAGCTATAACAAAATTACAAGAGTGATTTCAACATAAGATTCCAGGCAGCAGTTTGAAATCAGATGAGCACATGACATTTCAGAGACTCCCCAGCTCGTTCCAACACAGCCGCCCTGCTTCAATGGGTGGACTGGTCTTTGAGCACACTGGCTTGGATCTCTCTACTAAGACTTTTCTAATTGGTTCGATATGTCATATGGGGGCAAACACCAACAGGAGTGATGTGGGAGGCCAATGGAAGCTGTCTGATGGAGAAATACATGGACACAGGCCAATGGATTGAGTGATCCAGTAGGCAAAGGTGAAGGTAGACACCATCTGTTGAACTCGGGAAACCAGTAGGAATGTGGGATGAGATACAAATAATGAAGGAAAAGATGACTGTAGCAACAGGGCTTTGGAAAAGCAAAAACAAGGAGGTAGGTATGTAACCTAGAAATGCCTGTGCCATGGCTTTAGCCCTTGGTGTTTTTCATGTGCAGGGCAGGAGAAATTTTAGAGACAGGGTCAAAAATGGGTCCCTCTGAGCACATGGAACTGGGGTCATGGCTGGGCTGGTTTTTCTGTTTTCATAAGGAAAGGTATGGACTGTTACTAGCAGATAGAACAGATAGAAGCAGGGCTGCATGAGACCAGCCTTGGCCATCCCAGTGTCTCATTCTCAAAACTGGAATTCTCCATGCGAATGTTGAAAAGGGCAAACTTGGAGAATGTGACTCAGGAAAGTGATCTTTTAAAGAGGGAAAGTATTAGATGCTGATGAATGTTTGCCATGGTTTCGCTTGATGTTTTTACACAAGTGGGAGAAATGAGACCAAAGTCGAGTTGCTTCCAGGCCTTTACTTTGGCACAGAGGGTTGGGGATGAGACTCTGAGAGCACAAAACAAGCCAGTTGGAGGTTTTCCAAATGGGGAAAGAATCACCGCCCAGATGTGGGCAAAATCAGCCCACTATAGAAATGGAGTCCTTCGGGGGAACAAAGATCAGTCCCAGAAGGACAGTGTGAGAGAGGGGGTTAGCAGTATTCCTGGAAAGAGGAAAGTGTTTCTGTGTGACCACGAATACTGCTATGAATACTGCTATTCTGTTGGACCTGACAGCATTTTTCATGACCACTGTTGGCCTCTCACTGGGTATGGGTGAGCCTCCCAGTGACCCTGTGGCCCACCCAGCCCAGGGGGAATTGATACTCATTCATCAGCATGATCTGACAATGCTCTCAGTCCTAAATGCTCTGTGTCTGGCACTGAACTGAATATGAAGCTTCCTTGCCCACTGGGAGCTGCCAAGGGGCTTGCATAGAGAAGCAGACCATTAAACCTGGTCTACACCAAGCTGGAATTTCCAGCAGCTCCTTCTCTCCAACCTCCTTTCACGGTTTGTCTTGAGAAAGACACTGAAGTTGTCTTCCTCTTGTTTCCAACAGAATCCCAGTTATATTCAGGTATCCCCACCTCTCTACACAGAGAGAGAAAAAACTAAGCTAGTCCCTCCTATTCCAAAAGTTGACCTGACTATTGTAAGGAAAATCTTATTTTCCTTGTCATATTTGCTCAATGGTTATATGATCTAATTCCTGCAAATGTCACATGAAGGAAATCCTTCTAAGCATTTGTAGAGATATTGGCAATTGAAGAAAGAGCTGCAGGAAAAAAAACCTCCCTCTTTCCTCTGCAGATTATGATGTCTGGGATGTATGGTCCAGAAAACATCTCTGGCCATCTTGCTACCACCACTACATGAATAGGAGAGGGGGAAGGTGATAGGAATATGGGTCTCTTAAGACATTGCTGAGCAATTGAGTCAACTCACTTTGAAGTCCACTCCACCCTGGATTTCCAATTACATGAAATAACACACTTCATCATTGGTCAAATCAATCTGAGTCAGTTTCTTGTAGCTGAAAGCTTTCTACTGGTCAAAGATCCCAAGAGGAAGGGTAGGTATGTACATGATTTTTTTCCCTTCGTCTCCCAAAGAATGGAAGGATATTTCCATTTGCTGTTCCAGCCTGATGGGTCTCCCACGTTCACACCTTTCTCCTTTTGAAAGGCATTCGCTGCTGCTGCTCTCTGTGGCCTCCAGTATGTTCACCATGGTTAAGATGTCTGTTTCACAAATAGGCATCCAGGAGAAAGAAGTTGCATGACACAGCATCATATAAGAAATGAAAGCAGGGTGGTTGCAAAGGGAAACTGAATGTTGCAATCACACTGGAATCAACTAGGTTTCAGGCACAAACTAAGCAGGGCACACATACCCACGGGGCATATTATCTGTGAACCAAACCTAGAGATGTTATGGGCAAATCAATGTTATGGGAACCTCTACCCAAGAATAACACCATCACTGGTGGCTGGGATGCGATGAGAGCCTTCTGAGGAGTTTTACATGCATCATATCTAGTCCTCAGAACACCCCTCTAAGAGAAATAGTATCATTCCCACTTTAACTATGAAGGGACTACCATGAAGACCAGCAGTTTCTGCATGACCTGGGTGCTTGTCAAGAAAGTAGAATCTCTGGCCCCAATTCAGACCTCTAAAATTGGAGCCTACTTTAAACAAGATCCTTAGGTGATTTGTGTATACTTTAAAGGCTGAGGAACACTGTTTATACCACAATATGGCAGGTAAAAGATGAATGTTACTAAAAAGAAATGACAACCCAAAAATGATTTGTATAGTGCACTACGGAACCCTAACCTTGATAAGGATGCTTCAGTTTGAAGATGCTGTGGGAGCCTAGTGGCTTAAGCCTAGCAATGCTGGCACCTGTGCTCAAGAAGGAACACCTATACAGTCATGTAAAATTACATCTACAAGAAGCAGACTCTCCCACATCCCAGTATCCTCCCTGGATCCTTTCAGGATACAAGCTATGGCTGCATAAGTTACCCTATATGTTTAAACACGTTGCTAAGAAAGTCGGACTCCTGGAACTGGGGCCTCAGCAGCAAGGTTTACAGGTTGGGACTGGAATCATTTGACAGCTGATTCAGGCACAGATGCAGGGGCCCAGGACAACTGGAACACTCACATGTGGCCTGGACTTCCTCAGAACATGGTGGCAAAGAATAAAGGAAAAGAAGAGGGGGAGGGAGGGAGGGAGGGAAGAAGAGACAGAGAGAGAAACACCAAACTGAAGCCATGCTGCATTTTATGACCTAGCTTCGTAAATCATGCAGTGATGCTCTGTCACATTCTGTTGGTCAACGTAGGCTCAGGGTAAGAGAGAACAAGCATAGACCTAAGTTGTGTCAAGACCACATTACACATTATAAGAACACCACATGGGAACAGATTTTTGTAATGATCATTTAACTGTGGCCATCTTTGAAAAACAAAACCTGCCACAAAGATGTTCTTTTAGTTCACATTATCCCAGGTCTAGACCCAACAGTATCACCATTCATAGGTTGTTCTATATGTGCAGCACCACAGTCTGACGGATATTTATTCTATAGCAAGCTCTGTAGAGTTTCCATCTCCTTGTGGTGTACCACCTTACTAGGGATTCTTATATATTATTTTTCTCTAGCAAAAATAGCACCGAAGCTAATTCTACTTTTCCCTCTATTTTGTTCTTCTGCATGATTTCATTACAGTCCAACTCTTTAAAACCGACATCAAAGGACTTTGAAAATAAAATGAGAACAAGTGGACGAGGGAAAGAGAACAACTCACTCACCGGTACTGAGTCTCCAGGTAGACTTTTGGTCTTTTCAAAAGCTTTAGTTTCATCGCTAATGGCAAATAAAATAATTACAGCGAAATGTGTCCATACAGTAGAATTTTGGGTTCTACTTTTGCCAGTTAATCTAACTACCTTACATTTTCAGACGAAAGCCTTCCCCTGTGCATTTGTATCCACATAGGAACACTTTCTTAGCAGGATTAATCTCAATTGGCTTGGTGGTTCTGATGACAGTGCTGAATCCAGAAAGGGAGAGGAGGAAGTCTTCCACATATGACAGAATTAGTAAATACTAGCATTTGCTTCTCATTAAAGAGAAAAGGAGACAAAACCGCCATCAAATCTGGGCAAGAGCCTGAACAATGGAGGAAGCACAGCATAAGGCAGCCCTATAGAGACCTGGCACACAGTTGGAGGCTTCTGGTTGGGTGCCATCTTCAGCGTTCCTGTCATCAGAAAGTCACCTTCTACCTCTGTATTAAGTGATCTGCCTCTGTGATGGCATGTCCCCACACCCAATCCTACCTGCTGTTAACATCTCAGTGTCCCCCTTGTTTCCTTTGCTAGAACCTTCACTAGCTGTTAACACATTCACACACACACACAGACTAACACACAGTCACATGCACACACACAGACATTCAGATAGTTATTCCCAAACACTGCCCCAACATAGTTTCCATCTCTCTCTCTCTCTCTCTCTCTCTCTCTCTCTCTCTCTCTCTCTCTCTCTCTCTCCTTCCCTCCCTCCCTCCCTCCCTCCCTCAAATACATAATATTTAAAATATGAGAGGCAAGTGTTGTGGCATCTCAGGGCAATTATCTCCCCGCAAGGTCGACATCCCATAGAGATACAAATTTTAGTACTGCCTGTTTTACATCCTACCCAGCTACCCACTAATGCACCTAGAAAAGCATAGGAACATGGCCTAGGTGCCTGGGCACTAGTGCCCACATGGAATCCAAAAGCAGCTGTGGTCTCCTGGCTTCTGCCTATCCCATTTCTGCCTGTTGTGGCCATTTGGGGGAGTAAGCCAGCAAAGAGAACCATTCTCTCTCTCTCTTTCTCTCTCTCTAGCTCTAGCTCTCTTCATCTTTCTTTAATTCTGTCTATCAAAAAAAACCTTTGAAAAATTACAATAGACAGGGCCTGGCATGGTAGCCTTGCAGCTGAAGTCCTTGCCTTGAACATGCTAGGACCCCATAAGGGAGCCAGTTCTAATCCCGGAAGCCCTGCTTTCCATCCAGCTCCCTGCTTGTGGCCTGGGAAAGTAGTCAGGAATGGCCCAAAGTCTTGGGACCCTGTACCTGCATGGTAGACCCAGAGGAGGCTTCTAGCTCCTAGTTTCAGATTGGTTCAGCTCCAGCTGTTGGGGCCACTTGGGGAAAGAATCATTGGGCAGAAGATTTTCCCGTCTCTCCTCCTCTCTGTATATCTGCCTTTCCAATACAAATAAATATATATTTTTTAAAAGCTTACAAGAGACAGAAGATATATCAACTGTGCTACATGTATTTGTTTAACATATGTATTAATATGTAATTCTAACATACCTACTAGTATGTTAGCTAGTATGCCCATTATACAAGTAATGAAATTGAAACTCAGAAAACTTAACTGATCTGCTCAAGCTACACATCCAATAGTTAAAAGTTAGGATGTGAGTTCAACTGTGCCTGGTTCCTGCCCTCAATTTCAATGGGAGATGGAGCAGCCAGGACTTCAGTACTTACTGCAATGTGGGATGCTGGTGATCCAAGTGGAGGCTTAACCTGATATGCCATGATCTCGGTCCCTCTCTGAATTGCCAAAGCTCTCATCACAGTTTACATGTTGAGGAGTCATACAGTGAACTGAATATCCTGAAACTTGCTTTGAAGATCTTAGGATCTTGTGGGTTTTCTACACAGATAATTGTGTCATTCTGGAACTAAGTTTTCCAGCTTCCTCCAGAATCTGTGTATTTCCTTTTCTTGTCTTATTGCATTAACTAGAACTGTCAGAAGATCTTTGGAAAGGACAGTAGGTGCCACTGCAATGTGTCCTTTACACACACATCTCAGGAAATGTATTCAAAGACCCTGTGAGGTAAGAGCTACTCTCATGCTCATCTTGCAGGCGGGGGTACTTCAACTTAGAGACGCCGTATGCAAGGTTACACAGTTCCTAAGAGGCTTAGAGATGAGACTTGAACTCACACTTTTTGTGTCCCAAGCCTGGCATTTCAATCACTATTGCAGGCACTGAGACATCCTGTGGACAAGTATAAAGATCCAGAAATTGTGAGACTTTCCTTTAAGCACACACGCCCATGAAGGAATGAATCCATACAGCAAACGTTACTCGCTGACTTTTAACATTCAAGAAACTACCTGTATAATATCCCAATGGCTAAAACTCTGATGAATTTACTTTATCCTCTTTGAGTTAAAATTAATTTAATTAGGTGATAGCCATACCCTGAGACCTGATTTACTGTTGACCATCACAAAACTCATGGTGTGAAACCACCTTGGGTCTCTGATAGTCCTAGTCTAAAATGGAACAGACGGTGGCATCATCTGAAATCAACGAAAGAGCAAAACTGATCAGACAAAACCCATGCTCACAACAGGCAACATAATCTCCAAATCCGGCTCAGCTCTCAGAGAGGGTGGGAGAAGAAATAAATCACTCTTCATTTGCTGTGCCTACAAGTGACTTACAAGTGAGATTAGAGTTCAGGAAAACCAGTGAGGTAGACAAACAGCACTGCCTTCAGTGTAAACTTACTACGAAAAAGATTCAGCAGAGCTCTGTTTTAGAGATTAGAAATTAAGAGCTTAAATTATTGCTGGGTTTCTGAACATGCCTAGTTCTTGTTCAGACAAGTTCTTCAAAATAATTACTAAATAACAGAGTTAATAAATGAGAGTCACACAGAGAGGGTTGCAATATTTTGTACCTGTACTTGTGTCTTGATTATGGTCATTTATGTTGGCATCAGGATCTAGAATGAGGGTCCAAGACCTGGGCTTCCTGAGCATGCAGGAAAGGGATGGAGGACGTGCAGGTGATTTAATACCGAGACCATGAGGGGCCTCTGCCATTGACAGGAAGTAGGCCCTAGCACTTCAGTTCTTCAATGGCTTGCTTCCCTAAGTAGATAATGTTATATTAGTTGTAAACTTTTATCATAGACTCAGTGGCTTAACAGAGCACACTTGGATTTTCTTGCAGCTCTGCAAGTCAGAATTTCAAAATAGGTATCCCAGGGCTGAAACAAAAGTGGCAGCAAAGAGTTCTGCACACAGAAAAGCTGCTTCTGGCTTCTTTCAGCTGCTGCTTGCTGTGGCATCCCTTGGCTTACGGCCATATTAGCCCAGTCATCAAAGTGAACACTTAATATGTCAGAATAGATTCCTGGTCAAGTCCCCAGAAATGTGGACTAACACTGTACATAGAAAGGGTGCTCTTAACAGCTTAAATTAAAACATTCTATGCCAGCTGCTGTTTAAATGTAATTTCTTAATGAATTAAGACATCTAAGGAAATAAAGATTTGCTCACTATTCAGTTATATTGTATTACACACTCAACCCTAAAGTGATTTGGTTTTGGGGAGCAGTGTGGTGCTATAGCAAAGCTAAACCTCCACCTGTAGTGCTGCATCCCAGATGGGCATGGTATGAGTCCTGGCTGCTCCATTTCTGATTGAGCTCCAGGCTGATGGCCTAGGAAAGCAGTGGAGGATGACTCAAGTTCTTGGGTTTCTGCACCTGCTGGGAGACTCAGAAGCAGCTCCTACCTTGTGGCCTTGAATCAACCCAACTCTGACATTGTGCCACTTGGGGTATGAACCCACAGAGTGAAGACCTCTCTCTTGTCAGTCTCTCCTTCTCTCTGAAAATCTTCCTTTCCATTAAAAATGTAATAAATCTTGTTAAGGATAATTTGGTTTTTGCCTGGAACATAATTTACATTTAATTAATGTGGCAAAATTAATGGGAGACTATTTATGAATAATTAAGTTACAAATGTTAAAGTTCGTATGCATTTTTCTGTGGTGTGGTTCATTTGTAATTTCCATTTCTAGCATCCTGTGTTTCCACAGCTGGAAACTGTAAATTCAGCATAAAACCTCTGAAAGTCATCTGACACTTCACAGAACTTGGCCATGGATCTCTGCTGAATTGTGTGGTGATATATATTCAGTCTATTGATTTTGGGGGGCAGATAACGGGTATAACACTCACACAGGGCTACAAGTTGGCCTAGCTTCTCAGAGCATGTACTACTCAGGTTGTGCAGAGAAATGTTTCTGGTCCACCTAGGCAGTGGAGTATGGAGCCATCCCATTGCTTAAGGAATTGAGGCGATGCTGGCTTTGGGAATGGGGCCCTTTGAGAGTTCATGGTCAACGACAGCTTCTGTCAACCCCAACCTCAGACATCTTGGGCATAGAGAGTCAGAGAATATTACAAAAAGTGTTTCTTTATCCTGTATTAGCATTTGGTAGCCTAAAGAGGGCATCTTGACTGTGAGAGTGCTATGGGGGCAGGGTGGATGGTGTTGGGGCACAGGGAGTTAAGCTGCCCTGTGATAGGGGAATCAATGCTGGCACCCCCATTTGGAATATTGATTTGAATTCCAGCTGTCCCACTTCCAATCTAACTCCCCTCCAGAGTGCCTGGCATGGTAGTCAAAGTTGGCCCAAGTACCCTGTCATCCACATAGTGACAGGTGGATTTTTAGATTCCTGGTTTTGGCTTTGCTCAGCCCTAGCTGATGTAGCTACTTAGGGGAATGGACCGGTGGATTGAAGAAATTGCCCTCTCTGTCACCCTCTCCCTCTCCCTCTCCCTCACCTTCCATCTTCCTTTGTCTTTGCAATTCTGCCTTTGCAATAAAGAGATAGATGGATCGATAGATGAGCGATCAGTGCATGGTCGGAAAAGGCCTTATGCTGAAGACATCTGACAGGGTACTTCTGTTTGGTTATTGAAGATGCGGAACGCAAGCAGCTACCTGCAAGGTTTCTGGAGGCAGCACCCAGCATGTCCCTCCACTCTGCCAGTCCCTGGGAAACACGAACTCTTCTCAGAGGTCCTCAAGGGTGCCATTCACTGGATGACAGACAACAGCAAACAGACTCTGAATCCCTCTCCATGGAGAGCTGAGTGTATTCCTCAGAAATGAGGAGTTATGAGGTCATCGAGGGCTTGTTCTTTTCCAGCTTGCAGAGACATTTTAATTTTAGAAGGAAAAAGTGAGTAATGAACAGGACGTCCTAATTCCAATGATGTGCTTTTTTCCATTTTAGTGTCAGTTCAACCACAAAAATATTAATTTTCCTCTCTTCATTACTCCTCAGGGTTCAGAAAGAACATTGCCACAAAGGGGGCAGAGGACAAGGTAATTCTTGCTTCCTCCACTTAGCAAGCAAAAAAAAAAAAAAAAAAATGTAGCCAAACTGAGTGTTCACTGTTCTGGGTGGAGTAATTCCGCTCATAGGCAGGGGACCCATAAAGCAATATTTCCCACGCTTCTTAGATTGTTTTAGAATATGAGAAGAACAAGATCTTCCAGAACCCAGCACATCCATCAAGGTGGAGTGAGCTTTCCTACACAAAAACAAGAATTTGCCTCAGCAAGGCTTCCAACAAGCCAACTCACACCTCATGCCCCTCTCCAAGCTCACCTTAGGAGGGGACCACTGAACAGGGTACCACCTGTGAAGTTTCAGCTGCAATTCGGACCCTGACTGGTAAGCATTTTATCTTTTAATCCTCCTAATAGCACCATGATATCATACCACAGCGGAACTGAGATGAGAACTTGGGCTGCATGATCAGTCATCCTAGACCCAATGGTTTCATTCCTTTCAAAACTTACACACATGTTAGAATGGCCTGTAGGGCTTGCTCAGACTGGATTGCCAGGCCCACTTCAGAATTTCTCATTTTGTAGGTGAGGGGTTTCTCATTTTGGAAAGCACTTCTCATGCCTTGCTATGGTTATCCACAATCACAGCCTCAAAGAACAACTCGGGAAGACTATTATTCTGTGACTTCAGCTCTCTCTCTTACTTATTTACTTGAAACAACTTCCACTTCTTTACAAAAAAATAAAATAAAATAAAATAAAGAGCATGAGACTCACAGTTAGTGTGCCCTGGTAGAGGAACTGGGAAAATTCAACCATTAACAGGCTTCATGTTTTGGTTTCAATAAAATGCGCTATGGTAAGACAGGACACCCGTGACACCCTGTATTAACACTGTGGCTGCCTCCTTGAAGGGGATATCATGTGGACAGAGCTTGATATTGCTATAATGGTTCTCTTTATTCTACCATCACCTTTTAGGGTCAGTTCCCATAACTTAGAATGCTTTCCATTTCTATGTCTCTACAGCAACCTTGGCCCCATGAATATGAACTTGGCCACTGATATTCCCAAATAACTATAACCTCACCACCAGTTTCTCCGTGGCTTTGAGATGTCTGTTCCCTGTGAAGGTATCATCTGTGTCTTATTCTCTCTCTCTCTCTTCCTACCTTAGTGTTCGCAGGTTTCTCTGAATCGTCTCACTATGAATTGACCCAATAATAAATTTGATGCAGCATAATGCAATGAAATATGTGAAACAGACACCGTCAAGTGCTTTGATCCCACTGGGAAAGATCTATGTGCCTCATCGTCCCCTAGTAACACCCATGTCCTGGATCACGGCGTTTGTCCTCTGTCCCATTCACGTAAGACACTGAGGACTTTCACAAAGAGGGACAATTACACAAGTTCATTAATGATGCAGAATTCTTCAATCTGCTTGAATCTCCATAGTCTTCATAGTCTTCACAGAGCTGTGTTTCTCAAGGAGGAAGTTCAGCATAATTAAACTATCTGTAACTTCACAGACCAAGGTTGTGTTATGTTTTAACATTTAAAAGCCAGAAATTAACTATAACGGGAGCTATGCCTTCAAGTTCTAGATTTAGAAGACATTATTCCCATACTAAGGATTTATAAAATACAGAGGGCTGACCTAAAATGGCCAAGGAGAACATCTGTGACTTTGTACAACAGGGTATGCACTGAGCTGAAGCCCCACATGCACTGTTCAAATTATTATTAACAGTTATGATAGCCTGGTTCTGCTATTCCCATTTCACAACTGAGAAAGCTTAAACTACACAGTTACATAACTTGCCCCCAAATCAAGTTGAATAAAGCTAAAATTCAGATCTTTTTTTTTATTATTACAAAGTCAGATATACCGAGAGGAGGAGAGACAGAGAGGAAGATCTTTCGTCCAATGATTCACTCCCTAAGTGAAGGCAACGGCCGGTTCTGTGCCGATCCGGTGCCGGGAACCAGGAACCTCTTCCGGGTCTCCCACACGGGTGCAGGGTCCCAAAGCATTGGGCCGTCCTCGACTGCCTTCCCAGGCCACAAGCAGGGAGCTGGATGGGAAGTGGAGCTGCCAGGATTAGAACCGGCGCCCATATGGGATCCCGGCACGTTCAAGGCGAAGACGTTAGCCGCTACGCCAGGCCGCTGGGCCCCAGATTTTTTTTTCTTTAATAATGTAAGGGATTTCAACTGCCAAGGAGGCCACAGGGGATTGGATGTCCTCGGAGGCTGAGTACTCTGAGGTCACCCACCCCCAACCGGAGCTTCCGCAGGGGATGGAAGAAGTCCAAACACTACCGCGCAGAAACCAACGTCATCGGAAAGACAACCAGAAGCCCTGAGCGGTCCGCAGAAACAGAAGAACAATAAATGTCCTTCGGGACCAGGGAGGAGAGCTTTCTCTGGTCCGAGCCTGGCTCCACCTCTGGACCCCCGCCCTCCTTCGCAATGACCATCGGGATCGCTTCGAAAACCCCTCACAGCAAACAATCATACAAACTAAAAAAAACCTAAAATAAATAGACAAACAACAGAAAGTAGAGCTTGAAATCTGACAGAAAAGAGCTGGCATGGATTGGCTCATGCCTCGCTGGGTGGGACACAAAGATTAGTTACTCCTCACCATGGTGTTGAGGATTTTCCTGCACACCCCCCGCCCAAAATGTGTTCTGCACCTTAAATGTCGACAAATATCTTGTTAGAGTTACAAGCCAGTCTAGATTATCCTAAAATCTGCCAAGATCAGCAAAATTATACTTCAACACAACAAATGGCTAAATACTAAAATGAAATAGACAGGAGACAGCTGAATGGTACCTTATAGCCATTTTAAGGTATATAGCAGCCAGTCCTGTATATAAACTAAAATTGAAATGTCAATGAGCTAATCATAGGTTGTGGTTAGGACTTGCTTTTTTTTTTTTTTTTAACATACTGGTTACTCAAAACCATGTCAATTCCATAATATTGCAAATTGCTGTTGATGTTATATTGGGACTCTTCATTGACTGGGATGATATTCTACCAGCTCTAACTTCAGACCAGAAATGGTCTCCCCAAGAAACTGTTCAACCCATCTGGACAATAAGTAGCTGGACTCTATGCTTGGTATATGTTTGCAAGGAAAGAATCTTGATTGAATTTGAACTGTAATACTGCGTCAAGGTGGAGGAATCCACCAGGGGGGAGGGGAGGGGGAGGGGGAGGGGTGGGGGGATTCCCAGAGCCTATGAAACTGTTACATGGTGCAAAATAATTAATTAAAAAATATAGAAAAAAATAATGTAAGGGATTTGTGGAAAATGGTAGGATAAGAAAAGATGGCAAAAGAGAAGCAACCTAGAAAGGAAAGATCAAGAAAGGGCGTATGATAAGAAAATATCAAAGGGATTTCAGATGGATGATCCAACCAGGATATTTACAAACCATTAAAAATAAAGAATGTTTTGGGCCCGGCGGCGTGGCCTAGCGGCTAAAGTCCTCGCCTTGAACACCCCGGGATCCCATATGGGCACCGGTTCTAATCCAGGCAGCTCCACTTCCCATCCAGCTCCCTGCTGTGGCCTGGGAAAGCAGCAGAGGACAGCCCAAAGCCTTGGGACCCTGCACCCGCTGGGAGACCCGGAAGAGCTCCTGGCTCCTGGCTTTGGATTGGTTCAGCTCCAGCTGTTGCGCTCACTTGGGGAGTGAACCATCGGATGGAAGATCTTCCTCTCTGTATATCTGACTTTGTAATAAAATAAATCTTTAAAAAAAATTTTAAAAAGAATGCTTTAATAAGAGACTTGGGAAGTAATGAGATGCACAAACATAAAGATTCAGAACTCACATGCAACTGAAGAAAGGATGAGGGAAAAAATGCTTGTCTGAACACACCACAGCAAAAATGTTGGGGGCCATGAGACCAAGATGCTGAGAGTAGGAATGGGCAAGATACAACTAAAGTAAATTACTCCTGCAGTTGGGTCAAGAAAGATCTGGAACAGGAAGTCAACACAGTATTATATAAATAGTAAAACTTAAGACACATGTGAGTGAGTTAGAAAAACAATTTGCCAAAAACAGAGACAGAGAGCATAGCACAGAGTGAGGGAGAACAAATGAAGGGGGGTGAGACGCAGGCAAGGAAGGGGAGGGAGGGACGGAGAGCTGCCCCACACATGACGAGGAGCGAGATCTGGTGAATGCTGTCAAGAAACAGGCATGCAGCTATTCCAACATCTGCAGAAACATTGATCGTCTATTTAATAAAGGAGCATACAAATATGAAAACCTGAATCATTTCCAAATGAAACTCCAGAGATGGTTAAAGAGATCAGAGTAAAGTGTCCTTGAAGAAAGGAGTTGCAGGAATTGAAAAGATTTTTTGTTTTTCTCCAAGGTACTTGAAAAAAAAAAAAACCCTGCTGAATTCATTTGCCTCCTCTGCCTTTCCTTTCTCTGGTTCATGATGGAGATGCCCACCCCCACCAGCACGACACTGTCACCATGCCCAGGTGATAACAGATTTCCTGGGAAGGCACACCTGCCACTCATCAGTGGGAGTGAACACTGCCAGCTAAGATGAGCCTTGCACCCCAAATTTCCCAGTCCAATCCCTCTCTCTTAGGACCACTCAGGGACCTTGGCCCATGGAGTGGTTCCAGTGGACAGAATACCATAACGGAGTTTATTACTGGAAGATTCGTACTACAAGACCCTTCCCAACCTATTTAGTGAGCTAGTTCTAGCTTGGAGAGATGTTCCCAGGGTTTTAGCAGGATGTGCTCTCGGGGTTGACTTGCATTGATGGGTTGTACCCAAGTTCTCGGTGCTAATTGTTATTGCTCTTGCAGAAGCCCCTGACCAAATGGCAAATCCATTGTCTTCTTGTGCTTTGCTTTGTCCATCTTCTGAAGTCCATTTTTAAAAAATGATGGTTTGAAAAAAATAATAAGTCATCCAAAGCAGAGGTTGGCAGCCTCTCAACCCCTACTCAAGAGGGATTTAGTGTTTCAAATCTCAGAATAAAATGATTTAGGAAAAAGAATTCTCCATGTTAGGGCTTTGCCTGCTAGCTTCAAAGCCTTTTGTAAGCTGCAATTCATTAAAGGCAATAATCATTTGAGGCCAGTGGACAGAGCTGGGCAGGGACAAAGGCCAAGCCTTCTACCCCACCCTCTTTCTCTTTGTGTTCCCAACTACAGAGCACAGGAGGGGGGTGGAATAATGGTCCTCCCACCGGGGGCTTTGGTGGCACTCTGCCCAGGCCTGTGTCTGCATCACCCTGCCAGGGTTCCACGCTCCCCTGAGCCACTGCGTACAAGCTCTTCTCTCCTCCAGGCTGTGATTGTCTGCCTTTCCCAAATAGACAGGCTGTCCACGTTTTTTATTTCCTTCAGATAAATGAAGAATTTCCTACCCCCAGGGCGCAGCTGGGTCTGGGACAGAGTCCTCTCTGGCTGGCCACTCTGGGACAGAGATTCCAGAATAAATCTCTTCACCATCATTCACCACCGCAGTGTGCAGGCCCACTGGGCTGCAGTGAATCCTGGCCATGCCAGCCTAGTCAATGGCCCCTTGGCAATTCCCCACTAACCACCACCAAGTGCATGGCAGAGTTGACTGGACTCATGGCATCAGGATCGCTGAGAGGAGAGGGACACAGCCAAACTAGCAAACGGCATTGTGTGGAGACACTCTTTCTGTTGACTTCTGTTCTACAGGATCTTTACAGAGACCAGAGGCAAAAATGGCAAAGCACCTGCCAAGAAATGATCGAAGGCAGTGCTGGACTCAGTATAGCTCAGCTCCTTCCTTGCAGGTACCTGTTCTCTCTCCTCAAGTCTTCTCACTTGAAAAAACATAATCATGCTATCCCCTTAACATATCAATAATTCCAAGCAAAGAAGGTAAATTTGACTAACCCTTAGCAGATTGTTTACCTACCAGTTCTGAGAAAATTCCAGAGTTTCTTTTCATGCAACAACCAGAACACCAAACTCTTGTGCCAAGGTCTTTCTGGGCCAGTGCTCATGCGGCTGAAGGATGGGTAACCACCCCCATGCAGGCTCCACTCCTCCTCTCTTCGTCACCTCCTCCTCCTCTGGTTCTAACTTCTGCCTTTTTGCAGGGTCTGCCCCCAAAACACCTGTTCCCTACAAAGAGTAGATCGTGCCCTGCAACTGTGGCCCAACACGATGCCCAGAAACTCCAGGAAGGATTTTTCTGTCATTTCCAGCCCAAACAGATCTCTCTTTTCTTTAGATTCTTAAAATGCTCATAGTTAGTGAGGTTCAGAATTATATTTAAAGAAGGGACCTGAGTCACTCACCCTGTTTGTTTACAGAGTAGGAAATTGAGTTATCATGCGCTTACATGACTTGCTCTGTGTCACACAGCAGGATTTTGAAGAACAAGACAAAAATCCAAGTCTCCTGTCCATGTCTTGCCTCATCAACTCCCCACAAATGACGGCCAGAGACAGGGAGTTCCATGGAGCATCCAAAGGTGTCACCCATGATACATCTATTCTCCCTGCCTCCGAAATAAAATTATCTGCGTCAGGCAAATGGACTGCCTGTTTGAGTAGAACTTGCTTGATTCTGCTGTACAGACAGGCTCCTGCCTCCCACAGTGGTTTTAGGACTGTATGGTGATCCTTTGGAGTGGCCAATGCCTCCTTGCTCTGAGAGTCTCCAGGGAGATCTGTTGAAAGTCCTTGCTGTCCTCTTCTTCCCTTTCTCCCTGGTTGTGCAACCCATGACTCAGACTGCTGCTTGGGCCTCTCTGGACACAAGCAGTCAGATGGCTAACACAAGCAGAGCCAACCACTGCCATTACTGGTGCTAATGGGCAGCAATACAACATGAAGACAACGTGTAGGGCAGGATTTGGTTATACATGGAAGGGCCACATGGCTTAGAATGACTTGGAATATACTGATTCTAAATGAGTATTTTTCTTTGAAAATAATCTCAACCATAAACAAGCTTCAATAGCATGAAAGCCTTCTTTCCTGAACTATTTGAGGATGGGTTGGTGACATGACACGCTATGTAACTGATAATTATTACCAAAACCCCAACAATTCTCTTTATGATCATATTACAGACCTCATAATTCAGACATTCCCACTGATCCATCATTGCCTGTTAAGCCACAGACCCCAGTGCATTTTGTCATTGTTCCAAACAGTGCTTTTTATAGCAAAAGGATCCAATGTAGGATTATGCATTAGATTTATTTGCTATGTATTTTCTTCTCATTAATCCATGACTTTTAAAAAAAATTTATCTATTTTTCTTAAAAAGATTACACACACACACACACACACACACACACACACACACACACCAGAGAGAGAGAGAGAGAGAGAAAGAGAGAGAGAGAGAGAGAGAATCTTTTGTCAGCTGCTTCACTTTCCAGGATTCAGCAGCCAGCAGTGGACGAGGCTGAAGGCAGAGCAAGGAGCGTCATCTGGGTTTGTCACACAGTTGTCACAGATCCAAATATTTGGGCTATCCTTCACTGATTTTCCTAAGCTAAGGCAGGGAGCTGAATTCGAAGTGGAGTAGTAGAGACCGAAACCAGCAGCCACATGTGCTGCTGGCATCATGGGCAATGTTTTTACCTACCATGCACATCAGTTTTAATCAGCAATTCTTTAGTTTTCCTCAACTAGCCTTCATCTAGTATCATCTCCTGATGACATCAGAGTATATATTTTTGCACAAAAAATCAGAATTGATGCTTTGTTAAATCTTATCAGATCAATATTTATCATAACTGGTGATATTTTTTCTTATATGTATGATATCTGATTAGCAGAATAACACAGCCTCAACATACATAAAACAAAAGTCTAGAATATGTAAAAGAATTTATAAAGGGACAATAATCGTGAAAAACCTTAAGTTCTTTTCCTTTTAATAGGTCAAGGACAAAAAGCAAAAACAGAGAAAGCTTGATAAGTAAAATTTCTATAACTCATTTTAAATAAATTGACTTCTAGGTGCCATAAACAGATAATTAACATACTGTAGATAACACAGAAAACACAAATAAGCTTCTAATACTACATATTTTACGCTTTATTTTAAATCTATCTGTGATTATTTGAAGATTTTTAAAATAATTTTTGAAACAAGCCCAAAACCAGGGTTAAATGAGACTTAGGAAATGATAAAAATCATCATATTTTCAAATCTGAAGTTTAGAAGCAATGGTATAAGCAGAAGTATATAGATATATTAAATGCATCTTTACATTAGGGTTAGGATTAGGGTTAGGGTTACGGGAAACGATAGTAAGATGCCCCTGCATGTAATGAAAGTCAAACATCAAAGCAAAAAGTTTTCCTTGGGGAGAAAATAAAAACACAAATAAATATATGGCAGGATAAATCTACATTTGCTAAAGCAGAAAGGGATTACAGCTAGATCGGTGAATTTTGATAAAGTTCACAGAAATAGTGTTCACGTTAGTACTCATCTGTGTGCTGTTGCTACAACAACGCACCTCAGACAAGCTGCTTATGAAGCAAGGAAGTTCATCTTGACTCCTGGGTTAGAGACCCATGGGCCCACTGAGGAGACCCCTTGGCTTGGGCTGTGGGAGCAGCAGGTGGCACACAGAGAGGAAGGACTGCACGGTGAGCCAAGCAGCAGAGAGAACAGCTGGGCCGACTCAGGTCTGCATAACCAACCCTATCATAAGAGCCATCACACAGCGCACGGGACATCCCACTAGGCCCACCTCCTAAACACCATCGTGGGAGTAAGTTTCCATCCTCTAGCCCCATTAACTTTTCCTGTGGATTATAAAGGTCTGTGTGAGGTTGGGAGTCACACCCTATTGCAACAGCATTTTTTTTACACATCCACAAGGTAGCATTTTCTATCAATGTAGGATGGTTCTATCATATAGTAAGTGGCACTGGGCAGGCAGATTCACCCCTGCAAGTTGGGCAAGATGTCATACGTCCTACTTCATGCCCTGTACTCCCAAAGGACAAATGGATTGAAGATTCACTTCTGAATGAACATGGTATGTCTAAACATTAGAGAAAAAAAATAAGTATTGCACATGACAGTAGAGATTTCTTCCTAAATGGCATCAAGTATAGATACTGTCAAGCACAAAGATGAATACAGTTGATTATAAGACATCTATGCCATTATAAGCCACAATTAAAAAGGAAATGGAAATTATACAAGTGTTTGCATGGCATCAAATAAATAAAAAAGCTCCAGTACTTCAGTAGCTCTTCGGGAACAATTAAAAATATAAAGATCTTATTCACTGGTGATATTTATATATCCATTTAACAAACCAATAAATGGAAAAATACTGAATCACACTAATAAAGAAAAAGCATTCCAATTAATACAATGAGGAAGAATTTCATGCTTCTCACCTTCACACAGATCAAGAAAGTTACAATCTACTCAGCATTCAATTGCAAGAAATATTACATATATATTACATGCAAAAATATAATTCAGAACCGTTTTCCTTCTTGCTGGAGGGAAATATGAAACTATGTATAAAAAATGTAATATGCATAATCTACTCCAGAAATGCATCCTAACAACATAATTATGAAGGTGAGCAAAGACATGTGCAAAATGTATAATTAGGCAAAAATTAGAGACAATTTCAATGTCCAACAATAGGGTTTGATTAACTAAACTACAGTACATGAAAAAGATGGAAGAATATTTGGCTATTAAAGTCATTTTGCAAAAAAATATAGAATGCTGGGTGAAAACAGTAGAATATGATACAATACCAATCCTTCTTTCAAAAACATACAGACATGTACATAACACATAATTTCTATATGTATGAAGGGAAGAAAAAGATTTATCCCACAATTGTTAAAGCATTAACAACAGTTAGCTCTGCCTGGATTGGTGCGTCTCCCATGTTTTCTAAAATTAGCTTGCCTGTTTTTACACTCAGGGGTGTCCCCCACTATTCAAGATATTTGCACCCTTTAATGGCAGCTAGTAAACTCTGCTTGGGTTTCCTTCTGCTTCCTCCAGCCTCGTTCCCGTGCCCTGCCATGCCCTGAACCCTCCCCTGGTTTCCCTCTGGACACTGTACACACACAGCACTTCCTTTGAGCCCTTTCCTGGAAAACAAGTTCCTGGAATCAGAAGAGGGTTGGGAAACCCCATCAGGCCTTGCGTTTGGACATCAGTTCCTATCCTGCTCCCTAAACCCCACAGGCAGCCCACCCACCTGGAGGGTTCTCACCCCTGAGCCACAGCCAGCTGCGAGACAATGGGAACTTCACAGCTTCCCCAGAAATACAGAAGCCAAGCCCAGAGCTCGGCATTGGGGGGAACAAAATGCCTGAGCCACCAAACAGAGGGCAGCCCGTGGCGATCATTGTCGCTGTGTGTCTGGGGCTGACAACAGAGCCCCATGGCACCGCAGGGACTAACCAGAGCACACAAGGCCAGCCTGGGAGGATGCATTTTTTCCAAAATCAAAGTGTTCCCTGTGATAACTAAAGTTATACTGTACAGGGAAGACATTGTTGCTCTTTTACCATGCACATGGCCTGGACCAACCTGGCTGCCCTACATTTTTTCAGAGAGAGTAAGTGGAGTGAACAGGCTGGGAGAGCAATGCCTTAGAGAGTAGGTGAAGTGTAATTTCAAACTCTCAGTCAGTTCTGAAGTCCTACACCTAGCCTCTGTCCACTGAGTCAATTCTAAATGTTGTCACACAATGAGTCTATAGTAGTCCATGGGCTACTCCTTGGAGGGCTCATCAGAAACAGAATGGTGGGTGGGTTTGCTTTGAGAAGAGGCAGTGAAGATGGTGATGTTTTCTTAGTGAATACATCTTGGAGGAGAGGAGGAGGAAGCTGCAGGGCTCTGGGCATTAAACACGAGGAGGACTCAAAAGGATGGCCTCACATTAGCTCAGACATACAGTTCCCCCACTTCTGGTCCTGTGCCAACCCTTGGTTTATAGTGGCTGTCTGTCTTACGTGCATGTATTGGGAGTTTTGTATGTAACAAGAAGGGAGCTTCTTCTTTGGTGGGAGTGAAGACCAGGCTCAGGACTGTGGAATTCAGCTGAGATCCACCACCTTCCTGACTCACCCTCCTGATGGTAGCTGATATAAGCTTTACTATTTGGAAGGAGATTTAATATAAAATCTATATGGGTTTAATGTTCTGAAGGGAGCATCCATTATCACTTATCTATATAGGAAATTTTGGCTTGAGGAACACATGTTCAACAGTATCTTTGTGTCTTCATTGTCATTTATCAAAACATACCTGCCTCATGCTTTTCCTCTACTCAAAGCCTCCATCTTCAGGGAGTGGAGGATGGGGAGCGACTGATCTGATAGAGAAGCCAAAATGATTGAGCAACAGCAGGTGCTGTTTGGTTGCATGTTGGCACACACTGATTGGAACAGAATCCAGATTTGAGAGGGCATACTCATGTATTTACACAACCTTAACCTAGGGAGTTGAAAGAGGGACTTGATGGTAGTATTTAGTCATGTGGAGTTTAATCTACCTCTCAGTAAAGGAGGCCCTACACTGTTAGCTTATTTCTCTACCCAGACAAGGTATGTGAGGAGCAACAGCCATATCATCCAAACAGCACCCCAGGAAAAGTTTGAGATTCTGTGACCTGGCTTCGGGGGATGCAATGAGCCTCCCCTCTCATTGTTGTGTGGGGTTAGAGATCAGTGGTACCTTTCAGGAAGCTCTCATAATACACACATTTGACAATGCAGTAAAGCAGACTTATTAGGAAGCATTTCAGTATGCTTCACTGATATTCATGTCTTCCTATCCCTTGTATGTTGAACTACATCATGTCACAAACTAAGCTTACTATATTGCTGTTATTTTACAGCCTACTCGCGTTGATATTACAGCTACTTAAAAAGAACCAACAATCAAATCCATGTCTAGAGCAAGGATAGGTCCCTATATACTACAAACTAGGGAAGGAGTGGAAAAAGGAAAAAGATATACAGAAGTCTCATTCAATAAGTGTCTGTGTTTCTGCATTTGTTTCTTGATAAACAGTGTCTTCTGGACACTTCAAGAAAACATAGATTCTTATTAAATTAACTCCCAGTTTCCACTTCTTATTATATCGCAATGGGGTACATTTTGTCTTTTATTTGTATCCAGTTAGTTTGAAAGATTTATTGAGTTAGTTCAAAGTCAAATTCAGGCAGGGAGCAAGAGTGGTGTTCCATTTTCTGGTTCACCTAGCAAATGGCTGCAGTGGTCATGGCTGAGTCAGGATAAGACAGCACAGAGCCAGGATCCACGAGCTTCATCTGCTGCTCCCACACAGGTAGCAGGGACCAAAGGACTCGGTCATCCTCTGCTGCTTTTCTTCATTATTAGTAGGGAATTGGATTTGAGATGCAGCAGTCAGAAATGGGATAAAAACATCCCAGATAGCAGCTTTATCCACTACACAGAAACACCAGCCCCTTCTTTTGATCTTTAGTTGGCATATAATAGCTATACTTATGAGGTACAATATTATAATTATGCATATATAATGCATAGTTATCAAAATCAGGATGATCAGCAATTCTATTTCCTCCAGTATTATTCGTAATTGTTGAGAGCTTTTAAACTCTTCTGGTTGCTTTGCAATATAGAATTGATTTTCGTAGACACAAGTTGTAAGATGTGTAAGAGTTTTCCTCAGCTGACCACCTGGCTCAGTTCCCCCAAGTCCTATACCCCTTCCTTTAGAGTTTGTTTGTTTGATTCAAGTCTTGGGTATTCTTTAGATCATCACGTATTGTAGTTGGGTTTCCCAACTGGCCAGTCACAGTAATCCCATAGACAGCCCCTCATTCTCTTTTTATATAAATATTTTCTCATACTGCCTTATTTTTTCTATTTATGTTTGAGAGGAGGAGTTGTTATTGAAAAAAAAAATACATAACCCAATGCCTCACTGATTTTTTTTAGACAATTAGATTTTTGGAGTAATCACACTTGGTATTAACCATTTGTATGTGGATACATGGAGACAGAGTTGAATACATTTATGGCCAATTGATTTCTCATGATGAAGTCAATGAAATTCAATGGAGAAAAAAATACCCTGTTTAATAAACAATGTTGAGAGAACTGCATATTCACATGAAAGAAAAGATCAACTCAGGCATCATACAAAAACTGAAAATAGATGAGAGCAGTACATGTTTGTTGCAGAGGTTAAGGTGTGATTTCGCAGGCACACACACAGATTGGAGTGGGTTCCATTTCTGATTCCAATTTTGGTTTCCTGCGAATGCACACCTTGGGAGGCAGCAGATAATGACATATACATAAGACCCTCCCATCCATGTGGGAGATTCAGGCTGACTTCCCAGCTCCTGCCTGCAGACTGGCCCAGCCCTGGACATTAAGAAAAAATTTTTGAAAAATTTAGCAAAGATATGAATAGCCATTTTACCAAACAAGCTATGTGAGCAGCTAATAAGCATACAAAAATAAACATATCATCAGTCGACAATGAAATGCAAGCCAAAACCATAGTGAATTATTACGCCAGGCCCACTAGAATAATGTAATTTTTTAAAAAGATAATAACAAATTCTGCCTAGGATATGGAAAAATCAAAGTCTTCACACAGTGCTGATGGGCATATAAAACACCATAAATGTTTTGGGAAAATACATGACAGTTTCTTAAACAGTAAACATAGACACACCATATGACCCAGGGGTACAAAAGCATACACTCTTACATCCACTGATTAGCACTTTCAGTAAGTTGCCAACCAATCATGTGACATTTTAACTATTATAAAATAGGCCTTGCACACATGATTTTGCCTAACACTAAGCTGATCCAAGGGTTCTGAGCTCATTTAAGGTAAGCCAAGCTAAGCCATGATGTTCAATAGGCTACATAGCTTCAATGAAATGGTTTCATTTGGGTATAACATCATTATTAAGCAAGTTTCTATATATGAAAGTGTCCAGAAAAGGCAAATCTACACAAAAATGAAATAGATCAGTGGTTGCATGTGACTGGGCATAGAAACAGGGATTAACTATAAATTGATGTATGAGATGTGACTGGAGTGAAAATGTTTTAAAACTGGATTATGGTGATGTTGTGCAATTTAGTAAATCTGCAAAAAATTAGACTGAATTGTACAACTGAGCCTTATGAATTTGGGGGCAAATATTTGAGTTAGCAATGAAAGATGAAGGCTGACTGAAATTGCTGTTTCCCACATTGGGGTACCTAAGTTTGTTTACTGCTTCTGGATCCTGATTCAACCCTCCTGCTAATGCAGACTGTAGGAGCAAACTGTATTGATTCAGATCAGTAGGTCCCCCCACCCACACAAGAGATCTGGATAGAGCTCCCAGCCCGCCCCCAGCTGCAGCAGGCACTATAAAATGAATTCACTTACAATATATCGTAAGTCCATTCTGTAAATCACACACCAAACATTTGTTAAAAAGAGAGTATTGACCAAAGGAAACTCAACAGCGGATCACAGAGCTAAGCCCTCTCCATGGTTTGGATGATAGTCCCCCGCTTTGTGCACTGGAAACTTGATCATTCAAGACAGAAGTCAGCAGAATATACAGGAGGGGTTTTGGGGAGGGGCTTCGATTTCCTGATAGCATCAGGCTGAGACCCTGGGAATGCATCAGTGGTTTCACAAGAAGAAAAAGGAATAGCTTCTCTGTCTCACCCTGTGCCACCCTGAGACTCTGCAAGGCCATGACCGGATGTCAGACAGCTGGTCTTCCACAGCCATAATCTGGGTAAACTCTTTTCCTGATGAACTACTTAGTCTGTAGTGTTCAGTTAGAGCAATAAAGTCAAGATTAAATAACTCTCCATCTCAACCTCAGATAGTTTTCTGTTGTATATTCACTCTGAGGGAGAAGGATGAGAATAGCATTTTAATTAGAAAGAAAATAATTGAGAGTGTATTTTCTGGAAGCATAAAAGGTCTGTTAGCTGAAAACAAATGAGTTCAGACTAACCTTATATGCCCAAACAGAAATCTAGATTTATTTTTCACACAATTTCTTTGTAGAACGCATTCCAGCAGGCTAAAAATCTATCCAATCAAAAAAGTGTTAGTCCTGTGGTCCAACATTGTTGCATAGCAGGTAACACTGCAACCCGGAATGTTGGCATCCCATATGGACAATGGTTCATGTCCCGATTCATCTGTTTCCATGCCAGCTCCTGGCTAATGCACCCGACAAAGCAGCAGAGGATGGCTCAAGTGCTTGGATGTCTGTCACTCACAGGGGAGACCCATATAAGCTCCTAGCTTCAGCCTGGTCCAGCCCAGGCTCTTGCAACTATCTGAGAAGCAAATTAGCAGATACAAGATTTCTCTTCCCCTGCCCCCTGCTCCACCTTGTAACTGATTTTCAGATTAAATAAATAAATAAATCATTTTTTTTAAAGTGTATTGGCCCTCAATCAGATATTTTGAGATCAGATTTTGGAGTAGACATCCATAATGAAAGACCTTTTCTAAAGGGTGGAAAGGGAAGTAAAGAGGGTAGAAGAGTTAGGGAAAAGGAAGGGAAGGAAGAAGGACAGAAAGAAAATCTAGAAGAGAGGAAGCATTTGAGATTGGAAGACCTTGAGACTGATATCCAATGTTGGAAATGATGGTGAGCCGCATTCTCAAAACCCCCGATTCATTCATTCATGGAGCCAAATTTCCAAAAAAGAAGAATGTTTCTTCCCATACCTGGCTCCTGAATATATACAAAACACACTAATTACCCCACAGCACTCAGAACAAAGCCCAGCTACTACTGAAACTGACAAACTGTAGGAGCCACTGAAGTGACACCTAGCACTCTGAAAATCAAAAACATATGAACACTACCTGCTCCCTACTTAGCAGTCCCCCAGGCCTGAGCAGCAGGCAGCCTGCTCCCGACCTTGGATCCCTGAACCCTGTACAGGTTGTTCACACTGCCTGTTCCTTTCTGCTGAGAGGGTGTTGGTCAGCAGAAACAGTTCTTCTAAAGAAGAAGTGAAACTGTGAGGTTTCAGGGTACATGCAACAATGGTCATTTCCATGCAAGGCTAGCCCTGAAACGTTAAGTAAGATTTGTCAGTTGTATGTGCTGGGGTCCTATATGAGCACCAGTTCTAGTCCCAGCAGCCCTGTTCCCATTCAGCACCCTGCTTGTAGCCTGGGAAAACAGTCAAGACAGCCCGAAGCCTTGGGACCCTACACTCATGTGGGAGGCCAGGATGAGGCTCCTGGCTCCTGGCTTTGGATCAGCTCAGCTCCAGTCATTGTGGTTACTTTGGGAGTGAATCAGTGCATACAAGGTCTTTTCTCTTTGTCTCTCCTTCTTTCTGTATATCTGACTTTCCAATAAGGAAAGATTTGTCTGTATCTAACTGTCAGCTTCTGAGACGGACTTGATCTGTGATATTGGTACTCTATTCAGTTAGAAGAATTCAGATCAGTCAGAACTTGTACAGGAGTGAGAGTGGGTGATGACATAGGCCCCAGCTTTCCTTTAAGAACTGGAATCTTTTCTTTGGAAGGCTGGAGAAAGGGTGTGAGACGCAAACCTCCTGCTGACACAGAAGGAGGTTCTGGGAACTGTTCCTTCTACCCACAAAAGCGCTGCCTATCTGTCAGACAAAAGATGCTTTGTTCTCTTGCAGACTAAATGATACCACAGCTTGGCTGAGGGTGCTGCAAAGGTGTTTGGCCAGTGCAAATGCATGAGCTCGGAGAAGGGCTTGCCAAATCCTGTTAAGGTTTATAGAAGTCAAGAAGCCATGGAATTCCAGCTCTGGTCATATTTCTCAAGTTCGGCTGAAGTTTTTGTGCTTGCCTTTGACTGGACTTTTTGTGTTTTGATTTTCATTAACACAGAAGGCTTGCTGTTGGCAATAATGCCTTGGAACGTCCTTGCTGGAGCTTAACATTTCAGCACATTTTACATCGCCTAATGATGGAGCTGTGACTTGCCAGGAAGGGACTTTTAACACTTTCTTCCTAGAACTGGGTAGAACTATCCCCATGCAAACCCCAGCCAGTTCCAACAAAGCTTCTGTAATGGCAAGCAGGAGACAGCAGCTGCTATAAATACTTTTATAGACTTGCATAGGTGATTTACAGCCGTCTTCATTCAGCCAATAAAAAGGCACAGCTGAGCGCCTTTAAGTTACATGCATACAGATGACTAATTAAATACACAGTTAAAAGTCTTGACCCAGCACAATTCTGACCATTAACGACATCAGTCTTGAATTCCCCTCTAGGCAAAAGTTTTGGGAAGAATTTGTGGGTGGAGGAGGTGAGAGTGTGGTGAAAGGGGTAGCCTAATGTGGCTGATGCTGGCAGGTAGAGAGCAGAGAGACAGGCTTTGTTTTTGCTGGTTCATGTTTACCCATTCTTTACTATACATATTCATGACAACACAGCAACCATATGACTGCCCCAGACAGCCCAAGGCCACTTCTTCAGACCTCCAACAGTGACAAGGCCACAGGTCATTCAAAAAAAAAAAAAGATGCATTCAAGTGCCTTGGGATCTCAAAAGCCAAATAGCATCTTGGATTCTTGTCTACCATCCCCACCTCAAACCCACCCACACACTGATCCTTGGTTCGGGCTCTCAGAAACTAGGACTCGGGGATGAGAGGTGATTTTGTTCAGTCACAAGACTAGTTAAGGGCAAAACCAGGACAAGAACCCAGAAGTGACCCCCAGAACCCAGAAGTGACCTTTCAAAGATACCACTCATTCTTCAGCTGTGTTGCCAAGAGACACAACACGCTTTGATGGGAGAGGCGAGGCGGTTAGTAGAAGGCGAGTCAGGTAGGATGTGATTCCAAAACTCAGACTGTGAGCCAAGCCATTTATCAGCAACATAAAGGGGCCTTTCAGTTTTCAACTTCTTGGAAGAGATTGGAAAAGGAGGGAGAGGCCTTTCCCAACAGGGGACAAGCCCCAACAATCTTCCATCAGCTTGGCGGAGTCTGACAATGCACAGAACATCTTGAGTGGCTCCCAAACCTGACAGAGAAAGTGGGACGTGCGAGCAAGGGGTGAGCTGGTGGATCAGGAGCACGGGGTGGCATGCTGAGAGGTCACTCCAGGGAGCAAATGTCACGTCTCCTGCTTTTAGCTCCACTATGTCAAGATGACCTCCATAGTGACTGTCTGCCTGAACAGAGATTGCAGCTGAAAACTCATTTCTCACGAATAATTCCACCTGCTTTGGCTGTGTCCCTTGGGACACTGGGGGCCATTTTCTCAAACTGCTAGCTTGGTTCCTTCTCCCAAAAGGGTGAACCACACAGCCTCTATAGCGGCCCTTGCCTTCACTGATCTACTTCTCTCACCAGCAGAACCCCTCACTCGCAGGTCGTTTTCCATCAAGGATGTGGTTCCCAGTCCCAGCGATAGGTTCAGGACTCCCTCATCAGCTGCTTGAAGAGACTATGGGAAGCCTTGTCACAGCACTTGTCCACTCCCAGTCACTGTGGAGGTTTAGGTCAGGTTTTCTGGACAGAGTTCCTTGAGGGCAAGAACCATATCATGTCATTTCCCACCCTCTCTCTGGCTCACATCACGGCAACTGACATGCAGAAAGATGCTTACAAAACACAAGTACCTATTCAACATTCAAGTGTTCCTTTTTTATCCTATCTCTCCATCACTTTCCATATCTGAAATATACTTCCACAGGATATAGTTTTTTCACGAGAATAAAAAAATTCATGTCACTCTAAACACAGGGATGCGGTAGAAAGCCACTGACTGTGGAAACTGGCTCTGTTGGGTGAAGGCTTCCGTAGACCAAGGGTGACTTAAACACATAAACTTAGTTTCTCAAGGTCCTGGATACTAGAAGACCAAGGTCAAGACATGGACAGTACTGGTTCCTTTGGTGGGCTTGGAGGGGAGGATGTGATCTGGGTCACTCTCCTTGGCTTAATCATGACTGTCTCTTCTTACACGGTGCTCTCCCAATAGGCCTATTGGTCTCCAGATTTCTTTGTGTAAGGACCCCAGTCACCTTGGGCTGGTTCCAATGTAATGATTTCATTTTGACTTCAAGTTCTATACAGAGTCTGTCTTCCAATAAGGTCACATTCTAAAGGTCTGGAATTAGGAGTTCAACACATGGATTTTGGAAGTCAAATTCCAACCTACAGAAAACATAGTGGAAGATACTGAAACTCCAGCTGGCCTCCTCTTGTGATGGCAACAATAATTTTAAAAACTCAGCCTTTTTTAATATATTCACCTCTCATAGGGCTTGGAAAGCCAGGCTAGGCAGAATATTCTATGGACAAGAACTTCTCCAAACTGGAAAGCTTAGAATTTGCATGACCTTCCACCAGAGTGTTCTATAAGAGCCTACCATCTGGATACACTTCATAGATTCCCTGTGAGCACCTATGACAGTTCAAGCAATCAGACAGTCGTACTCCCCTTCTCCCACCTATCATTTCCATGCCTATGACAAGGAGCAAAGGGCAACTGGGTTTCCCAAGGGAGTTGGGGAATTTCCATCTCTTCACACTATTATTCCAAGAATAACTGCAAAATTAGAATTTGAGTCATAAGCCTAGAGAGGAATAAGTCAAGGTCACTTAGAGCTGAACTCTGCCCATGCTTCCCTAGTCACTGCTTCTTCTCTATGCAAGCCCAGAAGCAGGTAGAGTTCAGCACAACTGCTTGCCTGCCACCTGCCCTTCTAGCTCGCATTGAGCCATGAGGGATGCTGAGCCTCCTCCCATGTGTATTTAGGCAGTTGCATTTCCTTTTCCCTAATTGATCTTCAAAAATCAAGGAAGGGAGGTCTTACTGTGGTTCATTCCCTGACAGGTCTCCAGAGTCCAGCTTTTTTGTTTAGGGTTTTTGTTTGTTTCTACCAAATTTATTATATGTCCAAAATTAGAAATAATCTTTGAATGCATGCATGTAAAATAAACTGAGCTACATCCATACAATGAAACACTGTTCTGCCTAGGGGACAAAATAAAACCTGGATGAGTTTCAAAGCATGATGCTAAGTGAAGGAAAGCAACTTTCAAATCACTTCCTGTATGGCTCTATCCACATATATTTCTAGAGGAGCATAACTGTAGAAGCCAAGAACAGAATACTGCTTGCTTGCTGTGGTTGGGGTGGCCTAAGAGTTTAACCACAAAGAAGTATGAATGGATTTTGGGGGGAGTTGATGTACCCTGTCCTGATTGTAGTTGTGAATATGAATGCCTGAATCTGTACGTGGCTCAACACTCCTAGAACTGTACGCCCAAAAGAGATTTGATGGCATGTTAAACTACAATTTTGGGACCTGGCACAATGGCTCAACTGGCAAATCCTTCCCTTGTAAGCAAAAGGATCCCATACAGGCACTGGTTGATATTCCAGCTCCTCTACTTCCAATCTAATTGTTTCGGCCTGAGAAAACAATGGAAGAGGGCCCGAGTCCTAAGGACCCTGTGCCAGTGTGGGAGACCAGACGGAAGCTCCTGGCTCCTGGCTTTGGATCAGCTCAGCCCTGACTTTTGCGGCCATTTGGGAAGTAAACCAGTGGATGGAAGATCCTTCTCTGTCTCTCTTTGTCTCTTTATATCTGTTTTCCAATAAACAAATCAGAATTAAGAAAACAACTCATCTAGATCCCAGTAAAATTCTTCTTTAAAAAATGCCTTGGAAAAAACTTGTCCCCCTAGTCTAATGCAGAAAAATTGTTTTTTTCAACTTTATTTATTCAAGGGCAGACAGAGACGGACAGGGATTGTCATCACAGGTTACTCTCCGAATGTCTGCAGCAGCCAGGGCTGGATTTCCGTACGGGTCCCCCACAAGGGTTGAGCCAACACCTGCCTCCTCCCAGGATGCACATTAGCAGGGAGCCAGGATCGGGAGTGAAGCTGCTTCTAGAACTTGCACATTCTGATATGACATCAAGGCATACTGGGTGGTAACTTCACCAACACCCCAAATGCCTGGATCCAAGGTTATTTTGTTGGAGCAATTTTGCCTGCCAAAATTTTAAGTCCCTGGATAGTCAATTAGCAAGTCTTTGGCTTTTTATCTCTTACCCTGTTTAGATATCTTTCTCTCAGCAGCATCACTGACTCCCTAGTGGCATCATTTATCCCCTGCCTCCTGTACCAAGCGCTGTTTATGTCTGACATGTTCGGGATTCTTGAAGAGGTGTGCAGACTCCTGAAATGACAGATTTCATTTTCTCAGGGGTGGCTTGGAGAACATACCTTACACCATCAAATGGCACAGTTAGGCTGTTATTGTCATCATTTATCTCATCGTCTGGCTGGATCCATGTTTCTCTCATGAGATTACCTTCTGGTGAGGGGAAGGACTGTTTCTTTCGTCATTGTGGCCGTGGAAACTAACATAGCAACTGGTACACACTAGGAGTTTAATAAACGCTTACTCAGAGGCAAGTCTTAAGGTCCCTCCTCTCCCTTGGGTGCTGCCTGTCCTCTAAGTGGCCAGGTTATGAAATGTCCAAGGAGCTCGGTTGTTCTTTGATGTCATGTGGTGACCCCTTTTAGGTGTGCATTAGCAGGAAGCTGAACTGGAAGTGGAGAAGGGAATTAAGTCACACACTCGAATATGGGATGAAGGTGTTCTGAGTAGTAGGTTAACTTATCCTACCATGATATTCAGCCTCTAGAACATTATTACCATCAAACACATAAAAAAATGAATCTTTCACAGTCTCTCAAACTCCTTTTTAGGCACATTTTGTCTTCTTATGGGGCTAATCTAGATTGAGTGGTTTTATACCTCCTAATCCAAATTCATTGTTTATTACTCCTCGAAGTCACACAGTTGGGAAAATCTCATCTTTAGTGACTCTGATGTCCTGTTACTGTTCATCTAGGAGGAAAGCTTCCTTTCCTGGGAAGTTAATGAGGTCTAAAATAATTGTACACAATTTAGTGTGGCCATGACATAAGACAACAACGGAACCTTTCTCCCAAGGTGTACATGTGGCAACCACCACTCTCACTTGCTTGGGCATCATGGATGAGAATCGGAAAGCCATGTGCCTGTTGAACATAGGAACCAAACTTAGTTTGTTCAAGGACAAGAGTCCCACATTACGCTTCTACTCTCAGTTCTAACAAAGGCACGATGCCACTCAGGAGCCAGACAGGCATGCAAAGGGAGAGAAGAAGAAGAAAGAGGATGCATCCGTCAACTCCAGCACCAAGTTGGAGATTTGCTATGAAAGTGACTCATTTCATAAATAATCCAGCTGCTGTGGGAGGGAGCCCTGTCAGACTTGATGAATCTTCTGCAGTCAGGCTGATGGGATATGGGGCCAAACAACCACAACAAATCCATCCTGAGCTCATAAGCAAATGAGAGAAATGTTCCAACCAGTGATAAAAGTAAAGCAAAATTCTCTAAGTTCTGGGCCTATATGACATGCTGCCTTTTGACTGGCCCCTTTGTGTGTCCCTGTTTGGGAAGAATTCTGGAAGAGTCCCTCTAAATCTCATGTGGACCCCACGCAAGAGACACTGGATAGGAAAATGGATACGTGACTATTTCCTTAAGAAAAGAATGAATATCTGATACATTCAGGCTTTGTAAAGTTGATGGGGGGAGGGACCAGATTTGTGTTACGGCAAATTAGATCACTGTTTGATATGCCAGAACCACATATGAGCACTGGTTCAATTCCTGGAGGTTCCATGTTCAATCCAGCTCCCTGCTAATAGGTCTGGGAAATCAGTGAAGATGACACAAATGTTTGGAGACCTGCATTCATGGAGGAAATTCTAATCAAAGTTCTAAAATCCTGGGTTAGTCTGGGCCAGCGCTGGTTATTGCAGCCATATGAGCTGTAAACCAGAGGATTGAAAATCTCTCTCTCTCTCTCCTCTCTCCTCTCTCCTCTCTTTCTCTTTTTTCTCCCTTCTCTCTCTATCTTTCCCCGTGTTTCAATATATAACTTTGTCTTATGAAGGAATAAACAACTGTGCTAAAAATGTAGTAGGGAGCCCAGCGTGGTAAGTTAGTGGCTTAAAATCCTTGCCTTGCACATGTCAGGATCCCATATGGGCACCAGTTCATGTCCTGGCAGCCCCACTTTCCCATCCAGCTCCCTGCTTGTGACCAGGGAGGACAGTCAATGATGGCCCAAGACCTTGAAACTCTGCACCCATGTGGGAAACCCAGAAGAAATTCCTGGCTCCTGACTTTGTATCAGCTCAGTTCTGGCTATTGTGGCCACGTGAAGAGTAAACCAGTCAACGGAGCCAACGGAGGATCTTTCTCTCTGTATCTCTTTTTCTCTATAAATGTCTACCTTTCAATAAAAATAAATAAATCTTAAAAAAAGAAGTCTAGACCAGTGGAGAGCTCACCTCTGTCTTCCATGCATGCTGAAGGGACACAATTCCACTGCTTCTAACGCTAAGAAAGCCTGTATCCTGACCAGGAAAAGCACTAATTAAGAAAGGGCTATATGATTAAAAAGGTGCTGGAAAGTTCTTCTCAGTCCAATGCATCCATCTGCACATCCCTCTCATGCTCTCTGAAATCTCCATCACCCATCCGACATCTCTTGTTATGACCCCGAACGCATCTGCGAACATGCCATTCAAAAGCATAAACATTAAGCATTATCCCCCAGGAGCACCTTCATGCTTAACATTTTATCACACAGCTCGGGTATATTTTACTATCTCAAGGTTAGGAGAACAGCAGAGGTAAGTATTGACACAAGAGTTGGAGTAGAGATCCGAAAAGAGTTTTCAAAGCCTGGTACGACATACCTTGACTTGGCCAATGTCAATGGCTGATGCTGGGTAGATGGAGAACTGCATTCAGGAATGATTCAGCATAGTGGTAGAAGCTTGTAATTCACATCCCTCAGGGCAGCCAGGGGCAGAACGCTCTCCCAGGCGGTTTCCTATCAGCACCAGTTACCTCTGCACTTCTACAAGGTAAGGATTCATTATACACTCACTCAACACTGTCAGAAGAGCCCATGGCAAGGTTTCAATGTGTGTGCGGCAGAGCACCAGAGAGGCACAACCAGTGCCACCATCTTTCCTTGTGCTTTATCCCTTGCCGTAGCTCTCTAGCCCAGTCCTGTTCAGGCCTACACCCACAACCTGGCAGAGCACAGCCCTTTCCGCCACAATGTGAGGAAAACAGTTTGCTGCTGAGCTGTTGAGGAAGCTCCCATTCACATGGCACCTCGGTCACTGCAGGGTTGGGGAAATGCAGACTTTCTAAGGGCCCTTCACCCATAGATTTTCCTTTTTAAAGATGTATTTATTTTTTATTGGAAAGGCAGACTTACAGAGAGAAGGAGAGACTGAGCTGGATCAGAAGCGGAGCAGCTGGGACTCGAACTAGACAGGACGCCCAAATTGCAGGTGGTGGCTTCACGCACAATGCTGCAATACTGGCCCCACCGATACTTTGATAAATCTGTTTCCAAGTCCCACTGAACTTCTGTCTTAAAGTGAGGAAGAAGACAGGAAAGAGGAGCACCAACCCCTCTTGCTTCCCCAGTGGGTGAGGCTAATAACTCCCCTCAGCCTGGGCACACCCAGAGCTAGGCTTTTTACAACTCTCCTCTTAAGGAGACTTCACCAATAACAATCCAATATGGCAGAGGAAGCCATCATCACAGCACAAGAGTTAAACTAACACCCACAAGGCTAGCAGCCCATTTGTATCTCCACATCTAATCAGGCTCCCTGCCAATCTGCTTGGGAAAGCAGCAGAAGACAGCCCACATGGTCAGGCCCTTGCAATTAGTTGGGAGATCCAGAAGGAGTTCTGGGCTCCTGGTTCTATCCTAGTGTAGCCCCAGCTGTCACAGCCAATGGGAGTTAATCAGTGGATGAAAGATCTGTGTGCATATGTATGTACGCTTGTGTGCGTGTGTGTGTGTGTGTGCACACGTGCACATGTGCCTTCCTCCATCTTTCTGTAATTCTTTCAAGTAAGTGGAATAAAATCTTTCCGAAAACTAAACATATAAAGATTCGATATGGCAGTACAGCACAATGGCTCAATGCCTGGAACCTCACCTTGCAAGCACCAGGATCCCTCCTGGGTGTCGGTTTGCATCCAAGCTGCTCCATTTCCTTTCCAGCTCCCTGACTGTGCCCTGAGAAGGTAGTACAGGATTTCCCAGCACCTTGGGACCCTGCACCCACATGGGAGATCAGGAAGAAGCTCTTGACTCTTGGCTTCAGATCTGCTCATCTCCGGCCATTACAGAGAGTACAGAGAGTACAGAGATTACAGGGAATAAACCAGTGGATGGAAGATCTTTGTCATTCCTCCTCTCCAGGAATCTGATCTGCCTTTCCAGTCAGAAAAAAAAAAATGTAAAATCTACTATAGAATCTACTAGTATATGCAATCATAGAGTCTGTAATGTTTTGATAATGGCTTTCTGTAGCCAACATAAGTCTCTGGAAAGTAATCTAGGTGGCTGTGGACATAGTATGAATTTACTATAGTTTTCTTAGCCATTTATCTAAGGACTGGCCAACAGTTGTAGTTATTGACTATAGAACAGAGGCTGCCTTGAATAATCATGGATGGGGCTTTGAATTACCTAACAGGGCAAGTTGCAGTAACAATTATAAGCTTAGCTTCATGAGAAACTGCCCTACACTGTCCCAGAGTGGTCAGGTCACCTTCCATTCCTACCGATACTGTATGAACGACTACTTGAACTACATTTTCAGATGTCTTATTTGATTAACCATCAAAATATGTCTCCTTTCCAGTTTCCTGGAAGCACCCACAGGAAGAAGAGCAGGAAGAGAAATGTTCAGCCTTGCTGAGCTGTGTGAATTACACCCCTGCCTCCCATCGGGCTCTCCCTGCCCACACTTGATTTGACGATCTGCCTTCATGTTTTTCTTCTTCTGGGTGCCTTCCAAGTTGCTTATCAACATCAGCTGCAATGCCATTGGGTCTTGTTCTAATCAGAATCTATTGACCCTCACCAGATGTCATGCCATGCCCAGGGTGTGGCAATGCCCCCCAACCTCTGCTTGCGACATGACAATTCAGACAGAAGGAATGGGGCCTATGGCCCAGATGCCTGGGCTGGCCCTTCACTCCTTCCACACCTAATGTATAGTTCCACCTCCATCGCTGCTTGGCTAGGACTGAACAGATTGACCAGAGAGTGGTTTGTGCAGGCCTGGATTGGCTGGGACTGGGACAGGAACCTGCTGACAGGGTACTCATGCGAGGATGCACCCGGCCTCAGTACTAGGTATCCTACCATCTACATCAGGTTGCTCATTCATTGTTGATTGTGATTGCAAGAATGACAGTGCCAATTATCCACTCATCACATATTTGATGTAGGCCAAGGACTGTCAAAGTGTACTTTGCATGCACACATTCAAAATTAAGGAACCAGTTCTAAGGTCACACAGGGCTTTAATCTAGGCTAAGGACGTCTGAGTCCATACATTCATTTTGCTACCCCTGCCACTGGGTGGCCGCCCTGCACTCGCTTATTCTTACGAACCTCCAGAGAGACTATGGTCCTGTGTTTTCTTCCTGCTAATTTAAAGATAAATTATTTATTGTTGTGGAAGGAAGCCTTTGTGAGTGTAGGGACATATGTCACTGGACAAAGCTTATTCAGCCTGGCAAGAAATCTTTGGTTTTTGTCATAAAAATCAAGTAACAGGCTGGTGTCATGGTGCATTGGGTTAAGCCAGAGTTTGCACCCCAGATTGGAGAGGCAGTTTAAGGCCTGGCCCCCTTTCTCTTCTCCTAAGCCCCTGCCACTCCCCACCCCCCCACACACACTCACCCAGGTGTTCCTTGGGAATAACTGACCTGGAACAATCTATTTCACAGTTCTAAGGCTGCCTCTGTTTTAGCTCTGAACTGTTATCTGCCTTTGACATGGCTGAATCTCCTGCCAATCTCCCCCATTGGCTCCTCTGACATTGCTCCTCATTGGTCACGCCAGGCTTCTTGCTCTGAGCTGTGGGCTCTCTGCACCAGTCCCTCCACCTGTTTGGCAACTGGGGACACTACTGTCCATCTGAGCATTCCTTCCACTCACATCCCACTTGCACTGCTACCTGTCATTGTGACCCCTCAAATACATCCTTATGCTTCACAATACCAAATGGAAGGACAGTACTACTCATACAGTGTGACAGTATTATTTGTGCTGAATCCAGCCCAAATAACTCCACTACGTTTTAAATCGTTGAAGGATTAGCTCGTTCATGCAAGAAAACAAATTTCTGCTTGAAGCATAACCCATGATCTCCTACCTCCCTAAAATATGATTTTTCCTCCTGAATTCTTCTCTGTTGGACATGTCTAATCACCAAAACCAGTCACCTTTCATTTTTCTCCAAACTCCACATCAATTCTTTCTAATTCCACCATTTGCGCACTTTCTCATCTATTTTCCCTTTCTATCTTCATATAATAAATATCTTTTCCAAACCTCTGATAGTCAAAATAGAATCTTCAGCCTGCAGACTTTCCCAGGAAAAACCTTCCTATAAATCTCAAAACGATCAATTAGTTCAGCAGGAATAAGCAGCTCATATACATCATATGGAAATATAAACTACCATACTCATATTCTTCTCTTACTGAATAAAAGTATGGCTCTACTCAGATGTTTTGTTTATATAAATTCCATTATTAGGAGAGCATGGAATTCCCTGAGTAGACATGTTGAGGTATCTTCCATTCTATCTAGGTGGGCCAGGATCAAGAGTGTGCCCATTACTCTCCTAGACAATAAACCTCTAAAGATGCTCAGTAATCTCTCAATTTCCTTCCACCTTTGTCCCACTCAAGTCTATTATCCTCCATGTTCTGAGATCCAAAATACTCACTTGAAATTTTCACTCCTTCATTCATTGGCTTGTTATCAGTCTAACACCTGCATCCATTGAGCATATATGACATTTCAGAAGATGGCTGTCTCTACCTCTCCAACATGTGCCCCTCTGTGCCACCCACCCGCGTTGTCTGTCCCCATATTCTCTCCCTCTCCTTCCCTTCCTACATAATCTCTCCATTTCTCTCTCTCTCCCCTATCCCTGTTTTCTTTATCCCCAGCTCCTAAACTTTCCACAAAATTCCATCAAATTGGCAGTTTCCTCATTACATCCTGTGTTGTGTTGTCTCTCCTACTGGTATTACACGAGCCACTCTTTCAGCTTCAGCTCCCACTGATTTGACGTCATCTGTGTTTTTGCAGTATCAATCCTGGACATCCCAAATACTACATGGAAAACACACCTTAGACGAACAACAAGAGAAACAGGAAGCTGATGATGGTGGGTTGACCCATGGTTAGTGCACTAAAGCATGGAATAATGCTTGGATTCTCATTTGTTTTTGAGGTATCCAATTTAAACATTTTATTTAAAAGCCTACCAGAGGGACTAGCATTGTGGCATAGCACACTAAGCTGATGTCTGCAATACTGGCATCCCCAAAAAAACACTATTCATGTCTCAGCTACTCCACTTCTGATCCAGCTCCCTGCGAATTGCCTGGGGTAAGCAGCTTAAGATGGCCCAAGTATTTGGGACATCCAGATGAAGTTCCTGACTCCAGGTTTCAGCCTGATCCAGCACTGGCCATTGCAGCCATTTGGACAGTGAAAGAACAGATGGAAAATCTCCTCCTCCTCTTCCCCTCTCCTCTGTGGCTTTCAAGTAAACTAAGCAAACCTAGCCTAGCAACGACAACACAAAGATCGCCAATCACAATCGGTTACCAGAGCTTTGGGACAACTCCAAAAGCTAAGGTTTGGGGTGGCCGTCTTTGTCCATGCTGCCTTCCATAATAAAAGGCTGTAAACTGAACGGTTTATGAATAATAGAATTGTGTTTCTCTCACAGATCGGAAGTTGGCGATATCAGGATAAGGTACCAGCAGATCCAGTTTTATTCTCTGGAACTTTCATCCTGAAGGTCGTTAGAATCAGCACTTCAACACAGGAATTTGGAGTGAGTATGTTGTCCAGTGCAATTATCTGGGATCTTGTCCTCATCAAGCTTGAAAAATGCTACAGTACAGAACCCAACTTTTCCTGTAAAATGATAATTCTTTAGTCAAGAAACTTCTTTGTAACCTGAGCAGCGGTATAATTCCCATCTCTCTGGAGGATCTCAAATGATAAGTGCTAATTATCTTGAAAATAATTCTCCAGTATCCTTCTGACATTGTATTGTTGTAAGTTGCTTCTGCTTTGCTTTCAATAATAATGCTAAAGAGGGAATTCATAAAATAACTAGGTTTTCACTTTGGTCCTTTTCCTATTTAAACCTTTTAATTTTACCATATCTTCATATCTCATACATTCCTCTATCCTAATAATGGTAATGGAAATATAACTACTTAATCATTGCTGTAATAATAATACAATGCATTAATTAATATGCATAGCATCTTAGCAAAAGTCTGAGCAAGTGAGTTCCTTTAATTCTTGTAGGAATCATGTGAGGTGAGTCGCATCCTATACATATTGCAGAAAAGACAATAAAACTTGCTTGTATACGGTCATTAACCTAGCAAAATGAATAAAGGAACCCGAACCCAGATTTCATGGCCTATTTCACTACCCTATATTGGTTTCCTTGTAGTCATTTATCTGTGTTCCCAGGATCATGATATTTTGAGTTAAAGAAGGAATTAAAAAAATCCTGTTTTAAAATTTAAAAGCAACTTTTGTTTATTGCAAGAAATTAAGCATAAAGAAGAAAATTCTTCCAAATTGCATCATGCAGGAAAAGACATTGTTAATATTTTGTACTATTTCATACTTAAAATAGGCTAATATTGTGATTAAATTATTCTTAGAATCTATCTTTTACAGTTTAATAAAACTATTAAGACACTGTTCCATATTACTTGCATTATTATGTACAGATTTTTTTAGTGATTATAGGACATATCATTCAGGGTTAACGCAGTGCTATAGGGGACTAATCTGTTCTGGCATCAGCATGTCATATGGGTGTTGATTTATATCCAGCTGCTCAGCTTCCAATCCAGTTATCTGTTTATGTCCTGGGAAGGCAGTAGAGGATGGCCCAGGTCACTGGGACATTGCACCCACCATGTGAGACCCAGAAAATACTCCTGGCTCCTAGCTTTGGATCAGTTCAGCTTTTGCTATAATAGAGTTAACAAGTGGATGGAGACAGTCCCTCTCTCTACTTATCTCTCCATAAAATCTGCCTTATGAATAAAAGTCAATCTATAAAAATGGCATGTCATTATGTAGATAACACATTGTTTCCCCAATTCTAGACCATTAGATATTTGAACATTTTTCTTATTTTAGATTTAACATTCCCTGCTACAGCTAATTCTTTAATAAATTATTTTAAATATTTATAAATTATTTATTATAAATTATTTTCTTCTTTCTTTTGAATAAATTTGTAAAAGATTTGTCCAGTTAAAAAATTTAAGCTTTTCGGGCCTGGCGGCGTGGCCTAGCAGTTAAAGTCCTCGCCTTGAATGCGCCCCGGGATCCCACATGGGCGCCGGTTCTAATCCCAGCAGCTCCACTTCCCATCCAGCTCCCTGCTTGTGGCCTGAGAAAGCAGTCGAGGATGGCCCAAAGCTTTGGGACCCTGCACCCATGTGGGAGACCTGGAAGAGGTTCCAGGTTCCCGGCACCGGATCGGCGCAGCACCGGCCGTTGCGGCTCACTTGGGGAGTGAATCATCAGATGGAAGATCTTCCTCTCTGTCTCTCCTCCTCTCTGTATATCCGACTTAGTAATAAAATAAATAAATCTTTTTTAAAAATTAAGCTTTTCAGTCTCTTGCCAGAGCATCCTCCTGAAAGATCATTCTCATTTAACCTCCCCCCAGCAGCTTTCTAACATCACCTGCTGTCTTATGTTCATAACATTTAATATTAAGCATTACTGCTTTTACTATCTGTTCTTTGCCTTTTAATAGTTCTTCCCATTTACTTTTAAATCAAAAAGGAGGAAAGATCTTTATTTCCTCCCATAAAGAAATAGTAACTGCATGAAATTTGCACCTCTGCCCCCAATATGCAAGGAGAATAGAAAACTGGACAAAGAGATGAAATCTGCTTCCCACTATAAGCCAACAGGCAGTGTGGATCTACAATCCCTGAAGCCATGACTTGCAGACTGGAAGCAATTTGCTAACCACAGAGCAGGAAGGGGGCCCAGGCAATGTTTGCCAGCCTCTCCGAATTGAGTAGAGATAGGAGAGTTAAAAAGGCTGAGGATGCTGGAAATCATAGGGCAGTATTCCAGGAGCAAGAGAGGAGCTACTCAAAGGAAGAACTCCTGAAGCCTGCATTGAAATTCCAAGCCTCTGGCTGATCCTGCAACCACCCGTGTCCGTGAACTGCACACAGCCAGGCACAGAGGCACTGCAGGGTCCCTCCATCTGAACAGTTCTGAGTCTATGTAGGACTGAGCAACATGCAAGCTATTATTCCCAAGCAGAAAGACCTTATAAAAACCAAGCCTAACTAGTTGTAGAAATCAACTAACCCTTCAAGACCACACCAACCCAACCCTAATAAGCTTCATGACTCAAAAGGATAAAACTCATAGAATATGTAATTGCATGCCAAAACAAACATGAACAATTTAAAGAAAACCAACAAGGTCCAAATATCCAAAAACATATTAATCCTAATGTTTAACATTGAATTAGAAATTGTTAGGTATGCAGCTACAGCATGATAGCCTAGTGGCTAAATCCTCACCTTGCATTGCTGGGATCCCACATGGGTACTGGTTTATATCCTAGCAGCTCCACTTCCCATCCAGATCCTTGCTTGTGGCCTGCAAAAGCAGTCGAGGACGGACCAAAGCATTGGGACCCTGCATGGGAGACCCAGAAGAGGTTCCTGGCTCCTGGCTTCATATTGGCGCAACTCTGGCCATTGCAGTCACTTGTGGAATGAAACAGCAGATGGAAGATCTTTCTCTCTGTCTCTCCTCCTCTCTGTATATCTGACTTTCCAATAAAAACAAATAAATCTTTAAAAAAAATTAAAAATGCAGTCAGAGACCCAATGGTGGCTGAGTAACCAGCTCTGGCAATGGCCTCCCTATAAACATCAATGTGAAAAGCTCAATACATACCAAACTGCACACAACAAGGACCTACAGAAGCCAGGCCGGGACCCACAGACAGAGCTCCTGGACCTGCTTCCATGGCCCTGCTTTAGCTAATACAGTGCCTGAATGGACAGCATGGGACAGTGTCCCCCTTTCAGCAGGAAACAGACCACAGCCCACATCACCAGCAAAGCAGGCAAGCAGGCTGCTTAGAATTTCTGATAAGGATAGTAACAAATGAGACCAGACAACTCAAGCCATGCCTTCAGTGCACAGATCACATCACATTTCATAGGCAGCAGAAACATCCAGAAAATATTCACCTGCAAGGCAGCGTAAGGTGCCAGAAGCCAACGCTTCTCCAATCAAATGCTGGAGTGAGGATGCTAAAACAGGCATGTCAGGGAAACTCAATGAAATTCAAGAGAACACAGAGAAATGGCTCAGTGTGTTAACAACAATGTATAAAGATGAAAGGAATGAAAGTCGAGCAGAAATTCTTCAACTGAAATGCACTCTAAGTGAAGTCAAACATGCAATAGAAGCCAGCAGAATAGATCAAGCAGAAGAGAAAGTGATGATCTCAGATGCACAAGTAGAGGATTACAAAAAATCAAGAGCAGGGAAGAACACATGTGTGACGCGCGGGATGCTATTCAGACTTAAGAGGGATTTGAGAATGTCACAGAGCTAATGACAGAAAATTTCCTAAACTTCAAGAAAGATGCAACTATCCAGGTACAATAAGGAAACTCTCCAAAGTCAGAGATCAAAAGAGGAGTGTCAAAGCTGGGGCGGAAGAAGCCAATGGTGCAGAAAGAGGGCCCAGTTCACCTCTCTGCTGACGTCACAGAAACTTTACAGGCTAGAAGTGAATAGGGTGAGTCTTTGAGGGTACTGAAGGAAAAATCATCCACCATGAATGCTGTGGCTTGCAAAGCCATCCCTCTACATCAGGGAGCGAGTCTAGACAAAGCAAGCTGAGAGAACTCATCACTTCCACACCTGTACAAACAGTGCTAGAGACAGTTTTTTCAAACTGAAAGAGATGCTAACAAATAAAACACCAGAAGGCAGAAAATTCACTGGTTAAGAGAAATATATCAACAGGTTCACAATGTTTTAATAATGTAACTAAGGTGTATAAATCATTTATATATTTTCTTTGAAGACTAAGAAGCCTATAAATAGTACACTAAAATATTTTTAAATGGGTAATATGCAAGTAGCTCAACCGTTACATCAAAAATTCAAAATATGGGATGGAGTAGAACACAATGTGGAGTGCCTTCCTAGAGTTTCTATCTCTTTGGTTTTGTTTGGCTCTCTCTATTTTAATCATCAATGTTAAGTTGCTATTATTTCAAGACAGCGTATTAGAGCCAAAAAAGGTTTTTTTCCTTTTGTAAATTTCAAGTATCCACAAAGCACAACATATGTACATGCTTACCGCAAGTAGGTACCCCAAATGAGAATGGAACCAGTCTTTGCTACCTCTGACCCAGCAGCCTGCTAACATGCCTGGGAAGGCAAAGGGTGATGGCCTGAGTGCCTGAGTCCATTCCTCCTGTGTGGGAGACCTGGCTCCTAGCTTCAGCCTGACCCTGGCGTGGCTGTTGTAGCCACTGGTCAGAGCCGGGTGGGGGTGGTGTTGGGGACAATGCGACTGCAGATGGAAAATCTCTTTCTGTCTCTCTCATTCTACCTCTCAAATAAATAAACATGTAATTGAAAATAACAAAAAAGGCATTACAGTAAAAACACAAGATGAGTATTAAAACGGCAGTAGTAACACCTTTCTGTTAATACTTAACTAAAATATCGATGAATTGGATTTTGTGTATTAAGAAGTAAGTAAGTGAATGGATCAAAAATAGAACACAACTATATCCCACTTACAAGAAACCCATTTAGTTTTTAAGGACACAAATAGTCTGAAGGTGAATGATGGAATAAAAAATACAGATGAAACCCACCCAAAAAAACAGGAATAAAAGAATATCCATCAGATTAATTAGATTTTCAATCAAAAACAGTAAATAGAGAACAGGAAAGGCATTGTGATGAGATTTTAATCTAGCAAGATGTATATGTGTACCCAATATTTGAGCACACAAACACATAAATGAAATATGAACAGATCTGAAGGGAATGATATACTCTACTAGAATAAAGACTTTACCACCCAAGTTTTGGAAATGGATAGATCATATAAACAGAAATTCAGCAAAGAAACAACCAAGTTCAAGTGCCTGCTACACCAATCTAACTCAGTAAACATTTATCATAGACACTCCACAAAAAATCAATGCATAGCAGATCAGGAATCTAAATCTAAAACCAGAAATCATCAAATGACCAGAGGAAAACAAAGCGTCAACTCTGCAAGGCATTGGCATCGGCAAAGACTTCTCAGATAAGACCACAGAAGCACAGGCAGTCAAGGCAAACACAGATACATGGGAAACATCAGATTTGCACAGCGAAAGAAAAACTCAATAAAGACACAACCAACAGAAACAGAGAAAACATTCAAGCTATGCAGCTGATAAAGGGTTAATATCCAGGATCTACAGAGAGTTCAAGAAACTCAACAATAAAAAAACATATAATATGGTTACTGCACAGTCTAAAGACATTACGTATTTCTCAAAGGATGAAATAGAACAAGCCAACAGACACATGAGAAAACACTCAATCTCACTAGCCATCATAGAAATTCACCTCATCCCAATTAGAATGGCTGTCATCCCAAACAAACCAAACCAAGAAGACAGCACAATGTGAGTGAGGATGTGGCAAAACAGCACTCTGATACATTATTATCACCATTATGGTAGATAGTACGAGATATTCAGAAATCTGAAAATTGAGATATTATCTGGCCCAGACATCACCTCCAGAGAATTTACCCCAAAGAAGTGATATCAGCTGTTTTACATAAACAGTTAAAGTGTACCCTGAAATGTTCATTGTAGCAAAATTAGCAATAGGTAAGATATGGAATCAACTCAGATGTCCATTGCTGATAATTAGATAAAGAAGCTGTGGTTCATATGCACAATGGGATACTACTCAGCCACAAAGAAAGAAATCTTATCTTTAGAGAAACTTCTATTGTGAGAAAGAGGCCTGTTCTAAAAATAAAACATCACATGTTTTCTATGATATTTGAAACTAATGGACAGGGTATAAAAGAATAATGCATGTGAGTGAAACTGGCATTTTGAAATTTACTGCTTTTGGAAATCCTTGTTTACTACATGATTAAGCTTGTGACTATGAAGTAAATTGAAAGTATGTCATTACAAAAATTAAAACAAAAATGAGGAACATGAGGGATGGTGAGAAGTTAGGATGGAAATATCATTACAAAAGAACAAATCAAATCCAAAATTGATGCAAAGAAAGAAATAATAAATATCAGAACACAAATAAATTAAATAGAAACTAAAGAAAACTATATCGTAGCTGTTTGGGAAGGGAACTGATGAATGGAAGATCTGTCTATCTGTTCTGTCTCTCCCTCTGAAATTCTTTCAAATAAAATAAATAAATCTTTGTTTTTTTTAAAGATTTGTTATTCTTGGGGGGATATACAGAGAGGAGGAGAGACAGAGAGGAAGATCTTCCGTCCGATGATTCACTCCCCAAGTGAGCCGCAACGGCTGGTGCTGCGCCGATCTGAAGCCGGGAACCTGGAACCTCTTCCGGGTCTCCCATGTGGGTGCAGGGTCCCAATGCATTGGGCCGTCCTCGACTGCTTTCCCAGGCCACAAGCAGGGAGCTGGATGGGAAGTGGAGCTGCTGGGATTAGAACTGGCGCCCATATGGGATCCCGGGGCTTTCAAGGCGAGGACTTTAACTGCTAGGCCACGCCTCCGGGCCCAAATAAATCTTTTAAAAAGGTACATCTCTTCCGCTGCGGTTTTTTAAATCCATGCAGCTGTTTTATAGTTTTATTTTTTCATGAATTCCTTAAAGACCCTTCATGGATTTCAAAACTTTGTGCCAAAATAAACAACTTTTAATTCCATTTTCAACAAATTTTTATAATCTTCGTATCTAGCAAGCCTCTTTACACTAAGGCAGTTAGAAAACAAAGCATATTCCTGGATAAGTCTCATCAATATAGCACATTTCTCTTGGTGTGAATTTTATCAGTCTACACTCCCACCAATTGCAATGGGTTCTTTTCATCTGTGATAACACGTGGCTGTAAACAGTATACCATTCATCTGTATAAATGCTGTTCTTTTTGTAAAATTATCTGCTGGTGGCTCCCTGAGTCATGTCTGCATCTTGCCTTCTCTATGAATCAGTGTTTATGACCTGTGACTACTTTTTCTGTCCACTTTTTAAACACTATACTCATCAAAGCTGTTTTAATTATCCTTTATCTCCACTGTAACACACTAACATCTCTGTCTTCATATTTTGACTATTGTTTTTCTGCCAATTTTTGAACTTTATGTAGCTCTAATTTGTGACATTTTTCTAATGACTTCCGGGTTTTCTGTGAAAGGTAGATAGTTCCCTTCCTATGATGTCATATTCAATATCATGTTCTATTCTCTTTTGTGTTTTGACCTATGTCTACTTTTCATTCAGTTCTAATCTGCCTCTCCCCCTATGCAGAAGACAGATTGTTCTAATTATTGTAGCTTTATAATAAGACATAAGAGTGAGGAGACCTGGTTTCCTTTCCTTTAATCTTCTTTATCAGACTGTTTCCTATCCTTGTTTGCTTATTTTTTTCATCTGAACTCAAGAACCAGCTTGCATGGTTCCAAAAGTTTAAAAAAATCCTTTTGATATTTTATTGGAATCATGTAAAATTTATAGATTTCTGGACACGAACATATTTCTGATTTTGATCCTTTGCATTGAAAATCATTACAGTTCGCTTTTTCTGTCACTTTCCTTTTGCCAGTCTTCAAATCGTTGACTAGCACTGAAAATGTCTCCCCCATACATCTTGCACATTTTCTTTCCACAGTTGTTCATCACTGGACAGGTTAGAATCTCTTTGAACTTGTGAAACAAGAGTGTTGATAAAGGAAAATATTTCTACATTTTGTTGTTAGGAATCATGCCGGCTTTGTGGTATATCCTATGTGTGTTACTGACCTACTTAAAAAATTTTTAGAAGTCAGAAACAATGTCCCAATACCTCACTCAATGCCTGCAAGCTTATGTGGACGTTATATTATTTTTATGCTACCTTCTAATGTAGTAAGTTTTACTAAGACACTTTTGTCACATGGAATAAGTATTGCTTTTGCTGAATGACTTCATGTTTCATTCATTTCTATTACATTGCTGAATACTATTTGTATTATTTTATTCAGTATTTTCATCAATATTTTCAGTATTCTTAGTTGACATTGATTGTCTGAGCTTTTGTTCAGTCTCTGCTGCACTTCAAAATCAATCCTATACTTCCCTTATAGGATGTTTGAGCATGGGCAAGAATGGTTGAAATTGTATTAGTTTTCTGTTCCTTCAAGTTTTGATAGAATTCCTTGGGACTCTGTCAAGCCTAAGGCTTCTTAAAAGAAAATATGTCTTGAATAGTTTTCTTCACTTATGTTTCAAGTCATCATTGAAAGGATGACATTCTTACTTCATCTGAGTCACTTAGAGCATTTTTCCTTTTTTAATACTTATTTGTTTTGAAAGTCAGTTATGGGTGGAACTGCACAAGAACAAGAGAGAGGCACATTCCATATTTACCTATGCACTCTTCAAGTTCTCACAGCAGTCAAGACTGGACGAGGCTAAAGCTGAGACCCAGGGGCTTCATTCAGTGCAGGGTCCCGAAAAATTGAGCTGCTTTTCCAGCTTGCCTTAGCAAGGAGCTGGTTTGGAAATGAAGCAGCAGAGATACTAACCAGCTCCCAAATGGGATGTTAGTGGCAGGAGGTGTTTTTACCAGCTAAGCCATCACTCAGGGCCCCTGTCTCGTATTCTCCTATGAAACTATGCACTTGATCTAACTATAGATTTATTTCTTCTATAAATATGGACATGGAAAGTCCAGTAAGTTATTTAATTTTTCTATATATGTTGCTAATTAATTAGCATAATTTCTTTTTTATCTCATTTAGACTAAAGTGTGCTTATTTTTTTCTACCACAGTACCAACTGTTGGATTTGTTATCTCAATAATTTTCATGTCTTAGTGTTTTAATTTCTGTTTTATTTTTTATTTTTCTACTGTCTGCTTTCATTGGCCTATTTTAGCTTTATACTTCGAATCTTGTAAACCTGGATACTTCACTCAGCCAAATTCATCTTTTTTTGCATGGATGTCTGAAAAAAAAAGTCTATGGAAGATTCACATGATAAAGGAAATTATGCATAGATTTAGATTATTTCACCAAAATAACTCAGAGGAACTTGCTATAACACTGCTGAACTGGCTCTCATAAGACCTGTATTTGGAAAGAGCATGAGTCATAGCAACATGAATATTGCTAAAATTCAGGAAGACCAAACATGAAATGCAGGTGATTTTGGCTGGAAGGATGATTAAATCATTGATGTCTTACAAAAAGTTTAGGAGGTCAGTGCTCTCTAAGAAATCTGCAGCCTAAAAGTGGTAACCAGTTTCAGAAGGGACAAGATGATGTTGGAGATGAAGCCCAGAATGGTAGGAAACTCTCCTCCATTTGCAAGGGCAAAGTTCATCTTGCTCAAGTCCTAACTAAGCAGGATCCATGGATCAAGGGGTTAAACAATAGCCAATGCAATAGATATCTCAACTGGTTCATCCCACAGGCTTCTGAATGAAAAAGTAAAGGAACAGATGTTGCACACTGATCAGTTACAGACAAGTACAGAACTTCCAATGGAAACTTCAAACAGAGGGGACCAAAACCCTAGAGTCTTGATTTGAAGAAGTGTAGGAGAAAAGAAAACCAACTATACCATTGCAATCCCAAGAACCAGGCACAGCAAAGCTGCGGCTCCTGGGAGGCGAAAGCTCAGCCAGTGCCACAGCGCCCTCTGAGAAGCCGAGAGGAGCAGGTGTCCAGCCATCTGCATGCTGACTCTCCAGACAGTGCAGGAAGGAGGACACTGCTCACGGGAGTGCTGTGACAAAGTCCATCGCTGGGAAAATCCTGCATCCCAGCAACATGCCTGCTCTCTGCTCCTAACCAATAGGGCAACCTAAGCGTTTCAATAAGAAATCCACTTTACGCTACTGATTTGGCTCCTCCAGGCACTTTTTGTTTCTGAATCTTAAAAATATAAAAGGGCAATCATTCTCCTTTGGCTAACTATATTTTAAAAATACAAATAAAAGACTGCCTTGGCATAAATTCCCTCAGCCCTCACTCTTTAGGAATGGACTAAATGGATATCATCACCATTTACCAAAGTAACTTGAACTTGACGATGCTCATGTTGATGAAGCTAGTATTTTCCGTTTTAACATTTCTTTTTTCCACAAACTTTTTAAGTCCTCTCATGTGAGAAAGACTATATCTGCTTGGGTTTCTGATGTTTTGTTTTCATTATTTTCTGTCATGGACATTTTCAGCTTTGAAGCCTCCATTAACTTAAGAAGGTTGTTTTAAAATGGCTTTTCTTTTTCTTTCATCCTGTTTTGGTTTAATGGCTTGAATTTCAGCCCAATGATTAGACTATCGTCATTAAAACTACTTCAGGTCTAGGTTATGGTCTAATATTTAGCTGATTTTTATGAATCTTTCATTAACAGGTGTTTTCCTCAGTTTTCATGGCACAGAAAAACCAGCATGATTTATTTCAGTCGTTATATATAAATCTTTCCTGGCTTTTGCTCAGCAGTTTATCATAAACAAGCTAGTTTTGCTGTTGTCCTAGTTGGTTTGCCATTGCGACAATACTTGCTACTGTGTACTTCATGAAGGAAGTAGAGTTAGCTCATAGTTACGGAAGCTGAAAGTTCAAGATTGGATCCTCTCAGCCTCTGGAGAGGATGCCCCTGCCAACATCAGAGCCTGCAAAGAAGCTTAAAGATAAATGGCCGTGGGCAGAAAGGACCAGTGTTGTCTCACTGTGTACAATTCACTCTCATAGGACTCTGACACACATGAGTGCCTCCGACGTACCAGTATGCCACGACCTGATCACCTTCTGCGAGGCACCGCTGCTATGGCCCTCTCAACACTGCTACACAAAGGGACCACCTCCCTGCACAGCACTTGCAGTGGGGAAAAAAACCAAATCCCAACGATAGCATCCCTAGGTTGTATGAATAATTCTAGTTTTCTTTTTCTTATTTTCAAGCACACAACTTAATTTCATTAAGTATCTCCACATTGTTGGTTGGAAGTGTCATTACCATCCATCTCAAGAAGTTTTTCATGAGTCGAGGTACAAACCTGAATGCATCCCTTAGACGACAGCTTTCCATTCGCGGCTGTGAGTTTGACTATTATTCCCTATCTCATTTAAGTCAAACAGCTTCTCTTTTGTGTCTATTTGGCTTCACTGATCATAATATTAACTTCAATTTAGAAAATTATTTAAAAAGTTTAAGTGACAAAAAATTGCGCAGTGTTATGTGATGTTTTATTGTATTTATACATCATGTAATATCTAATCAGGGCAAATATATTTATCATGTCAAGCATTTCACATGTCTTTGTAGCAAAATGTATTCAAAATTCTGCTGTCTGGGTCCCTTAAAACATAGAAATATTACGTTAACACTAACCAGTCACACAACTGTAAATTGAAATCTCACGACTTCTCACTCCTACCCAGATTTAACATGTTAGCTACTAATCACTACCCATCAATCTTTCCCCATTTTTCAATAGCCACTTCCCTTCCTGCCCTCTGATAACTGTGATTCCATTTTTAACATCTGTATGAACGTCTATTTTTTAGACTCCTTATATCAGTGAGTTCATCTGATATTTGTCTTTCTGTGCATGGCTTATTTCATTTGCAATAATGACTTCTAGTTCCATTCAGGTTGTTGCAAATAACAAGATTACACGTTTTTGGTGGCTGAGTACTATTTTGTCATGTATATATACTATTTTCTATGTGTAGTTGTCAACTGATGGATATACATGATTTTCATTTCCTGGCTACTGTGAGATTTCATTGTGCTAGTCATTGCAGTTTTAATTTGTGCTTCCATGATGATTAGCAATGTTGAGCATTTTTACATTTTGTTGGCTGAGAAATATCTCTAATTCTTTTTTACATCTATTGAAATGGCTGTATCACCCTTGCACCTTGGTATTTTGATGTACTGCACAACATTTATTGATTGTGTATGTTAATCATCCTAGTATTCCTGGGACAAATTCCAGTTTATCATAATAAATGATCTTTTTAATGTGTTGCTGGAATTAATTTGTTATTATATTAAGGATATTGTCCTGTATCTTCTTACATTGCAAAGTCCTTGTCTGGTTTCATATCAGGATAATACCAAACTCACAGAGAGACTTATTTACTTACTTAAAGATCAGAATTACAGAAAGGAAGAGACAGATAAAGACCTTCCACCTGCTGGATCCCTCGCCAGAAGGCTGGAATGGCCAGGTCTGGGTGAGCCAAGTGATGAGCCAGGAGTTTCATCCAGGTTTTCTATTCAGGCTACCTACCGTTGTTTTTCCCCAGGCCATTTCTAAGGATTATTGTTTACATATAGGAAGACAACTGAGATGGCAGTACTAATTTGATTCTCAAGATATCTTTCTCAATTCTGTTAATTTATGATAAAGTTGATTTTTTTAGATTCCTTCCCCTTATCCAATAACATGAATTTGCACTTCTGAAATGGTGTTACGTTACAGAAATGGAGGACTTCACTTCGTTCATAATTTCAATGCTAATTATGTCTCACTAAAAAAATAACAATCTATTGAGCTTAATGAGCAAGGAAAAAACAACAATTTGGAGATGTATGGTCAGGATATGATAGACCAGGTGTTAGAAAACTGGAGAGCCCTTGCACTCCTTTGATTCTGCACTGTCTGTGCGTGGCTTCTGTCCCTTGAAATACTCAGTGCATTTATTTATAAACCATTTTTGGCCATTCCCAAAGCTGCACTACGCTTTAGTAGCAATTCCAGAACAGTTGATCAACACAGTTTATTTCTTTGACTAAGTTCCTGTGCAACATGATGTGGACAAAGCCATAGGGTTTCAGTGTCTGCGAGCCACCCACTCTCACCATCAAGCCACTCTACTCCCTAGAACACCCACACTCCTGGTAGTATACATCACTCCCCTTCACGTTCCATTGACTGGAACTTATCAAGTGCACCACAGGTGGAGCTCTAAGAGAAATGGCAGAGGCTATTAAAACTTGATGCCTGTGGCTTTCTCCTTGAAGGAGGAAACCAGGCGAATGGGTAACAATCAGCTAAATCTTTGCAGATTCCATCTGAAGCAGCAAACATCCATGAGAGGCAACAGCAGGGGAAGAGCAAAGGCTTTGAATAGAAGTTGCCTTCGAGGTCAAGCAAGTGGATATAGGATGTGGGGTGCAAACAGATCAAGGGGTACTGTAAACAAAGGATTAGAGACCAAAATACTAGAAGCTCGCAGCAGCAGCTAAGAGTCTGGTTTCATAAAAATGTTAGTTTACATTTACAAGAGAAGACGATATGGCTGTCAGCACAGGAAAGGACCACGTTAGGATCAAGTTGCAGGTGCTGAATGCCAAGGTTTGGGCTGAGACATTGCAGGTGTAGCGGTTATAGGTTTTGGGACTTTTCAGCTCCAAAGGTTTTCCTCATCATTGTAACCAAATAATGAGAAAATAATAAATGCCTTCCTACTTTTCTTACTTATCATTTCACAATACGCTTATAATATACAATAAGAAAAATCGATTAGTGGAGATTGGTAATACTGATGAGTTCTTGATCTTCTGAAGAGCAGCTTAGTAAACAATCCAGGAATGTTGGCATTCTGTAGTGAATATAGTTGAGAGTAGGTACTGTTCATCTTTGTGAATTCTTAAATTTCACAGCCTTTCCCACACAACTGCTTTATTCCCTGAATTTCCTGCTGCATTTCTCTAACCCAGTGTCTGATTCCTTGGACTTCTGCTAGCTAGTCTTCTGTTATGTTCTGTAAGTTGAAGAACCACTGCCTAAAAGCACAACTCCAGGGCTGGCATTTATGGTGGAGCACTAACGTCCCACGTGGCAGCCAGTTTGAGTCCCAGTTGCTCCACTTTGTAGCAAACATCCTGTTAATGTGCCTGAGAAAATAGTAGATGACTCATGTGCTTGGGCCTTGGATCCACCAGGAGACCCAAAGGAAGCTTCTGACTCCTAGTTTTGGCCATTCACAGCTCTGTCTGGGGACTGAACCAATGGTGTAAGATCTCTCTCTCTGTCCCTCCGCATAAGTCTGAGCTTCAAATAGATAAAAACTAAGTCTTAAAAAATGAAACATAATTCTTAGAGTTGTGTCCATAAATTACATTGAATTTATTCTCTTTGTATTAATGTTATATTGACTTGAAGTGTCAGTAATCAGATAACTATCCAACAGCAAAATATAAGATGGCTTTTAAAGTTTAGAGGCATTGGAAGACAGGTTAAAAGCAAAAAGGCAACAGGCTTACCACCAAGTTCTAAATGCTGATAAATGAATGAAAAATCAAACATGTTAAAAGAAACCACAGACTAAAAATGTGCAACATGTATATACCTTATGTCTAAGTGAGTTTTTTAGGTAAAAAGAATTAAACTTTTTATTAAGAGAATAGTAATGTTTCTCAACAGTAGAGGAAAGACAACTTACAAAGAAAAACTCAGAAAAATGTAGAAAGATTATCCATTTCATTGGAAATAAAATGCAAATGGAAAATAAACTGATATGCCATCTTGCTGTAAAAAATTATAAACACAAAAATATTTAATTTCTAGTTCCAGAAAAGATATAGTAAATGTTGTGTGTTTTTCTTTAGCTGCCATGGTTGTGATTGGTGAAGTACTTTCGGAAAGCAATTTGGCAAGATGTATTGGAAAGCATAAAAAGCTCGTTACTGTTTGATTCAATAATTTCACTTCTGGGAATCTGTCCTCAGGAAGCAATCCAAAACATGAGGTAAAATTATTTACCGAGATGTTCATCACAGCATCACTTGTAATTACAAAAATAAAAATTAAAACTATGCAAATGTCCTAAAGGGCATAGTTAAGTATGCATCATTTGAGGTATTTTATGCGATGATTAAAATTATGGTTTTAAAAAAAGCTAAACAGAGAAGGTTCATGCTGTAATTACAAGTGTCATGTACATTAAGAAGGAACTAACAAAATTTATCACTCAGATGATAACATTATGGTATAAAATCTCCACTATCTCCTAAGGAAAAAAATGGTGGTCATAGCTGTTGTCCCCCTTAACTGCTCACATAACCAGTGCAACAGAATGTAAGGATCTCTAACCGCTATAACAAACTACCCAAAACCACACAATTGTGGGGTGAACAAAGCATATGCCTATTCCTAGATTATCCTAAGTATTATCCTGTACGTATCACAGATGTACCAATTAGACTCTGAAATATACAAAGACTGCAGCCATCCTTGGCCTTTCCTAAATAGGTCCATAGTGTAGGGAACATAGTGACATTCCTCTGCTATACAATATTCTTTAAAAAGATCTAGAAAAACTTTGCTTAATGAGCCTGGCCATGAATGCTCCATATGCATGAACTCATTGAATGCTCACAACTGCCCAAGGTATATGCTTTTCTTTGATCATTCTGATGTTCCAGTGGGGAAAACCGGGATACAGTGAAGCCGGGTAACTTGTATACAAGGTCACTCAGCTTGGAAGAGGTAGGGTCCAGGTTAGAACTGGCAGTCTGGCTGCGTTGCTTGTATCACTGTGGTATCTGAAACAACTCCGATAATCTATCCTTACTAAACTCATTCTGGCGCTTATTTAGGAAGCACATTTATTCACCCTGCTGCTTCTCTGAGTTCTCACCATGGACCAGTAAAGAAAACTAGGAATCCCAGTTGCATCTTCTCATTGTTACATGGATCGGTCATGGGTTGAATTTTGTTCCCCAAGCCCCCCAAAAACATATTTTGAACTCCTAATTCCATATACCTCAGAATACAACCTGACCTAGTAGCTAATCTTTGCAGATGTGATTAAGATGAAGTCAGAGCATGGACCCTAATGTAATGTGATTGTTGTCCTGATGAGAGAGAAAAATATTTGGAGGCAGAAACACACTGAGGAAGGATGTTTGTATACAAGAAAGCAGAGATTAGGCAATGATTCCACAAGCCAAGGAACATCAAGACTGCCTCCAACTCTCGGAAAACTAGATCAGAGGTCGTGGACAGATTCTCTCTGACCTCACAGGGAGAAGAAATCACGTATGCCGACATCTGGATCTCAGCATTCCAAATGGAGGATTAGGGGGCACCAGCCCAGGATGTTTTCCCCTCATGTCATCAACCTATCTCTAGAATATTCATTACTTTGTTCAGCCCAACAACTGCGGCTAAAATGGCTACAGGGATCTGATGAGGAGCAGAGAGCTCTGGGAAGGGGTGACTTAGTGGCCGTTCCAATCATATTTCATGAAGTGAAGTCAAAGTGTAGAAAGAAGGCTCTGTCTACCTTTTCTCTCTACATCATACCTCTAATGAGAACCAACCAACTCTGTCAGACAATATATGTTAGACCCAAGATTTTGTTTGACGTGGATTTCCTACTGTATTTTCAAGCGTCAAGTACACCGATTCAAAAGTGAAACTTGATTTCCTCACTTGACACAATTTTTTCAGTTCCCACTAAGTTCCAGGCTATGGGATAAAACCGCAAGACCAACTTCATTCACTAGATATCTGATATTTTAAGAAACTCGGTCAATAGATAAAATGTTCACCGTGTACTTGTATAATATATGATAATATATATAGTACATATATACATATATACTACATAGATAATAGATACTATATAGAGCATATGCATATATATGCATATATATAGAATATATTATGCATATACTCTATAGGGTATATATACTACATAGTACATATATACTATACTATATAGTATATACTAAATATACACTATATATGTGTGTGTATACAGCATATATGGTATATATACTATATAGTATGTAGTATATACATATGCTTAGCCTTTCTACAAAAAGAAATGCTACCCCAATAGTCTAAATACATAAAATATTATGTTTAAAATATTAAAAATAAATATCAATTTCCAGTTTTGAATTTTTAACTCCTTTAGCACATCACATTTTTAAGTTCAGAATAATTGAGTGAAGGGTCTCCATGAAAATAGAAATATAAAGATGCTATTAAATAAAAACAAAACAAAAAATATAGATGAGCTTGTTTTCACTCACTTCAAAAAAGTAGGTGGCAAGATATTTGAGTTTATAGGTTCTTTTGGAGGCCGAAGTTTAATAATTTAGGTATATGTCTGACCTTGAAGAACACGTCAAGGATGTTAAGTACATACAGTCTGAACAGAATTGTCACTGCCATGGTTCGAGTCTACTGAAGATTCACTCCATCATCCAACGTTGACTTATTGTATATTACAGCTATGCAAGATACTGCACTGAGTAGAGGTTAACCCCAGAGGCAGAACAAGAAAATTAACCTGGGAAGAGCCAGTAAGAAGCAGTGATTAAATCAAATGAAAGCTAACCTACCCAGCAATATTCCTGCCTGGTTTTGATTTGTGTAATCTGCACCTTGTCTAGGATTCAATGCAACTTTCTCTTCACTCACTATGCCAATGCATAGCTTCTCTCTTTTTTTTTTTCCCATGGGAAAAAAAAGTTCATGGGAAAGATGACTTTTTGAAGGTACAACTGTCATTATAATGCAATCCTTTCAGATTTAGCTTGCCTGGTGCTCCACAAGACACACCTTCCTGTCTCCACTCTCCTTACAATAATACATTAAGCACTGTAGAGAAACAGCAAAGGAAATGAAACTCGATAAAGAAATTCATGAGCCTGATTTTAAGTTCCACTGCTTACACATCCACACAAGAGTGGCCTCACACAGAGCTAGACACATCCACACAATGATAACACTGTCCTCAGATAACTGAGGAGCACTTTGGCCAATGCCCCCATGGTTCGTAACATTTTCTCTGGAACATCGCCAAAGGTAGTCAGCTACCCTGGGCAAGTTACTTATCATCTTCATGGGCATGCTTCCACCATCATAAACACATGCTCATCCTAGAATCTCCCGAACTGGGGTTTGGGGAGTATTAAATGAGAACATTTACATATAGCACTTGACTTTGTACTTGGCAACTTACATGTATGTGTTCAGTAAGTTCTATTGATTGTATAATTGTCAGATTATTTAATTTTTAACATATTGAAGAAAAGTCACAGACACAAATCAAAGAATATAGTGATAATCCCTTCTTGATGGATATCTGATTTTTGGAATGTGGAAATGTTTTTGAAAATAAGTCTTAAATCACAAAGCTGATACCACTAGGTAACTAAGCAAGAGATTACAAGGTCAGAATGCTCATATATTAGGTTTCTGTAGTATATAAACTGGAACTTTAAAAAAAAAGTATTCTCAAGCATAGGCTTAATAATAGCAACTGAAAGATAGGCATTATCTTCCTAATTCACACTCAGAAAGAAAGCAACACAACCTTCTAGCAACAGGAGCTTCCAGGAAATGTACAGCTTCACCTTCAGTCAGTGTTGGGAACATGCCTAGTGTTGCCCAGGGGAGCCGATGATGGTATGTGCAGAGCAAAATACTGCAAGCAAGCACCTGTGCACACACGCTTTGTCACACTCTCTAATTTTATCTCCTCCATGTGTTGTTTTTCTCTCCCAGTCTTTGATGGAAAACAAAAGGGGATTTTCTTAGAAGGTTCGTGTGTCTGTTTCTCATGTTTGTGTCACTTCACTTTTAAAATAAGGAATCTAGATTGTTAGTGAAACACGTGGCATGGATAGAGTTTCTTCCTTCTACTCTTCAGCTCTCTAACAAGGGTGCGGGTTTCAGCATTTGTACTTGAATTCTGGATGCACCCACAGACTGCCAGTAACATGGGGGGGCTCTATTTAAGCATGATTTCCATCATCAAGGAGTTCTGTGTCTAATGGGACAGACATTTTCAAACTCACATGCAATGAAACATAGTAATTGGTGGCATGTGGTTAAAAGCAAAAGCTAAGAAACAAGTACGTACTCTGGGTGCCAGTCATAGACCATCCTGAAAATTGTTCTGTGAAGTCCTTAGGGAGAAGAGCAGGGTTTGATCCAATCCATTGTTCTGTGATACAGGGTGGGGGAAATTATCTAACCATTAAACAGCTTTTATTGAAAGGCAGAACGATCTTGAGATAACATGAAACTCATGTTCCCTAAACTGAAGGAAATTCAGAAAAAATAAAAGAATAACTACATTCAAGAATAAAGTGGAAAATTCGCAATGAGAGACTGTTAAGAAGAAAGAACACAACATTATCTTTATGTCATAAATAAAGGTCCCAAATGATAGACTAATAGTTAAAAGAGGAAATTTTACTCTGTATTCTGCATGCTGTGAATTATTTAACTATTTTAGCCAGGGGGAATATATTTGGACATTATATAGACTATTTTTATAAGGATTATAGAAAACTCTTTAACAAAAGGAGAAAATTTAAGGCTTTGGGGCTTCATGGAGATTCCAGAAAAAAACAACTGTTTTTGAATTTACTCCTGGAATGGCCAGAATTCTAAAACTAACAATGACTAGCACATACTACATGCATTTGTTCTGTAAGACTCTACTACATGACTTATCAATATTGCTCAGGAGCTTGAAAATAATTTTATTAAAGTATTTTATTTTTTCTAGAGATTAAAAATTCAAAACTTCAGGAGTTGACACGGAGCTCAAGTTCAAGTGTAGTATGTCTAATTTTAGGACCTAAGCACATCTGAGACTAATTGGAAAAGTCCATGGGAAAGGATCATCTGGTGTCTAGAACGCTGGAAAGCCCAAGGATGACTTTTTTTAAAATAACCTTATTTTCCATAAAATTTGTAAAAATTCTGCAAGAATAGAAGTCAAAAACTTTTGGCATCCAAGTAAACTGATCTTTCGATTTTATGTCTACCAACTTTTTGAAGAACCATGGTAACTTTAAACAGCTTCAAGTAGAAATGTGGGAAGGAAGGAATCCTCTAACTTTAGAGAATAAAATTAATTCAGGCAAGGAAGTGGGCCAGCAAGTTGTATGTGGGGAAAACTGAGCATTTTATAGACAAACTCTTGTTTTTTTGTTTATAATTTTCTTTAATTTTTAATAATATAATTTCATAAACTGTTGTTATTCTTTTAAAAAGAGTCTAAATATTTTTGAAGCTCTAGATAGCTTATTATCACTCTAACCTAGTCTCTCGGACTCTTATAGTTTATCTTTTTAACATGTTTTGCACAGTGATGCTAAACAATTATTATTAACAGTTGCTTACTCTCCCAAACATATCAAATGAATTCTATAATATATAGAATCCATTTCCAAACTTCTCTAAAGGATCCAATTGCTATACTATCTAAGCCGAATGAATCGTGCAAATTCTGGACACCTTTATATTAAAACTAAAAAATTTCAGGTATTTTTGGTGCACAATAATAGTTATTCTTATTTTCTTTTGAAGGGTAGACACACACAGGAACTGTATCTTATACACAAACGCCCAAGCATAGTAGAAACTTGAATTTTCATATGGTGAGTGCAAATTACATATACAAACACATTGATTGATTTTATTGTCCAAGACAAAGATAAAATTGCAGGCATAGCATTCAAAAGTGTTTTAAACGTTCAAAGTCATAATATTCCTAAGATGTCTGTACAACCAGCTAGAAAAATTGATGACAATTTCCCTTGAACAGTTTTTCTGAATGCTGGCATTATATGACATTGTTCATAATATATACAAGTTTACAATGTAGAAATGTAATTCCTTCATAAACAATGAAGATACTTGGTAAAACAGATTCACAAATGACTCTAATACAAATCTATGCTTGTAATATGAAAACAAAATGTATTTACCTGCAGAGCAAAGGAGAGACAGAGGGAAAGGTCTTCCAACCACTGGCTCACTCCCCAAATGGCTGCAATGGTAAGCATTGGGCCAATCCAAAGCTGGGACCAAGAGTTTCTTTCCAGTCTGCCAGATGGTTGTAGGAGCCCAAGGACTTGAGCCAGCCTCCACTGATTTCCAGGCCAATAAACAAGGAGCTGGATAACAAATGGAGTAGCCACAACTAGAGTCAACGCTCAACTGGAATGCTGGCACCACATGTGGAGGCTTAGCTTGCTACACCACTGTGCTGGCCCTAGCACTGTGTGTGTGTGTGTGTGTGTGTGTGTGTGTGTGTGTGTGTGTGTGTGTGTGAGAGAGAGAGAGAGAGAGAGAGAGAGAGAGAGAGAGAGAGAGAGAGAGAGAGAGAGAGAGAGAGAGAGGGGCAGGCTTATATAATTGGTATGGACTGACAAAGGTTAAGTATCAATTGATTGGGCATCATGAATACAAGCTGTTTCTCCTGAGGATAAGACCATATGTTGACTTGTCTACAGAGTGAGCAGTTCACAGCACAAGGACTGACTTCATGATTCAGTGTTGAGGGAACTACAACAATTATTAATAGGAGCAAACCAGGATTGGAGGCATGAGATACCGAAGAAGTTTAAGATTTTGTTTCTCCATCTGCAATATCGTGCTTAAAGACAGGGTACTTACAGTTGTTTTCAGATGGAAAATGCAGCAAAGCCTTTCCGTGTGGTGTAGATTCTGCGAGGTGTGGATTAGTGAGGTCGACAGAATCTTCACAGGCTGCACCCATTGCTATAGGGTCAAGTATTCTGCTTTTGATGCTGTGCATGAAATATGGGAATTTCTATAATCCAGACAGCTCAGTCTCTGAATCTGTATCCTGCCAGCATTTGATCTGTTTCCTTTTGTCTAGCAAAGCAAGGAATCTGTAAGCATCATCAGGAGTGTGCTTTTCAAGAAACACATGCAGATTCTACCACAGAACACAGAAAACTACTTTACAGAAGCTGGCCCTATGCAGGAGTGAATTCAGAACCCATTCATGCCCACTTTCCAGGTTGATCATTCAGCATCCCAATGTTCTACTGCTGGGCAAAACAATTAATTCAGCATATGATGGAAGACTCAGGGTAATCTTCAATAAGAAATTTCTCCTTGATTTCTCAATCTAAAGACCAAGAGAAGTCCTTTACTTAAAAACCATGACTTATCTGGTTATTATCTTTAAAACCATGTCTTATCTTTTCCCTTGGAAGCTAGAATCTATTTTTTATAAAGAAAAAAATAAGAGGAGGCTCAGCAAAAAAGAGCATAAAATCTTCTCTTCCCGGTAATAAAGACCCCTTATGAGAAATCCTGATGTGGTCCTAGATTTTCCTGTAACCCTCATCCAAATGGCAAGTGCACCCACTCAGGATAGATTCTCAGTCTCCATCATTGGTTTCTCCATGTTTGCTTTTGGTGTTAGTACATGTAGCAGACTATTGGTAACTCTAAGAGTGAGGCTTTGATCACTACTAAAACAGAAATTATCTCCTGGGTTGCTGGATATATTTGCCCTGTGTGTGAATAACGAAGATTCTGAAATGTGAAATAATCAATGATCACTGATTCCACGTTCCTTCTGAGCCTTCCAGCTTGTTTTCCTGGTGAGTTAAATCACAAGCTAGAAAAAAACCCAGAACTGTAAGAGATCTGGGGGATCATTTTCAATACACAGATGAGGAAACTAAGGGTAGAATAGTGTGTGTTAATGACACAAATGAGGGCCAAGAAAGGAAGAAAATCACTGTGTTGTCTTCAGCCTTTATTTGTTAGTTTCCTTATGAGACAGACACATCTCCCCAGATCCAACAAACAAATCATTACAGAATTGCCCTACATTAGAGAGATCCAGACGCTTAATGATGTAAGGAGTTTCTGTGTCTTGAGAGAGATGGGCAGGGAGGAAGAAGGGAGAGAGAAAGAGAGAGGACTTTAGCCACTAGGCTACTGTGCTGGGCCCAGACTGGTGCACTCTTATTCATATGCTTCGTTCATAAAAGGATTTAATGAGTTTTTAATAGTCCCTAGACTCTGGGTAGAGGTATGTCACAGATACAGCAGTGTGTCAGAGAGACAGAGACAAAGAGAGATGGGGGGAGAGAGAGAAAGAACGAGAGAGAAGGAGGGAGATTAAAGGAGAACAAAAAGAAAAAAGGAGGGGCTGGCACCATGGCATAGTAGGTTAAGCTTTCACCTTTGGCAAGAGCATGCCATGTGGGTAACAGCTCTAGTCCTGGATGCTCCACTTCTGATCCAGCTCCATGCCTATGGCCTAGAAGAGCAGCAGAGAATGGCTCAAGTCCTTGGGCTCCTATTACCAACATGGGTTGGCTTTGGATTGGCTGAGCTCAGCCACTGCAGCCATTTGCAGAGTGAACATGCTGATGAAAAGTCTCTCTTTCTGTGTTTCTTCTTATCAATGTATTTGATTTCAAATAAAAAAATAAATCTTTAAGAAAAAGGAGTTTTGTATGAAGAGATTATTTTAAGTGCAATCCTTAATGGCAACAGGGGCAGAAAGTGGCAATTTGCTGCGGTTCTGTTCATCACCTGAGATTTTATTCTTCTGATCTCTTTCACCAAGAAAAACTAAAGCAACAAACAGCCTCCAAGCAAGTCAACATAAAAATGAGAATTACATCTTAGATAAGATGCAGAACTAATCTTTGTTTTAATCCTACTTGGTGACGTACCCAGTCTCTTCGGGTTGATCTGAGTCCAATGTAGACAGAGGTTAAACAAATTAGAGCATGCATTGGCGGTGGGAGAGGGGTTCTCAGAATTATTTGAACATTACAGCTATCTTGCCAGCTCAGGCTTGCAGCAAGTTAGTAAACTTAGATTAACCCTAGATTAATCCAAGACAAAAGCATCTTCCGCCAAGAGACTAAGATAGGGCCAAGGTGGGGGAAGTGGAAGAAAAACATGCAATAGGCTAGAGCAGGCTGTCCAAGCCAATTCTGCTCAGATCTGTAATGAGATCAGTTGCATCTGGAGCTGTCTGGGCACCAGCAGCAGACAGGGACAACAGGGCAGTGCTGAACAGCAATGATCTCATTGAAGAGATCTGCCAAGGCTCCCAACCTCCCCCTAGCACCTTCCTCTTCCCCCTCCTTTCCCCTCAATAACTCCTGTGATTACCAGTTGCAGGAAAAGCAGAGCTAGTCTTCCAATGAAGTGTATCAATAGATTGTTGCACCTACAGTCTACTTTCTGATCAGCTCTCTCAGTGCCTTCCTGTTGAAACCCACCTTCAACTGGAAGAGAATGTAAATTAGCCAGGCGCTCTCCAAGTGGTTGGCCTTCTGATCCTCCCAAAGACTCCCTCTCTCCACAGATCACATGCAGGCGAGTCTTTAACCAGTTTTCTTTGCTCTGTTCCTCCCCTCCCCGCCACCCACCCTGCCCCGTCCCCCACCGCCATTTCTGCTTCTTCTGCAGGCAGCACAAGAAAACAAAAGGCAGAATGCTTTCAGGAATCACTTCAATTAGTGATCACATCAGAGTGCCACTGTTGCAGAATGGGCATCAGAGCAAGAATACAGGTAAGTTTGGAGTGAGATGGGTACCAGAGAAACAGAATTTCCCTATTAGCAGCAAAAACAAATCCAGGGTGAAATGGCTAACACTGGCTGACTTTTTAAAAATGACATGGAAAACCTCTTGGACTTCAGATAACTCTTACAAAATATTTTGATGGATTAACTACAAAAAGTGAATCAAACATATGGATTAAATTTTCATTAAAATACAGATGGAGTATTTTTTATTATTATCATTCAATTAAGTAAAACGCTTGGTAATGTTGGTTTGCTTTTGGCCAACCTGAGGACATCTGAAAAATAGTTCTAAGACATTCAAGGGAACTAAGCATAGAACCCGGCTTACCCATCCCTAGAGTATGGAAAAATGAAATTTGGTCCATCGAAGTTTGATTCTGTGTCACATGCATTTGTGTTGGCAATTAGTTTCTGAAACACCAAAATTACCTGCGTGCCAAAGGAGTGCAGCTGAAACGCCCAATAGTTATTGAGTAATTCAGCCTGCCCAGTATTATCAAAGGCAGCAGTCCACTGACCTGAGAAAAAGGTGAGAGGGTCTCCGCTCCCCAACAAAGACAACCAGAACTGAACCCAAGCCCCTGTATTCTGCATTTGCAACTATTCTGTCTGGCCCAGAAAATTAACACAAGGCAGCAAATGAAAAGGAAATACTCATGAGAGAGAGAGAGAGAGAAAGAGAGAGAGAGAGAGGTGACCAGCAGCGCTGGAGAGCTGACGAGGGCCTTTTAGTATCTTTCATGAACAAATGAATTTTGAAAAGCAAAGAATAATAAAAGTATTGATGAAAGGTGAAGTCATAATATTTGGAAATTTTTTTTCCAGGCATCAAGATCTTCATTTTACTGCTTTGGAAAAAAAAATCCCAAAGGAATGCATGGAAATTTTTGGCACTTCTGTCAGTCTATCTGAATATCTTTCCATCAGCTCAGGAGGTTACTGAATTTTCTAATCCAACTATCAGCAATCAATCTGAACAGGACTGTACATGAAAGTTCAAGTTTAGTAATCTTTGATTCTTGTACATGGCCATTATGAAACTCCATTCTTTCCAGGGTAAAGCTTCAGCTTTCTGCCAGTATTTGAAGGAAGAGGATCAGCTAAAGGACATTTTCTGGAATCTTGAGTATCAAGCCAGGAGTATCAATCCACTAGAGATTTATATTTAAACCCCTTTGAGTAAGAAATACTAGTAAATCAAACAACCCCACATTCTGTGCTATTACGTAAGCTTTTAGGGTATATTGCAAGACGACTGACTGGTGGAAGGGTTGAGTGCTGTTTGCCTCTGAACAATATGATTTCAGCTTAAAATGTTTTTCAACTCTTGTGTTTTTCTTTCTGTAATTTACCGTAGAGATTTAGCGACTTTCATCACTGGCAAGGTTGGGTGGTACAGCAGGAACCACATTGCGAGCGCTCAGTAATTCAACAAAGGCAGGGTCCACAGGGGACCACTACCCATGAACTTGTCTGAGGCACAAGAGGAGGTGATTCTCAGAGAGCTGATACAAAGTCCTTGGGAGAAACTTCTTCCTGCTGCCCATGCCTCATTCTCTGCTCCAGCCACAAGTCGACCTCTCCCTCTTTTTTGTGTTCCACAACTTGTGAAGCATGTGTCACAGATAAAATCACACCTTGAAGCCCCAGGATAAAAGGAAATGTAATTCCAGACACAGGAGAGAGTCTGAGAGGGAGAAAGCGATGCTGAACACTAGCACGGCATTGGCAGGCTTAGCCGTCCTGGGTTTTCCAGCTGACTTCTCTACGCTAGGTAGTTGTACTGTCTTTGTTAACCCACTGCACCCATTTTGCCTTCTTTCTCTTTGGGCACTTGAGGTGGTCAGAGCAGGAATAGCTAAGGTCATAGGAACAAATAGTTCTGAGTAAGGAAACTGAGACCTTTGAAAAGTAGTAGGGAACTGGAATAGCTACATTAAGCCCAGTCTGCCATATCTAAGCCATATTATGCTAATGGATGCTCTTATTGGGGAAGTAGGAATGACTACCATATACACCTTTTCCAAAGATGCTACAAGCATCAAAGGACTTAGATAATCAAAATTCTTTACATACTATAGAGCATTATAAAACCTTGTAATTCATTTATCCATTCACTCAGCACATTTAGTTAGTCTAAGACACGAAATTATGCTTTGGGGTGTAATATAAATACAAATCAGAGTCTTTGTGCTCTAGGAATTTACCACCTAACAGAATGAAACATATAAACCAAAATAATGAAATACACAAATAAAAGAATAAAATACAAAACAGAAAGACAACAGGCTACAAGAAAGTACAATGGATAATAATTTATTCCAGGAAGACATTATTATGCCCATACACAGCAGCATGGTGAAAGACCTCAACGTCTCATTTAATCTCTGCTCTTCCCCTGATGCACAGGCTCACAGCTTCAGTGATGTCTTTGCCTCTGTTCTAACGAGTATCCGCCTAATTCCTTTCCCCCCAGCCCCACTGTAATGGTTTTAGTTCACTGCTCACTTGCCCCATTGCAATACCTTTTTTACTAAATTGTCTGCCCCCAAACCTCTTTTACCATGTTGCTCCCCTCACCCCACCAAAGCCACAATCACATGTAAATTAACAGCTCCTTTGTACCCATAATGATCTACCTAAAATGAAAATCTAGCTATAGGATAATCTGCTTGAATTCTTTCTGAAATCAACTCCTAATTTCGGGATGAATCTGAAATGCTTACCCTTAACAACATGCTCCAGTTTCTTCTCTGACCTGATCTACCTGCTTGTGGCTTATACACACACGATTTTGACACACACAACACACACACACACACACACACACTCAATCGGACTTTGGGTTTGATTCATGACAATATTACGAGTATCATACTGTAATTCTGAACTTGACCGGCCAGGGTGATATTAGTGCCCTGCAAAGCAAAGGAACTTGATGGAGAGACTCAAAGAAGAAAAAACACAATATGCCAGAAGCAGAAAGGTAACTCACACCATCAGTGATGCTTGCCTTGCAAGCCTCCTGAAGGCCAAGGTCAAGGCTCAGGACCTTGAAGAAGGCTTCACCCTGGACACAGCACTACACACAGCTCTTGGATCCCTCTCTGGAGATGCAGCCTGCTTAGGGAGGAAGGTTTACTGGCCATAAGAGGTCTCAGTAGTCCCCTGTTCCCCAAAAGATTTCCAGTTCTGTCTGCTCTAATTATGAAGAAACATTCTAACTTCTACATAACACTTTGTAAGTCCCCTAATTCTGCCACACACATCTCCTTGGAGACTCAAATCCTGAGCCTTCCTTCAGGTTCTCCAGATGTCTACCAGGCCAACACCACCACGTGGTTATACCACAATTCTGTGGAAACTATCAACTCTTGTGCAAATTCAAGAGTTTACATGTACGCTGCTTAATTTTTCACAATAATACAGTATAGACTCAAAAACATGCAAATGATGGATAATCTCAACTCTTTATGCTGAGTTCATCTCTTAAGAAAATCAGCTCCTGGAGCATGGCTGAATAGAGAGAGGTGACGGAGTTAGAAGCTCTAAAGCCGAATCCTGACTGCTCACTTCTCTCTGTTCTCTTTAAGTATCAACCTAGTCTGGGTATGCTTGTGTGTCTGCGGGAGGAGGCAGGAGAGAGATATGCAATAGTGAGGAAATAATCTTTTTATACTTAATAGATTGAGTCATCTTTCCTGAACATCCTCCTTGGGGCCTCTTTTTCTAATTTTAGTGATTTCTTCTTCATTTGAAAGATGGAGAGAGCAGACAGACAGAGTTCCCATCTTCTGGGTCACTCCTCAAGTGACCAGGATGCAGAAATCGTATTCAGGTCTCCCAGACAGGTGTCAGGGACCCAGCCACTTGAACCACCCTCAACTGCTGGTTCCCAGCATGCACATGAACAGGGGCTGAAATTAGAAACAGAACCAGGGTTTAGAATCAGGCACTTCAATATGAGGTTGGGTGCTTCCAGCAGTATCTTAACTTCTCAACCAAACACTTCCACCTACCTAGGGAATGTTAGGTACACGGTTTAATCTTCTGTTACTAAACCAGTGGTTTGTTTATCTTAAGGATATTAAAGATTAACTTTTTCATGAGACCTTTCTCCTTCCTCACTCAAACTTTCAAAATTTCATCAATGTCAACTTGACCTAGACAATAGGTTTTCTAATTCCTAAAAGGAAATTTGAAAAAAAAGAAAAGCATTCTAAATATGTCTTGGCTTTTCCATCATGTCAAAATGCTTCTTTGTGCCTCCCTTCTGAGTTCTCTTGTGAACTAATTAGATCTTAGTAACTCAAGCTTCTGTGCTTTCTGATAGCAGCCACAAGAAGATGCATCAGACCACAGGAGCAATAGCTCTGGGCAAAGTGGAAGCTAGCAGGGGACCTCGATGCTGGGGAAAGAGGGGGTGCGTTCCTTGGGGACAGCTGGTCACTTAGTACTGAGACTTCATCGCAAAAAATTCCCAATGTTCTCTTAGAAAATCAGGAAAACTTCACGTGCCTCAAATTCTTATAGAAAGATACTGGCTTCCAAGAAAAAAAAATGGAATCACGAAATACATTTATTATGGTGCAAAGAAATTCATACTTTTTTCAAAATATGCACTTTACGTCAACTTTTATACCAAAATAAACAACTTTCAATTTCATTTTCGGTAAACTTCTGAAACATCTTCATAATTAAGAAGTAAATACTTCATGACTGCTAGCTTCATCTTAGAACACACGGGCTGTGCTCTGGCCATGTTTAGCAATCTCTCAAGTCAGTGATGGTTCACTACTTAAGAAAAGGTTGAAAAATTACATTTGGGAAGGGCTCGGTAGCTGCTTCTCCCTTTCCCTAATTATTCTGTTCTGTAGCTACTGTGACAAGTTATCACAAAGCTGGTGGCTTAAACTATTGCACATTTAACTTGGTACAGTTCAGAAGTCAGGTGGTTGACTCTCAGCATCAGCAGGTGAGGTTCAAGGTATGGTCAGGGAGGCCAGCTTTCCTTGGATGCTGAAGAGAGTACGTGGCCTTGACTTTGTACTTTCTGAGCCTGCATTTCTTGTGTCCCTTGGCTCATGACCCCTTTTTGCATCTTACAGCATGTCACCTCAGTAGTTATATTTCCTCCTTCTGTGGGAAATAACCCCTTTGGAAGAACACCTGTGTTCACATTGGGTCTGCTGAAATACAGGTGAACCTTGCCATCTTAAGAGCTCCAACTGAATCAGGATTGTAAAGTCTTATCTTTCGTTGTTGTTCTAACCATAAAAGGTTAACGAGCTAGGCTGCCACTTGGGACACTTGGTTCTCCCGTCAGAATGTGTCTGCTTGAGTCTCCCCTTTGCCCCTGATTTGGCCCCCGCTGTGGTGTGTCCTGGAATGCAGTGGGTGAGGACCTGTGCTCCTGATCTGGAAAAAGGCAGGATCTCCAGTCCCCATCCAGACCATGGGCATTTGGAAGTGTCACCAGACTCACAGGCATAGGAATGCTTGAAAAATACTGAGAAGTACATGGGTAGATGCAACAAACTTAAGCCACTATATCCACATGATTATCTGGTCTTATGCGTGCATACCTTGGCTCTTCAACTTCATTTGGGGCATAAGGTTCTAGGATTTGGCCAGTCAGACAAAACCTGCTCCTGTAGAAAGCACTTGTGGCCATGTTACTCCAGGAAGGCATTTCCAGCTCATGAGTTCAAGTTTCTTTGCCTCAAAGTCCTCAACAGCTAGCACACAAGAATGCACGTACACACACACACACACACACACACACACACGAGCCCCAGCTTCAGCAGCTGCACTGCAGGTGAGCAGCCAGGCAGTAGTGTGGTGCAGCAGGGACTCACACCCAGCAAGCAAGCTACCCATCACAGGGAGCAGAGAAAAGCCCTGAAGTAGCTCATAGGCTTGGACCATTCAAAGGGCTTCATAACAACAGGCTTCATCTTCGCACTCTTGATCTCCAGAGCCTTTAGCACTGGCTACGGGAACTTCTGAAAGGAGGAGGCATAGGGAGTATCAAAGGCAATGTGTCATCCCCAATACCAGCATCTCTTTGCAAAGTAAGATCGGATGTTCCAGCGAGAATCTAATTTTTTTAATGCACTGAGAGCGAAGGCGAATGGATCACAGGAGAACCTCCTGCAATTTCTGCCAGTTTGACTCCTGGCGTGGGATGGGAAGCAGCGATGCAAAGAAACCAACAGCTTACACATCCCACTACTCATTCAGAAATCCGGCACCACACTGGGGTTTGATTGCACTAGAGTTCTTGCTCTAAGACTTCTTTTTCAGATTTACTTTTTATAAGACAGTTACAGAGAAAGCCAAAGACAAAAGTATGAGAGATCTTTGATCTGCTGGTTCACGCCACAAATGGATGTAAAGACCAAGACTGAGTCAGGCTAAAGCTAGGAGTCCAGAATTCCAACAGGGTCTCCAAGCCTTTAGCCCATCTTGGACTGCTTTCCCAGGCCTGTTAGCAGGGAGTTGAATTGGAAGCAAAGCAACTGGGACTCAAACTGGTGCCCACATGGGATGTTGATGCTGTACGTGATGGCTTAACTCACTGTGCCACAGTGCTGATTCCTTCATTAAGATTTTAATCTCCACCTATATAGCAAGTATCAGTAGGGAATTTCTGTAATCAACATTGTTCATGTATGAAGAGAGGATACTGATGTTCTGTCACTGAAAAGATGAGCATTTTTTGAGCCATTTGCAAGCCCCAGTTTTAAAACATTACTTAATTCCAATCCTATTTTATGGGGAACTTTGTTATTCCATCTTGGTCAAAAACAGAGACTAATTTTGCCTACCTCCCTAAACCACCAAAAACCAGGCAAAATATTGGAAACAGTGTGTTGTAAGACACAGGACGTGGCACTGCCAAGGATAGTGACCACTGAAAAACATGAAATCAATGAAGCAAGAGAGCTGCCAGGCCATAGCAGAGGGAGAAAGCCCCCAGCAGAGCCAGGAGTGATGTGGGGTGTTCCCAGGGCCAAAGGTCAGAAAGGCAAGAGCTGTGCAGAGACCTCGAGAGCTCTTCAGGAACATTCTTCCTGGAGCATTCAGTCGAGACCTCGCTGTCACAGGCATGTGAGGAAGGCAACAGAGTCCAGAAAAAGAATCAGTCAGAAGGATTAGAGGGGACCAAACTTACAAGAACATCTGCTTGCTCTGGCTAGCCATAGAAAAACCTGCATTGTGCAGTGTTGACTTTTCTATTGCTGCACAACAGACATACCCCAAATTCAGCCACTCCAAAGCAAAGCTCAGTTATCATGGAAGCACCCTATAAGTCAATAGCTCAAGCAAGCTCTACTGAGTTCTGCATGCAGGGTCTTGTGTGGCCAAACCATAGGTGAGTGCTGTAAGAACGTATCTTACACTCCAGGGAAGAATGTTTCTGAGTTCATTCTGGTTATTCACAGAACTGGGTTCCTTGTGGACCTGAGACTGAGGTCTCCATTGTCTTCCTGGTGGTTAGTCAAGGATCACTCTCAAGTACTAGAGGCCACTCTGCCACTCATTCCCTGGGACCCTTTCCATCTGCAAGCAACACCAGGATGACACATCTCCCCCATGTGCTTGGACTGCTGAACTCTTCATTCACCCAGAAAGCAGCACCTGTTTCTTCAGAGCATACACAGGTTCGGTCCACCTGGACAATCTCTCCACCTGAAAAAATCAGTGATTGGGCCCAGTGGCGTGGCCTAGCAACTGAAGTCCTCGCCTTGAACGTGCCCCGGGATCCCATATGGGTGCCAGTTCTAATCCCGGCAGCTCCACTTCCCATCCAGCTCCCTGCTTGTGGCCTGGGAAGGCAGTCGAGGATGGCCCAAAGCTTTGGGACCCTGCACCCGCGTGGGAGACCCGGAAGAGGTTCCTGGTTCCCAGCATCGGATCGGCGCAGCACCGGCCCGTTGTGGCTCACGTGGGGAGTCAATCATCAGATGGAAGATCTTCCTCTCTGTCTCTCCTCCTCTCTGTATATCCAGCTTTCCAATAATAATAAATCTTTTTAAAAAATCAGTGATTACCAACAGGAATTACATGTGTAACGTTTCTTGTTAGCTTTTGGGGAGCATAATCACGAATGTAGCATGGCAGCAGGGGAGAGCAGTGGCTGAGCAAAGTTTCTGGAGCCACTGTAGAATCCTGCAGGCAGGAGGCATTCACTTAAATGAAAGCATTCCTCCCCTAGATGTGGCCCTGAACTAAGTTAACCAAGCACAGAGGTAACATCCAGAAGAATCAAATGTTCCCAGATAACCACCTCCTGGGGCCCAGCACCAAGGCTCAGTGGCTGAATCCTCACCTTGTACAAGCTGGCGTCTCATACTGGTGCCGATTCATTTCCCTTTCAGCTCCCTGCTTGTGGCCTGGGAAAGCAGTCAAGGATGGCCCAAAACCCTGGGAGCATGCACCCGTGTGGGAGACCTGGAAGAAGCCCCTGGAAGAAGCCCCTGGCTTCAGATCGGCTCAGCTCCAACCGTTGTGGTCACTTGGGGAGTGAGCCAGCGGACAGAGAATCTTTCTCTCTGTCTCTCCTCCTCCCTGAAAATCTGCCTTCCCAATAAAAACAATGAACAAATCTTTACACACACACACACACATCCTGGAACAACACTCAGCAACAGATATAGGAACATGAAAAACACTAGCAGCCAAAAAGGAAAAATTCGTAAGGTCTTACAATCAGTAAAAAAATCACCGGGCACGCAACAGGAGATGGCCCACAAGGTAATAAATCAGTAACAGAAACAAACTGAGAACTGACAAGAGATGACAGCATTAGGAAACACAGATCCTAACACGGTGACTGGATCTATCTACATGATCAACAACCTAGAGAAAAAATGGACCATGTTAAGTAGGAATATGGAGGATATGAACAAAGACACACAATTATTGTTTAAAGACAAAATGCAGGTGAAATTGATGTCAGATTAGCCATTAAAGGTTAGCAAATTTGAAGGCATTGCAATGGAAAACTACCCAAAATAAACTCCACAAAGAATTGAAAAAATAAAGAATTGAAGCAATAAGCAGAATATTCATGAGATATAGGACAATTCAAGTTGCTACTATATAGATATAGATATAGATATAAGATATATATATAATATATATAATATATATAATATTATATGATATATATTATATAATATATAATATATATATCTATAAGATATATCTATAAGATATATATAGATATATAGATATATGGATATATAGATATATAGATATAAGAGAGAGAGAGAGAGAGAGAGAGACTTAGAAACCTTAGAGAGAAACAGAAAAATAAGAACTAATGCTTGTGGTGCAGTGGATTAACCTACCCCCTGTGATACCACCAGTCCCACATGAGCAAGTTCCAGTTCAGTGCAAGTTCCAATTGCTCCACTTCTGATACAACTTCCTGCTGAGACACCTGAGAAGGCAGTAGAAGATGACCCCACATGCCTGGACCCATGTGGGAGATGCAAATGGGAGCTCTGGGCCCCTGGCTTCAACCAGCCCAGGCCATCATGTCCAGTGGCCCAGCAGGACAAGTGTTCTCTCCCTGCCTTTCCTCTCCCTCAGCAACTCTACCTTTCAAATCGATAAGTCTTTTATTACAAAAAAAAAAAACAATGGTTGAAAGATAAGGTAATGAAAATCATAAACACACATGCCAAAGGTTCAACCAGTCACAAGCACAAGAAACAGGATGAAATTCAAACTGTGGCACAGCGTTTGTGTGTACAGAGAAGCAAAGACAAGGTTGCAGGCACATTTCCCATCCACTCTCTTTACACTCTCTTTACATTATAGGGAAAAACAGTCCCTTCCACAGAAATCTACACACATACGCACACACACACTTTTAAAAAAATGAAGATGAGAAACATTGGCATTTATAGCAGAGCTCAAAGCATCCACTTCTATAATACCTGTAAGAAATATTAAGGGAAGATTTTAGTCACAAGGAAAATGACAGCAGCTAGAGACTTGCAGGGCTCAGAAACCATTGCCTTCCTGGGACAGCACTTTGACGATGGAGATTGTGGGGGTTGGAATCAACTTTGCTATGGCATTCTCTTGCATCCTTGGGATGTCAGCTTCTCTTCCGCCTCCAAGGAGTGGTCCATAAAGAAATTCTCTTACCTACCACATCCAAGCAGAAGTTATGGAATGCACACGATCAGGTCAAACTGATCAAATCAATTTCATATGCTCCTCCATTGTTAACTTGTTTTACTTCTTAGAGTGTCAGCTGGGACACTCATGATGGGGAAGAAGAGAAACACACCTTGTTGCTTCTACAAACTACACAAAGGAATGAAAAACACCAGAAATGGAGATTCCAGGGTAAGTGTGATTTCTTTCTGTACTGAAATGCTTTTAAAAATAATAATCCATTAAGAATAGGAATTGGTAAACTTTTTTTTCTATAAAACTCAAAATACATTTCAGGCATAGTGGTCTCTAAACTCTGTGGTGAAGATGCTACTAATAAAATTATGCAAATGAATTCATATGGTTGTGTTATAGTAAAAATCTAGTTACCAACACAGTTACCTAACTTGTTTGCCCATTGGGCCTTAGTTTTTCAAATCCTGACATAAAATTTAAAAAAATGAGAGTAATAATTTAGTATAGGAATCATATTTGAAAAGTGACAACAAGGCTGAGATCAGAATGTGAAAACTGGAAATAAATGGTCGAAAAATCCTTAGTGAAACAGAACAAGGAGAGGTAAAATCTGGGAAGTTAACTAAGTGTTCTATACATTCTAAAGCAACTGCTAACACCACACACTGAAGACAACTGTATGTCAAATTTTAAAACAATTGTTTTGAAAAGTAGTTAAAGGGAAAGGAGACAAAGAACAAGTGAGACAAAGAGGGGAGGAAAAAGCAGCAAGAAAATAGAGTACCTGATTAAAATGTCCAGGGTAATCACAGCAGGAAGGACAACACACTAGGTCAAGTGGGTAATGTTAGCAGAGGGATAAAAAGCTGTACAAACGCATAACACAGAAATGCTGGAACCAAAAAGCACAGAATACAGAGGAAGCATGCCTCTAAGAAAGTTTGATGTAAGAAAAAAAAAAAAGGACAAAGGAAACTTAAAGATAAGTCAATAGAAATACCTCAATACCTCAGGAAGTGCTTGGGATGCCCACATCTGGGAACCCCAGACAGGAGCACACAGGTTCAAGTCCTGGCTCAATCCCTGAATCCAGTTTCCCACTTCTCTGCACTTAGGAGGCGGCAGGGCAAGGCAGGTGCTGGTCGCTGAATTCCTGGCAACCGCAGGGGAGACCTGGACTGTGAACAAGATCCAAGCACTCATGGAGCAAGAGGGGACCTTGGTCTCTATCTCTCTCCCTCTCTTTCTTCTTTCTTCTCTCTCTCTCTCTCTCCTCTTTCTTCTCTCTCTCCTCTCTCTCTTCTCCCTCCTTCTGACACTTTCCACTTTTCTCTTGTTACAAAACTCTGTAAAATAAGAGCATCTAATAACTAGAGAATAATAGGAAACTACAATAAAATTTATAGCAGATTAAAAAGCACAGATCCAAACACTTAGATATCACCAAACAGAATAGTCAACAACAGAAAAAAAAAGAAGGTATAGAGAACTAAAGATAAGAATTGAAACAAACATTTCATCAGAAACTACAGTTGCCAAAAGACAACAGAGTGATGTCTTCAAAGGGATATTGGAAAGAACACTGTCAATTCAGAACTCCAAACACAGAGAAAAGGGGAAAGAGGAAGCAAAGATGCTCTTCGCAAACAAAAGTTCTCTGTATCTCTCTGTGTCTCCAAAATAGAATAAATTCAGTGAATGAATCTACACAGAGAAATAAAGAACACTGGAAAGAAATTAAATGAAGCAAATCTAAAATTTACTCTTTTATTTTTAACTGCTTTGAAATGTGACTACATAAAACTAGCACCACAAAACAAGGGGTCCGAAATTAGAACTAAAGGACCAGCCCAGGGGTATAGTAAGCTAATCCTCTGCCTAGGGTGCCAGCACCCCTTATGGGCAACAGTTCAACCCCAGCTGTCCCATTTCTGATCATACTCCCTGCTATGGCCTGGGAAAACAACAGAGGATGGCCCAAAGCCTTGGCCCGTACATCCATGTGGGAGACCCAGAACCTCCTGGCCCCCAACTTCAAATCCAGCCAGCAGTGGCTGTTGCAACCATTTGCAGAATGAACCAGCAGATGGAAGATCTCTTTCTCTGTCACTCCCTCCCTCTCTGTAACTCCTACAAGTAAAATAAATAAGTCTTTTTTTAAACAAATGAATATGCACTGTTACACCTTATTATAGGAATACATTGCAGGCATGATAGTATCTGACTGGTATTTAATTAAATATGTATTATGTGAATCCTAGATTAACCACAGAAGAGGACTCTAAGGAAAGCAAAATTGAGATCAAATAAAATCATAAAAAATGGCCAGGGGTTAGAGTAAGACAGTAGCTGATTAAGCTCCCAGAGACACCAAAGTGAACAGCTGTTTACATACTCTTCACAAGAACTGTGGAAGCCAGGTGAGAGACCACGGTGCTTCACTTAAATATAATGGCAAGAAAATTCACATAAAGAAAGCAGGAGAAAAGGAACTGCCTGCACCCCTCCCAGCCCCAACACGTGACTTGGAGACAAATGCCTCTTGTACCCAAGCATCAGGCCCACTACAATACAACTTCGAGTTAGAACCCTATAGCCCCTGTTCCCAGGCCAGCACTGGCACACAGTATTTAGAGCCATCACAGCAGGTGGCTCCTACCAACCTCTGTACCAACCATTAGCAGGAAATGATGTAGACCATGCCTGGGTAAAGTAGAGAAGAGAATTAATTACCTGATTGCCATGGGGCCCAGAGCCAGACTACTACCCTAAAACCCAGCACCTGATAAAATGCAAAGACCTCTACCCTAAAACCAGAGCTTGTAGACAAAACCTACAGATGAACACTAAGCTCCAGTATAACCTACTTGTTTCAGTGTGTGTTGCTCAACCAGGCCTGCTGTGTGCCCCTAAGATATCATGGAGCCTGGTGACCATGGTCCTGGTGGAATTCTCACAGTGCCTGCCTGGGCAGCTACAACCCTGGGCAGACAGCAAGGAACCATGAGACTATGTTGGGATCTAGTGTCAGGTTTGTGGAACCTCATATTGGACAAATCTTAATGGTCTCCATCCCTAGGCAAGTGCCTGTGGACAAAGTCTCTGGGTTTGCCCAATACCAGGAGGACACCTAACCTCAGGTCCTACCAGGAATGGACTAGTTTTGTATGTCACACTTTGAGCCTCACAGGGGTCCGGCAAACGCTCCCAAGACTACTTGGGATATAATGACCATGAAGCCCAAGTGTGACCTGCTTAGTGACTGGGTGACTAAGGCACTACATCCATCACCCCTCGTCCTATTAAAACCTCGGGCAGACAGAAAGAAATCACAAGGCTATTAGCGGACTCAACATAATGCAGAGCCTCATAGGCCCTGCTCCCCAGGCTTTGGGAGCTGCTTTCAGCACCAAGTGAAGTTCTGTAGCTCCAACTGACCATTTCTACAAGACAGCATCAGGCAGTGAACTCACCTCAATAGCACACAGACCACAATGGGATGGACTTGGACTATAACTGGCTATAAGCTGTGGGCTCAGGGTATGATAAAGCAACCAAGCATTAATGCTAGAAGTCTGGTCCTACCACAGCCCCAGGAAGAGACCTTTATATTTTATATTTTTTTCTTTAAGTTTTATTTCTTTATTGAAAAGGCAGATTCACAGAGAGAAGGAGAAACAGAAAGATCTATCTGCTGATTCACTTCCCAAGCGGCATCAACAGCGGGAGCTGAGCTGATCCAAAGCTAGAAGCCAGGAGCTTCTTCTGGGTCTCCCATGCAGGTACAGGGTCCTAAAACCCTGGGCCTTCCTTGACTGCTTTCCCAGGCCACAAGCAGGTACCTGAATGGGTAGTTCAACAGCACCCATATGGGATCCCAGCACATGCAAGGCAAAGACTTTAGCCACTAGGCTGCTATGCCAGGCTCAAGAAGAGACTTTTAGAGACAGAATGCCACTTTTACTTCTTATGCATTGCCATCGTTCAACCTAAACAAGTCAACTATGGTTTTGGCACAAATATGAACTGGGGGAGCCAAAGTAGAACTGAAACAGTGAAAAAAAAACATGCCAATAGCAGATCAACAGCAATTGGGATGCTACCTGGTGCTGAAGTGGCAGACACATCCCCCAGATATAGGAATCTCAGGGAAACCTGCCCGCAGGCCCCATAGGCCACCGAGGGTGAGGTGATGGTGTTCTTTAACAGCAGACCCACCGGAGACAAACTGGTGAGGGATGTCCGTTTATTGGAGGAACTTAAGGACTTAAATGGTTTTAGAAAAGAGGGAAGCAACTTTATTATACACCAAGAGCAAAATATCTGAAAAGAACTAAAAAGGGCAATTCCATTTTCCATATCTGTAAAAAATAAATAAATACAATTCCTGACCATCAATGCAGTTGAATATGTGAAATTTCTCTACAATAAAAACTGAAAATCATTGATGAAGGAAACGGAACAAAATACACAGCAAGGGAAAGACATCTCTATTCATGGATTGAAGAACCGACGTAGTTAAAAGATCCATAAGATCTAAAGGAAGTTAAAGATTTAATGCTATCCCTAATCCTGAAGATATTTCTCAGAGAACTGAAAAAGCTTCTGCTAAAATTTATGTCACCACAAAGACCCTGAATAGCTAATATAATCTTGAGAAAAAGGTCAAAGCAGGGGCATTAAACTATTTGATTTTAAATTATATTACAAAGCCACAGTAATTGAAAGGACATGGAATTGGCATAAAATCAGATGTCAAACCCAGTGGAATAGTATGGAAACTCCAGAAGCAAAGCCATACATCCAGAGTGAACTTCTCTTTGACAAAGGCGCTAGTAACACACCCAGGGAAAAAAACAAAACAAGCAAACAGAACCATAGTCTCTTTCAATAAATGAAGCTGGGGAAATTAAACTGAATATCCATACCCAGAAGACTGACACTAGACTCCTCTCCGTTACCATGTACACAATCAACTCAAAGTAGATTAAAAATGTAAATATGGAATGTGAAAGTCTGAGACTATCAGGAAAACGGACTCAGGAAATGCCTCAGGACATTAGACTATGTAAGAAAAATTTAATCATACCCCTTGGGAACAGAAAACAAAAGTTAAACTCAACAGATAAGATTTTGTCCAGCTAACAGGATTCAAAGTCAAGGAAACAATCCACAGTGGGAAAGACAGCCTACAGAATGGGAAAAAGTATTTACACACTATATATCTGACAACAGATACATATCCTGAATATACTAAACTCAACTCAATAGGAAATAAAAAGGAATTCAGCTAACAGAAAAGCAGTAGATCTAAACACAGATTTCTCAAAGACATAAATGGCTAACAGGTACATTAAAAAAATGCCCAACATCACTAATCATCAAGGAAGGCATCTGCACCCCATGTTTACTGCAGCATCATTTACAACATCTAAGAATTGCAAACAACCGAAGTGTCCACCAACTGACAGATGGATAAAGAAGATGAATAATATACATAGTGGAATACTACCTAGTCATAAAGATGAATGAAATCTTGTCATTTGCAACAGCGTGAATGGAACCGGAGAGCATCATGTTAAATACAGTAAGTCAAGTACAGAAATATGGTATCACATATGGAGCCTAAAATTATGAAAATGAGAAGTGTAACAATGGGCACCAGAGGCCAGGGCAAGAAGGATGGAAGCACAGATCGGGGAAGGTTGATTAGCAGCTAGTAAGTTACCGTTGGATAAGGAACAAAAAAGTGCTGAAGATCTGTTTTACAGTACGTAGAGACAATGTTGACACAATAGTTCTGTTTTAGGATTTTGAACATTCCTCCAATAAAGAAACATTAAATGTTTGCTTATGATATCATGCCTACCACCCTTTAAGTAAGTAAAACTTTTGTTATGTCTGCTAAAATTTTTAAATGATGAAAAGCTAAATGTTCTAAAATATTAAAAATAATGCATGATACAAGTAGGGAAAAATGAATTAAAATGGACTTTAAATTAACCGTCTCATAGTTTCATTAAATATAAGCTAATCACACCAATGAAACAAGCTGTTCCAACCAGATAAAAGTCAAAGAAGGTCATAACTACATACTGTCAACTATAGACTTTAAATATAAATTCAAAGCTAGTTTAAAAGTACAAGTGGAAGCAGATACCATGTTCAAGAACTAACAAAAAAATAAAACTGGAGAAACAAAATGAAACCAGAAAAGACAAACTTAATACTACAAGGGACAAAATAGGCCAATACATAAAGATAACAGGGTTGGTATGGTAAAAAGACAAAAGACAAAACCACCCTCCATGTGTCTACCCAAGAAGATTTTTTAAATACTCAAAGTATACATAGGTAACCCACAATTATATTCAAAGTTTTTAACACTCCTGTTCCATAACTAATGCAAAAACTAGGTGAAAAATAAGGAAAAACATTCACATTATGGGAAACATAGCCACCCGTCCAAACTGACCTGACTGGAGTTCATACATCACTCTATCCAGTAACAGAAAAACACACATCCCTCTCAAGTGCACCTGGAAAACTTGTCAAGACAGACCACATTCTTGGCCAAAAAGCAGATCTCAGCAAATTTAAAGCAATGGAAATTACACAACTCTTTGAACACCGTTATATTAAGCTAGAAACCAAAAACAGAAAGATAAGTGTATTCAGAAATCCTCAAATATTTAGAAATTAAACCAAGTACATTCCAAATAATCCATGAATCAAAGAAGAATCAGAGGCATGTTTTAAATATTCTGAACTCATTGACAAGGAAATTATAACATTTTTAAACTAAACATACACTCACCATATGAAGCAGCCATTCTACTCAGTTATTTACACCTGAGGGGAGGGAAAAAAAGAGGCTCAGTGCAATGGCTTAACACAAATATCCTTTGGTTCTTTGGTTGAACCTGCCAAAAGCTGGAGATAACACATATATCCATGGACAAAAAAATAGATCAAAAAATGTGGTCTATTCACACAACATCATGCTACCTACCATAAAAAGGGATAAACAAACTGTGATATATTCTAGCCATGTAATACTACTGTAATAGAAATTGATGGACTGTCGATTTATAAAACATGGTGGGTAAATTTCAGAACTGTTCTATTCGAGGGAAATTAACCAGGTGGAAAGGGACATGCATATGATTTCATTTATATAAAATGCTAAAAACTGCAAGTTGTTCCATAATGGTAGATCATAAGTTGCCTGCAGAAGGAAGCTTGGATGGACAAGGAAGAGGCGGAAGGAATTATGAAAGTACCCAGAGTTTTAGCGTGAGATCTATGTTCTCTGTCTTGTTGATGGCCATGGTTTCATGTATGTAATTTTAACAATGAATTTGCTAAAACTCAAAGTGAATTAGGAAAAGACGCCATGTGCAATTTGGGTTGGTTTCATATAGATAGCCCCCTGAACTTGGGATCTGAGCCTATACAGGCCCCACCTTCCATCCAACTCCTTCCTTGAACACACACAAGAATAAAAATGGGAAACATTAGCAGAATTGAACTCCATAACATCTAGATGGAGAAAAAGCTCTCGAGGTGAACTGAGTGAGTATTATCTCTAAGCTTTACATTGAGTGCCTTCACTTATATCATGACTTCCTATACCTGGAAGCAGGAATAGCTAGAAATTCATTCTAGTGGACAACCCTACTCAGGAAAATGCAGAATACATGAAGTTCACACATGGTTCAACCATGAACCAGGCCATGAAAACTTGGAGGAATATGCATAATTTTACAGCCTATCTGTATCCATCCAATTAAGTTAGCCCTCATAGTCAATGTATTCAATTGAACATCCTAATGATATTTGCCATTCCTGGCTTTGAGTTGATTTCCTTAAAGAATTAGCATTCCGTTTTTCTCATTTCAGAGAATATTAAGAACTGTTTTCAACTTAACTAGATCCAGTGTTAGAAATGTGTTTCCTGTTAACAAGGCAGGCCCTCCATCCATTCAATAATTCAATGTGAAGAAAATGGCTGTTTCCTAGCCCAATGTTGGACTCAAGACCTTGAGGGTCTTGACACCCTGCAATCCCACCATGTGTATTGAAAGAAAAGCCTGACATCCTGATCCTTAGCCGCTATGGATGGCAGGGTAAGTCATTGGTTGTTAACAGTCACACAACAATCCTTGGCAAGTGATCCCTGGCCATGGAAACCCCAATTCTCACTGGCCTGGTACCTCTCTTTTGCTTATTGGTAGTGCCGGATCTTCATCCCATGATGTGTGATGTGGTTACTATCTTCTGAAGCAATGGGAAGTTGCTACATGGTCTGTTTCTGACTGAGCTTCTGAGGTTTGTTCTTTCTGTTACCATGCAATTGGAGACACTAGTAGAGCACCGTTTGTATTTATCTTCTAAATGTCAACTTCTCCTGAATTCTTGGCTGCTTGGGCAGGTGGAATTTTCCAGTGCAAATCTCCTCCAGTCTTCTCTTCCCCGTTGGGCAGCTAACTGACCTGTCATCCTTCACTCTGCCTAAGTTATTTGCGACATCTGGAACATTTCTGCAAAGTAAACTGCCAAGTCCAGAACCAGCACTCTGAGAGAAATGATAAGTTGTCATTACCACCATATCAGAGAGGCAGTACCGAGTGATGTGATGGCAAGCTGTGTGTCTGCTCCCCTTCCAGTGGCTGTCTTAGGAAGGTAGCCTCTTGTGTAGAGGCTCTCTCAGGGTCCCTGCGTGGTTCTCCTGGTACTAATAAAGTCATGGGTCAGAGTTCATTCAAATTTCCACAACTCCATTTTTTTTCAAATTGTTTTCAAAAAGTTACATACAGGGAACAAAATTCACATATTTCAAACACATATTTTTAAGAACATCATGATGCTTCACACCTTATCCCTTCTCACTCACTCACTCCCACTCTCCTTCCTTTATTTTTCTTCTAATTTCTACAGTGACATACTTTCAATGTACTTTATAATCACAAGCATAACTCTTCACTAACTGAAAAACTGAGCAGGTAGTTTAAAGCTGCTCCTTCAGAGTATAGACAAGTGCTGTTAACAATGACCAAATCAAATGTCAATTCCACTCATGTACATTACATTTGTCTGTATTTGATATGTTACCTCAAATTACAAAAAGCATGATATTTGTCTCAGTGACTGGCTTATTTCCCTAAGCACAAGGCTCTCCAAATGCAGTCATTTTGCTCTGAAAGACAGGATGCCATCTTTTTTTCTGTTTCATAGTACACTTGGCTGGTAATACAGAGCTATCAGAACACGAGGCACCTCTCCAGGATTTTTCTGAAACCTTCATTTCTTGTTAGGAATCCAATGGCCTTGCTGCACATCCATGCCACCCGATCATGACAGACACACTTGGTCATCTCTCCAAGAGGCCAAAATCCTTGACAAGATCCTGCCAAGCAAGGCTAACAGTTCCCATACACCCCACTCCCTCCCAGAGCAGTCATCACGGGCATGGCTCAGATGAATTGCCCTGAACGTTTCTCGATTCTATTCATATATTCAGCCTGTATGAACTCCTTAAAGGATCTAGGAACCCCTTTTTAAGAGGGCCGATTGTACTTCATGTAGGAAGACGGAAATGGATCACAGTGCTGCAAGTCTCATCAGAAAGGTCTCCGAGTCGACCCAGGCACTCGTGCCTTCCCACTAACACGGGCATCTGGCTGAGCCTCAGCCCAGTGGGCTGGAGAAAACCCACAGTTCTTGCCCTGCCAGCTGTGTTTCCTCTCTTAATTTAGAATTCATACAGGAACTAGAGCTAATACGCTCAGTTGGGCTATGCAAGCGCATAACCTTTCTTTTGGTAGAAGATGTTGACATCTTTCTTGTAACAATATTTACTACTTTGTGTGAAGTTGCTTTGTACCAGGATGTATTCAGGGAAACTCAGTGGATAGAACAGAAAAATCAGGCAGATGAACAAACAGAAGTTTATCACTGTTCTAAGAGATGGAGTATCTACGGGGAAATGGGGAAAATGAAGGAGAGAGGATTAAATATTTACACTTTGTACCCTAAAGCTGCCACAGCTGTCCTACAGGTGCCATACTTATATCGACGGATGATTGAGTGGATAGGTGGATGGAGACTGGGAGGACAAGAGCGAGCGAGAAACAGCACTGGGACTGGGAGAAAATTTAGAGAATCTATGACTTCTAAACCAGGGCTACTAGTGCAAGTTGACTGTATACAGTAAAGTTTCCATGCAAAGAAAAGCTGGCATTTGGCATTATATTCATTTTTTAGGGTGATTAACCTTATGTGGAAAGACAGGCAAAATAAAATTACAGTGCCCACCACAGAAATAAAGACAACCAGCAGCAAGAACTGGGGTTAGGGTTTGATGTGAATAGAGGAAGAGAACGCAGGGATGGAGAATCCAGAGGTGAAGAGATTTCTGGAAAACATCTTGGGAACTGGCATACAGCCTGGACAGCAGGATTTCTCACAGACCTTGAAACTATTCTCACGTTTTGTCAAGTTTAGAACCACTGACCTATGTCACTCTGCTCATGGCCATCAGACCAAGCTTTCAAGAATTTTTCATTTTTTAATTTTCTCTCCCCAAGGACTGCACATTGCTTCTTAAGTGATTATCAGTTAGGCGCCATCCATTCTTTAATTAATTATCTTAAAACCTGAGGTATCACAGCCATAGACAATCACCTCTCCACTTTGAGTTTTGGGCTTTGGGCTCTAAGTGAACATCATAGCAGCTCTTCGTACTCTTTCTTAAGTCTGACCAGCCCCAGAGCAGTAACCTACTGGCTGAAGTATAGCCTTGCATCGGCCGGGATCCCATGCGGATGTTGGTTCATGTCCCAAATGCCCGCTCCCCACCCAGCTCCCTGCCTGTGGCCTGAGAAGACAGTCGAGGACAGTCCAACATCTTGGGATCCTGCACCCATTTGGGTGACCTGGAACAAGCTCCTGGCTCCTAGCTTGGATCGGTTCAGCTTTGGCTGTTGCAGCCACTTGTGGAGCAAACCAGTGGTCAGAAGAGCTTTCTTCCTCTCTCTGTAAATCTGACTTTCCAATAAAAAGAAATAAATAAAATCTTTTTTAAAAAAGATTAAGTCAGATCATATTCATAAAGCATTTTGTGCAGTTTTGACTCATGGGAAATACACAGAAACAGTGGTACTTCCCGTTAATAACTCACAATGTTCTCTGGCAGTTGATCTTCCAACTCTCCACTCCACCCACTGGGAGCATCAGGCAGTCCTCCTCCACATCTCTACTCACCTGTTGTTTTTCCAAGGGAGAAGTCCTATTCCTTAGCCTAAGCCTTGCTTGCCTGGAATCCACCTAGACTTTCTAGACAACCTCCCTGCACACTTAGTCCTAATCGTCTTCTCTTCCTTTTAAGGTCATTCCTGTGGATATATCCATCCTCGGTTTAAGTTGCTTTTGGTTTACCATTGCGTTCTGTATGTAAGATGTTGTGTATGCAAGGATGGTATGAAGTCATGGAGCTCCAGGTGTGTGGTTGAGCCATCCATGACAAAATGTCAATTCCACTCATCACATGGAATTGCAAAGTCACTCATGCAGAAGAGATCCTGAGGAGCCTCGTGAGGGCAGGGCCTTTGTGTGTGGGATGCGTCTACCCCTGTACCAGGAATAGCTCCTACTACACAACAGACCCACTTGCACAAATCGATTGTTTCGGGAGAGCACACAAGTCAGCCCATACCCATAATTAATAAATACCTGTCAGTTGTACTAATGGGATCCTGCCAGCACGTGGTTACTGTCTAATCCAGCATTACTCTCTGTACATGTTGACCTTTGTAAAGCTGCTGTGACATCACTATCTGAGGTGGCTGTGGTAGGAAGATGAGGAAGCCCTAGTTTCTGCCCGAAGAGCTAACAACCTAATGGCAAGAACCATGGCCACAATTTCAATCCATGGAATGGAGACCAGGTTAACAGTGCTTGGTGAGGCATGTGTGAGAGAAGAGAATCATCCAACCCGGCAAAGGGCTCAGGGAAGGCTTCTTTGAGGACAGGGTTTCTGAGATTTGAAAGAAGCATGGGAATTTTTCAGAAAACAGTTCTAAGAGCGCACATGAGCAACAAAGGAATTTGGTCAACAGCAGCAGGTGCACTTAGCACATGTGAGCGAGATCTGGGAGTAAAATCAATAGGTCTGACTTGCTAGATGGACAAAGGATGGGGGGTGGAAAAGCAGAAGATTATGTATAGGATGGCTCAGAGGAAGGAGTGATGAACATTTCTGGCCATATTTCAAAACCACCCCAATCAGCAGAACATGGGAACTTGTAAGGAATGCAAATACCTGTAGTTGATCTTAGACCCAACACTCGAGAGCCTTGATGGGTAGACCTGTTTAACAAGCCGAAGAAAAATACTTCATACTCAGGGAGGAAATATAGCATTCTTATTTCTCCTTCTTTCTAATAACTTTCATTGAATTATTCACGCTCTCCACTCCTTGCTGAGTATCACAAAACCAATTTGTCAAGAAGAGAAAGTCATTTGGAGGGGTGGCCAAGTTGCATGTAACGGTGTATATATGTTTGGGGAAAGGAGTGGTGAAAATACACAAAGATGGGCTCGGCAGCGTGGCCTAGTGGATAAGGTCCTCACCTTGATCCCATGTGGCCGCTGGTTCTAATCCCGGCAGCTCCACTTCCTCTCTGTCTCTCCTCCTCTCAGTACATCTGACTTTGTAATAAAAATAAAATAAATCTTTAAAAAATAATAAAAAAGAAAATACGCAAAGACAAATGCTCTCTAGAATCTGGTATTCATCATGTATCTACTCACCTTGAATGTAGGACCAAGCTTTGGAAAAATGTTTTCTGGTAAAATTGCAATTTTAAAAAATGTAAGTACACATACAAAAAGCTTCCATTTTGAGGAGGATTTGGACAGCAAAGACTTTGAAATTTCCCTTCCTTTGTTTTGTATTCCAATGCGTTGTTCATTGAAAAAAAAAAACAGGATGCATTAAAATAGTGAGATGGTCAATATCCCAATCAATGCTGCACTGGAACTTCCTAGTGGAGTCAATAACAGGGAGCCCAATGCAATGACCTTTGGAGCTGAGAACTCTTCTTCCTCACAGGTTATTTCTAATTGACTTAATAAAAATGTCCAGGTGCAAAACCAAACAGTTCGATTCCTGGAAAATCATTAGTAGTTAAGTAATTAAACACTCACTCACTTATTAACTTTTCTGTTGGTTTGGTCATGCCTGATAGCACCACGATTATGAAGTAATTATATAAATTATTCCCATTTTCCATTTAGCAGTTACCCCCCAAAAACACATTTTCATAAAGAATAGATTAGACATAACCTTCAGAGCAGGGGGGTGGGGCTGGAAGAGGGTGATAGGCTCTCCTGAGGAAGACCACTCATTCAGAAAATGTGCTGGGAACAAAGCGGTACTGTATGCAAGGAACAACTGCGGATGACTGTATGCACTGCTTGCATCTGTCCTGACAAGCAAGAACAGTGTGTACTTTGAAATAATGGTTACCACTTACAAATTAAAAGAAAAAAAGAAGTGATCAGGGCAAAGGGCAGAAAGCATAAATGTCCAAGTTAAAGTCAGCTTCAGTCCTGGATTTGATGACTTACAAGCTGTGTGACCTTTGCAATCACAGTGAGGGTACCCCAAAGACTGTGGAGAAAAAGAGTTCTGCCCCTGGATGACAGCCATTCACGGAAGAACTCAGGTCCATTCTGCCGATACGTCCCCACTTTTAGCAACACAGTCGCTGTCTCAGTAGGGTGGACTCTGGGCCATTTGGATGCCACCCAAGTCCAAGATTGTGTCAGGCACAATGAGACAAGACAATCAAAACTGGTCTAAAAGAATGATATTAAAAATACAAAGCTATAGTAATAGGGTAGATGCAACTAACATTAATTTTTAAGAAGTGCCTGTATAGCAAAAAGACATTTAAAAAGTCAATGTGTACATGAAAAAAATATTTGCAATGTGTGTGACCAAGCTCCCATGCCTTTAATAAAGAGCATTGCAGATCAGTCCTATGAACAAGAGCAGTATCCCTAAAGAAGGAGCAGCCCAGGGTATGAACAGAGAGGGTTCAGAAAACAGACAAAGGACAAGCAGATGAAAAACAATCAGTGGAACTGTTAAGCAAGTCACAGATTTAAAAAAAATTCATCATAGAATCAAAGATTTTATAAACTGAGGATCCTGGTGCAGATCAGTACATGGGAAAATGGTACTTTGTATTCTGTTGACAGAGCCTTTCACAGAAAGGCAATGTGTATTTGGCAACATGCATGGGTTGTTTGATGTGCACACTGGGAGGCAGTGGGTGATGGCTCAAGTACCTGGGTTCCTGCTACTCACTTGGGAGACCTGTATGGAGTTCCTAGCTCCCAGCTTTAGGCTGTCCTAGTCCCAACTGCAAAGTGAACCAGTGGGTGGAAGATATTTCTCACCTCTTCCCCATTCTCATTTATAAATACATACATACATACATACATACATACATACCAGATTGATTGTCTAAAAGTTCACCAAGGAAGACAGGCATCTAGGAATTACTTCTTTTTATTAAGAGGGAAGAAATCATTTGTTTTTTAATTTTTAAATGTGTTTTTACCTACTTGAAAGAGCAGCAGAGAACCGGACTTGTTCTGGCCGTTGGTTCATTCCACTCAATGCCATCAACAGACAGGACAGAGCCAGACCCAAGCTTGGAGGCCAGAATCACCTCTGGATCTCCCTGTGGGTGGTAGGGGCCCAAGCATTTCAGCCATCATTCATTGCTTCCCAGAATGCATGAACAGGAAGCAGGATCAGAAGCAACAGAGGTGGGACTGGTACCAGGCACTTCAATATGAGATACAGGTGTCCCAGTGATGGTTTAAACTGCTGTGCTGTAACATCTGCCCCACTACTTGGAGGTAAGCATCCAGAGATGAGCAAAAGAGTAGTGCTTGCCTTTCTGGGCAAGAGCATCGTCTCTTCTTAAGTCAGCAATGTGCCACATAACCTTCGCCAACCACCCAACCTCATCTCCTGTATCCCCCACAATTTCCTTTTTTCTGTTGTGCTGCATCTGTCTCCACTGATATCAGCTCCTTGAAAGCATGAAGCATATTTTCTTCAGCTGCTCTTTCTAGACCTAATTTATGATCTGATACATAGCAAAAGCTCAAAAAAATGCTTGTGAGCCACTAAAGGACAGTGACAACTGTTAGCTTTGCTATTCAGCTGCTCTGGGGCCCTAAGTCAGTTTCCCACACCAAACCCAAGTCATCCTCCAGCTGGTTTGGCCTCATTCCCCAGTTGGGCCAGGCACTTTGGCCATGTATCCAGCTAGCCAAGTGTTCTGAAGAAGCAAGATCTCTCCAAGGTACAGTCTCCTTACAGGTGGAGAAGACAAGTAGCTCCTGATCACCATGCAAGCAGTATTCACTCACGTGTGAATGACTCTGGATGACCTGGCCATCGCAAAAGCTTACCGTGAGCCCTTGGGCCAATGGCAATCCTGAAACATGTATGCCAAGCTGACCCTGGGCAGCCCAAGGCCACTGGAACTAGGGAATCATGAGTGCTGTCACGTGGACAACATTTTCCTCTGAATCAGTGACTTTTCCTCTGAGTATTAGCAGGAATGCAAGCTCAAAGATGTTTCACCTTAGTGGGACTTCGAAACTGCTTCTGCTTTTGAATTGCAAGTGCTGGCAATGATGTTATTTCCATTGACAACAAGAAACTGTGTTAGAACAGTGTCTTTCTGGCAGTTCCAAAGGGGATAAGGCCCAGAGCCTAAAGGCACAATGACAATACTCAGCCTCTAAGTGTGTTGGTGGCTTTATAACTGCAAATATGCATTATGGAAATAATTCAAGCTTGCGGGAGTTTTTAATATTTATAAAGAAGGAGATAAACAAGGGGACGAGAAGGAATAAAGATAGAAGGCAGGAAGGGTCAGTTAAAGCCTACCTACCATTGGGTAATTGTGACACAATTCTATTGAATGCAGGATTATGATTCTAAAAAATGATTTTGCTATTTGTAGGTCAACATTTGCCCATTATAATTAATTGCACATGGTTCAATTGAATATTGTTCTAATTTCCATTTGGAGAACTTGGGTTGTATTAATCACTCACAATGAAATAAACAAATAGAACATCTTATTTAATGGGATAGAGTAACTGGAAGGAAATTTATAGTCAGAGAGATTTTTACAGTCACTCAAATATTTTTCCATATTGCCCTTCAGATTGCATCAATCTGTATTCCCACAGGAATGCTTTTCATATTGCTTTTACTATACAAATACACAAACTGCCTTAGTTTTCTGCTGAACACACAATGTTCTAGAACAATTCACCAGTTTTTCCTTATTGCCTTTTAAGAGAATGGTGTTGCCAGAAGATTAAACAATTTATCTCATTAAGGATTGGTGGTATTGAGAAAAATATTCTTCTGGAACCCTTTCCTGGGAAGATCAAAATGACAAATCAGTTCTGGAGCAAGAAACAAGAAAGTTCCTAGGCCATGAAGGTACTATAACAAAGGGAGGAAATACAAAGGGTTTGAACTCCCAGAGTCAAGTTCACAATTATCAAGGTTAAAGTCTAGAAAGATGGCCCAAACTCCCAAGATAAGACTGGAATAGCACAAGGTCCAGGGGCATCATCAACAACAAGGGAGAGGCAACAGTCTAGATTTCTGCCAGAAAAACCACTGCAGTCATCATCCACTATGCTGCATGACCTCTCATCCAATATCACATCACATGTGATGGGTCAGGTGTATGTCACCATAAATTAGGAAAGATAGCAAACAGCTAATCTAGAGGATGTCTTTCCAGGGGCTAGTTCTGCAAGCTTCTTTATGTACTCATCCAATTTCCACAAGTTCAGATAAACATCCTCACAAGATTCATAAGTGATTCCTTGGCCATTCTGACCAGCAAGAGAGAATGGGTTCCAGAGGGTTGAAGGACCCAAAACAGCCATGAGGCTGCCCAACACCTGTATAAGGAACTGAAAGAAAGGTTTTGTTCTAAAGACACCACCCTAAAGTGCAGGCCCGGTCTCCCAAGGATTAACACCACAGCTTAGCTTGTTTCTCAGAGCATAACAGGATTGGCAATTTTGGCCTGATACATCTAGCCACTGGCTTAACCGCAAGTTCCTGCTTCCTATTTGTCAAGTTATCTGCCAAGGGATTGGATAAAACTCAAGGGATTTAGGGTGGCCACTAGAGGATTGGATAAACACTGGGAGGAACTCAAGGGATTTAGGGTGGCCACTACTGGGAGGAACTCGAGGATTTAGGGTGGCCCCTTGAGGACTGGATAAACACTGGGAGGAGCTAGGGAGAGTATAAAAGAAAGCCTGGAGTTGCAATAAAGATCAATCAATCTGTCATCGATCGGCATTCGGTGTACTGCGTGTTGCCTTGTGTTGGCTCTCTGCGTATTGTCTTTTGTGTAACCCTAGTCCCTCTGTTCGGCTCGGGGTACGTGGCGACGAGGGCGTTGCCAACATCAAAGCAAAGGCAGAACTCTCTTGCCAAAGAGACCTCAGGACAACCAAAACATAGAGCTGTATGACAATATGGAGACCTGACAAAGGGGAGAGTCTAGTAAGAGTCGTTGCAAATTGCTCTTGAGCTGTGGACCAGGGTGTGGAACCCATCCTGTGCCGTTTCCCTTTCTTCCAACCACTCAGAATCCTTCCAACCGTGGGACAACTGGCCATAAAAGCAGACAAGAGGCCGAAAAATGGGCCCAGAAGCTTCCATACTTTGGAAAAGAAACTCAACATTCATTTCCCTTGAAAATCTTTTTTTTTTCTTGCTCTATAACCCCTCATGAAGCTTTTTAATTGTATATGATAACTTGCCATTTCAGATTTTCTCTTCTTGTGAAAGTCCGTACTATTGGTTCTGGTGATCTTTCCATAGGTACCTTCTGGAAATATGGGGTATCTCTACAAATACCCAGCACTGCATAACTGGCTTTTCATGTATTCTTCATGAGGTTCCACTTTGAATCTTGCTCTGGATTAGCTTGAGGGTTTACAGTTTCTGGAAGTCTCTCTTCAAGCTGTAGAGCACATTGCTGGGGCTTGGAACCTATTTTTAAGGGCCTTGCACAAATCTCTCCTATTAGATGCTGTGTCACAGAGTTCAGGTTAGGATCCTCAATTATCACTAAGGAATTTAAAACAGAATGGTGTCTGAAACGGCTTTGGAAAAACCCTGTATTTGGAGCTAACACTGTGGTGGAGTGGGTTGAGTCACTGCCTGTTGACACCAGCATCCCATATGGATCGTGCCCTGGCTGTTCCACTTCCAATCCAGCTCCCTCTTAATGGCCTGTGAAAGGCTGGGACAGATGCTGTAAGTATCTGTACACCCAAATGGCCACCCAAATGGGAGATCCAGAAGGGGTCTTGACTCCTGGCTTCAGCCTAGTACAGCCCTGGCTTTTAGGGCTATTTGAGAAGTAAATAAGCAAATAGCACATCAACATCTTTCTCTGCCTTTCTGCCCCCACCACCACATCACCTTATGTATGTATGTATGTATGTGTTTGTGTGTGAAACTATCGCTTTCAAATAAATAAATATTTTTGCACCCAGTCTACACAGTTTCATGGTGATTTTTGAAAGTAAAATTCACAGTGAAGTTTGGCCAAGTTTACATGTTTTCTGAATATACTCCAAAATACTAAACTGCCATGGGAAATGGTCAAATAACACCTACCCCAACTCTTTTTTTAAGAAACTGGTTTTATTTACAAGTACTTCACACATCTGTTATAGTCAGGGAAGTTCCTGGCAGACACTGGCTGCCTCCAATTAACATATACAAAGCACAGATATGTTATACAACCAAAAATCTATATAGAAAGTGTTAGAGAATGAACTCAAGCTGCAAAATTCTGGGCAGGAGCTGGTATTTCAGAAGAGGAACCAGTGCAGGGTGAGTTAACAATTGTTACGCCTTTCTGTTTGCAGTTAGGACAAAGTCAGTGCCAGGCAAGGTGATTTAATCTCTAATTTAAAATCCAGTGCTTCTAGACTAAAGAATCAAGAAACAGAATTTGGAACAGCCACTGCTACTGGGAAGTAAAGAGGCAAATACAAAAATAAAAATATTTAAAAAAAAGAGTGAATCAAACAAGAATACCAAGTTTTGTACAAAAACTCTTCCAACTACCTAGACAAGCACTGCATCGCATGTCCATTTCACATACTCAAAGCCACCACCACAGCAAAATGTGAGTGAAAAACTAAACCGAGGACTGAGCGACCACAGAAGAGACGGAGTCCATGATATGAGTCACCGAGATAATACATTCCTGAAATGAAACACCAACTGTTTTCATTCATATCATAGAATCCATTGTATCTACAAGTAATCATTGCCAAATCCCTGGTACCATCTGAAACTTCTCACCATCTAAACAACCTATCCTCAACAAAATAAAGGAAAATATATTCGATCTATTTATTTGAAATAGAGTTACAGAGAGAGGGAAGAGAGAATCAGAGGTCTTCCACCTGCTGATTCACTTCACCAAATGGGTACAATAGCCAGGACTGTGCTACGTTGAAGCCAGGAGCCTGGAGCTTCTTCCGCTTCTCCCTCATGGGGCAGGGGCCCAGGAACTGGGGTTATCTTCTGCTGCTTTACCAGGAGCATTAGCAGGGAGCTCGATGGGAAGTAGGTCAGCCAAGACATAAATTAACTCCCATATGGGATCCAGGACTGCAGGCAGTGGCTTAACTTGCTACACCATGATGCCAGCCAACAACAACAACAACAACAAAAAAAAAACCTAATTTTACAATGAGTTGAAAGACAGGGACTGTGCTGAGATAGAAACTACAATTTTTTTTAAAAACTAAACATTTTTAGAACAAAAATACTGTGTCTAAAATTTAAAAGTTACTGCATGTGCTTAATAGTAAAATGGAAAATAAAGAAGAGTCCATTCGATCTGAAAGACAGGAGGAGGAAAGATTGGGAGAAATGGGATTGATCATAATGTACCCGGGGAGCCTCTGGAACAATAACAGAAGGTTTGACCTCTGGGTCACTGGAGTCTCGGGAGGAAAGAGAGCTGAGCACAGGCATTAAAAGGTACCTAACAACACGTAATCCATTACACATCCCATATCAAGGTGCACAATTCAGATCCTAGCCACCCCACACTTTTGATCCTGCTTCCTGCTAATATGCAAAGGAGGAAGCAGACAATAATCCCAGTGCTTGGATTCTTGCCAATCACTAAACAGATCCAGAAATTTCAGATACATCTCCTGGCTCCTGGCTCCTGGCTCCTACTTGGCTTGGCTCTGGCTGTTGTGGGCATTAGAGGACTAAAATAGCAGATGAAATATACATATCTAAATTTTGCATGTCTCTGTCACTCTACCTTTGAAATAATCAAATAAATCTTTTAACAAACTAAAACATAAAGGATATATTTATAATTATACCTTGATAAGAGACTTACATTGACAGATCTAAGAAGATTAGGAGCTCCATACAGGAAAAGGCCACATGATTTTATCATAGTTAAACTGCTAAAATCCAAAAATAGAAAGAAAATCTTGAAAGTGGTAACAGAAAAGACATTACATAGAAGAGAGCAGCAATTCAAACGTGCCAACTTCTTTTTCCAAATTTTGGAAGCCAGAAAAGAGTGGAACAGCATCTTTAGAAGAATTAAAAAAAAAAACCCTATTAACCCTTAATTCAATCTCCAATTACAATATATGCTAAGGGTGAAGCAAAATTAAGTCATTTTAATGTAAAAAATGTAATTAAATTTCTCAACTTTAAGAGAAGTTCTCTAAGTTTTAAGAAAAATTAAAGAAAATTCTGTAAACTAAGGAGAAATGATTTCAAGTGAAAACTCAGGTTTACAGAAAGCAACAGAAAACACAACATAAAATAAACATCTTGGAAAATGTCTTTTATGTGTTTTTTTTTTTTTTTAGCTTCCTGAAAATTCACCAAGAATCTTTAGTCCCCAAATTGTCTGTGAGGTACTTGATCATAACATATGGGATAAATATATGCAAAGCACAAAGAGAGAGCATGAACCCATACAGCAGTGAGACTTCTTTATGTGTAGTGGTAAGATATTAACTCTAATACTCTGTGGAAAGTGATGGCTATACACTGTAATCCCTACACTGATGCAAAAGCAATGCAGGTGTATACCTGAAAATGCTACATTTTTAAAATAATTCAAATGTTCCAAAAGAAGAGAAGAACAGATAAGCAGCAAAATAATAAAATGATGGCTCTAAAGCCAAACATGCCAGTGATTTCATTAATTGTGGATTAAATAGAATTTAAAGTGTATATGGCTTTTAGAAAAATAAGCCCAGTTCCAAGAGAACTCTTTAACCCTACAAGTCAAGATCTGAAAGAAAAAATTCAGCCCTAACTATAAAACAAAAACACAACAAAAACTGCACTTATAAAGAATACTTATATTCTTATATGAATCTCCCCAAAACTCTGAGAAAAGAGCCACTTTGACCATTTCAATGCTTCAGAACTGATGAATATTATTCAGACATTAAAGCAATTTTCTACATTTTTGGTATACTAATGTATGCAAAGGATCAGTCCCTACAGTTTCATTCTTCGTCTTCTAATCCTTCTGTGAGCAAACACAAAATGTTACACCCAATCACCCGGCTCTGTGTCTGTGTGTGTGATGTGGTGTGGTGTGGTGTGGTGTGGTGTGGTGTGGTGTGGTGTGGTGTGGTGCGGTATGTGTGGTATGTGTGGTATGTGTGGTATGTGTGGTATGTATGGTATGTATGGTATGTGTGTGGTGTGTGGGTGGTGTGGTGTGGTATGGGTGTGGTGTGGTATGGTGTGGTGTGGTGTGATGTGGTGTGTGTGGTGTGGGTGTGGTGTGGTGTGATGTGGTGTGTGTGGTGTGGTGTGGGTGTAGTGTGGTGTGTGTGTGGCGTGGTGTGGCGTGGTGTGAGTGTGGTGTGGTGTGTGTGGTGTGTGTGTGGTGTGTGTGGTGTGTATGGTATGTGTGTGGTGTGGTATGTATGTGTGGTGTGGTATGTATGTGTGGTGTGTGTGTGGTATGTGTGTTGTGTTGTATGCCCTTGCTTTCTTATACATACTCTCAGAAGTTTTTAATCCGGGCACAAACTCTTTGAACATTACAAACTCAGCTGAATTTTGAGAGGGGGTAGGGAAGGTAGACTCTGACTTTTACTGAATTAAATGACACCAAGCATTTTTAGTTTTCATGTTCTATTTTACTATTTCTAGATGACTATAAGCTTAATATCCTTTAATTAACATAATCATTTTCTCTTTGCCCACACAGTTAATTAGAAGTGAGGCCCATTGATACATTGTCCTCTGCTAAAATTCACGCATGATACAAGGGTGAAGCCAGTGTGGACTAAAAACCTTACTTCTACTGCATTGATTTGAATGTAGCATCTAAATTTCAGAATTGACTTTTTAAAAGGCAAATGAGACAATACATACATGTATTTCTTTTTTTTACTGGAATAGATCCACAGTAAACAGAATTGTTAATTTTCAGGTGCATGGTTTGAAGCAGCAACCCTAAAACTTAGAATATGAAATGCAAAGTGAAAGGGGCATTATATGTGAAACAGAAGCAGTGAACCGAGCCAATGCCCTCGAGCAGTTACATGGCCATGGTGGTTTCTAAGTCCAGTGGCTAAATGAGGCACCTCCACTTCTGTTTTAGAAAGTGGAATTGGAAGAAGGCTGAAGGATGAGACCAATTTGACAATAATGGACTTATAAAACTCAAACACGATGTAAAATGATAATAGTGAAGATACCTCAAATGCTGTGTCTGGAAGCACTTATTTTACGCATGTGGACACTCAGTTTTCCAGCACCGTTTGTTCAAAAGATTATCTACTTTATGGCATGACCTTTGCTTTAGGATTCTATTTATGGGTTCCACTAACCTATTTATCTATTTAGCCAATAACACTACTGTGACTGATAGTATGTCGATGTCAGAAGTGACTGTCCTCCAAGTTTGGCCCTCTCCATCAATAACATACTTATGATTCTGGGTCATTTGCTTCTTCATATAAACATTAGGATTACTTCATCAATATCCATAAAATGCTGAAATTTTGTTTCAGACTGCATTGAATCATGGATCAAATTGGGAAGAATTGCCATGTTGACAATATTGATTCTTATCCATGGACTGACTACCTAAACATTGACCTTGTTCTCAAATTGCTTTCATCAGAATTTTAGAGTCTTGTGGTTAAGAACTCGCATTTATTTTTAACATATTGGTTACTCATTACTGTGTCAATTAATTCCATAATGATGTAAATTTTTGCTTGATGGTATGTTGGAGCTTTTAATTGATCGGGATGATACTCTGCTGGTTCTGTCTTCAAACCAGAGAGGGTCTACCTAAGAAGCCGTTGAACTTGACTGGACAATAAGATGCTGGACTCTATGTTTGGTATATGCTTGCAATGAGGGAACCACAACTGAACTTGAACTGTGGTTATGCAACAAGGTGGAGGAATCCACCATGGTGGGAGGGTTTGGGGAGGGGTGGGGAGATTCCCAGTACCTATGAAACTGTGTCACATAATACAATGTAATTAATGAATAAATTTAAAAAAAAAGAATTTTAGAGTCTCACATAATCTTATACATGTATACATGCATAGGGGTATTGCATGATAAGTTATGCTAAACATAAATGGTATTACAATTACAATTTAAATTTACTTTTTCATTGATGATAAATAGATACGTGATTGACTTTTGTGTATTAACCATATATCCTTCAACCCTGCTAAGCCATAGTCATGATAAAGTCTTCTTTGTCAGTTCTTTTGGGTTTTCTTTATGGATGATCCTGTTATCTGAGAACAAAGCTGTATTTTTCCTTCGTGATCTGTTTATGTCTTATTTCATTTTTTTTTGCTTTATTACAGTATAGTTTTATAAAGCAGTAGTGAGCAGGGACACCTGATCTTAGTAGGAAAACTTTGTTTCTCATCATTATGTATGGTGTCAGCTATAAGTTTTTTGCAAATAATATTTATCAAGTTGAAGAACCTCCCCAT